>NW_022631133.1:466965-1066965 GCF_010015895.1 Lontra canadensis
AGCCTGCTTCCCTTCCTCTCTCTCTGCCTGCCTCTCTGCCTACTTGTTATCTCTCTCTGTCATATAAATAAATAAAATCTTTAAAAAAAAAAAGAATATAACAAATTTTTAAGCAGAACACTGAAGTGTATATGGAAGCAGTTGTAACATTCATGTGTGTGGGAGGGTGGCAGAAGAGAGAAACCATGTAAAAACTATTTTATTTATTTATTTATTAAAAAGATTTTATTTATTTGAGTGAGAAAGAGAGAGAGTATGAGCAGGAAGAGGGGCAGAGGGAGAGGGAGAAGCAGACTCCTGGTTGAACAGGGAGCCCAACGTGGGGCTCAATCCCAGGACCCCGGGATCATGATCTGAGCTAAAGGCAGATGCTTAACTGACTGAGCCACCCAGGTACTCCAATAATTATTTTATTTAAAACAAACTTTAGCAGGTTTTGTTTAAGGTAAAAATGTTAGAATTAATGATTAATAACATTTCATGAAGTAAAACTTTGCACCTGAGTTTCTGTAACAATTTTACCGTATGTATTTAAAATGGACTTCTCAAAATATTTCAACAGGGCAAAAGATGGAAGCCTACAAGAAGTCTGTCAATCTGAAGAGAACATGACAAATCACAAAACTGTCAAACCACACTACAGCTTCATGATTTACTGGTCCTCGAATTCCACAGGCTGAGAGACTATGTGGCTCATGAGATGAGTATCCCATCAACAGTCAAACAGGTACGCCCCACCACTGTGCTGACAACTAGGAACGAGCAGGGCATTTCACAAGAAGATGCCTCATCGTTTTCTTTAGAACATTTGTTTAGGTCTCTCAAAAGGACAATCATTTGCCTTGAGGAGTCTGTGTGAACATGGACAAGAGCCCTTGGGGTTTCTTTCCATTACAAACAAGTTGATGACTGTTAGTATGAATTCTGAAGGATTTCCTTTTTGAAGAGAAAACCCAACCTCAGGACTTTCTCAACATACTCAAATCTGGGCCTCCATTTTGGGCCTAATAATTTTCAAAGGCTTTAACACCATTACCTTATTACACTAAACCTGAGACATCATTCTCTGCATGTGAGAAAACAGAAACCCAACCCAGCATAAACTGCCGAGTCCAAATACAGATGAAGGTCTAGCTGTTCCTAGTCTTTTCTTTTCACAAAAGATCCTGAAACACAGATTTATTCCCTTTAAAGGGAGGTAGCTTCTCAGTGAAAATCACAAAGGGCAGAGGATGACCTTCTCTTCAGAGGAGAGTGACACAATTTCAAACTGATGTTTAAAAAAAAAAGTATTCAAGAATCTAATCATGATCCCTTTGGGCTGCAGTGCTGTAGTGATATTTTTATGACCCAGAAATTCCTAAGCTGTTGCTGTTGTTCAGAAGGCCCACTCACTGAGTGGCAGAAAATGTGTGAAATGGGTGATCTGACTCAATGCGTAAATATTTCCTAGGATCCATGTTATGAGTGACCTCATTTACATGCGTTATCACCAATGATGAATTGAAAAAATAAATGAATTCTATCCCACAGCTAAGCATTGAAACATTTAAAAAATGTCTGGAGTAGTTTATACTCCAGATGTTGACTTCTTCCCTCCCAAACTGCATTAGTGACATTCTCTCGTTCCCGGTAACATAGCTTTGGTATTACACACTACAGTGAGGGACTTGGGATTAGGCTGCCTTCAGAAAATGTGTACATACCCTGGACATTTCTAAGCAGCCGTTTCACTGGATTTGAAAAGTGACAGTGTTTCTGTGGTTAATGTGGCCCTCTTTTTATCTTCAACCACGAGAACCAGTCTCTTTCATACGCCATCCTGAAGATCTTCCCTGTTTCTCCCTACAGTCATGGTTTAAGGTAGTGGATTCAAAAAACACTGCATTACAGAAGAAAGGCAAAAAATTATACTTTCCCTAAGCTACTATTTTCTGTGCCTACAAAGGGGTTAATAAATTCTGAGTGTCGTTCTACCTTAAGGATGTTCTTCTAAGTTAAAAGAAGTACTGAATGAAAGAAAATTCATTTCAATTTTATACAAAAAAATCAATATGCAAATTTTTTCTGGGTATAATTTTTCCCCAGAATTCAGCTTTTATAGCTTGGAGGCTTTGAGGAAAATGACGAAGGATGAATAACTCGAAGATGAGTAACATGTCACGAAGAGTTGGAGAGATCATTAGTGTCTCGTCATCGTCTGCTGCATGTCTTATCACTTCCACTTCACCGAAACCCCCCGGCTGCCCCTCAGCCCAAACACCCACCAGCACAACGAATGAGGATTTCTGACAGGTTTAGGCAAGGCTCATATCAATGCTCGGTTACTGCCCATCCATTGTAGCTTAAAGGCTTGTGCTGGGTTCGTCTACAACCTTATTTAATCCTATTGTTACTTTTTGGTACCTGGGGAAGCTGAAGAGGTTCACGGAAGCTTCTCTGGAATTCAGACAATGGTTCTCCTGACTCTAGCGTGCCATAACTCCCCCACCCCCCACATACCCCTCTCAGTGTGTTATTTTAATTCAATCTAACAGCCGCTATGACCCTGTTGGAGTATCTGGCTAGGCTTGTACACTCAATTGCCCTGTTCTAAGTTTCCAGACCATCTGAACAGTCTCTGTTTCAGCAGTCATATGGTATCGAACATGGAATGGTCTATCTGAGGGCCTCCTAGGGCAGTGTCATTTAATGGCAATATGAAATAACAAGGTGTTACTTATTTTAATTAAAAGGCCTATGACTTACATTGAAGTAAATTACCATAACCATTCACTAATCAAACACCTGCTTAATTAGTAGAACCAACAGGAGCAAAAACCATGTTGATGACAATCTCATTCTAAAAAAAAACAAAACAAAAAGAAACCACTCAAAACATTTCCATTTACCTGCATAAAGCCTCAATGGCGTCTTTGTCCAAAAAATCATGCTCTCTCTTGACCAAGGAAATATCAATGGGGAACAGAAGATCTGTAAGAAAAATAAAAACATGTATTTATTGAACACCTAAATGCTTGCCAATCTAGCCCAGTTTAGCAGAGGGAAAAAAAAAAAGTAATTTCTTAAATACCTACTGTGTGCAGGGCACCTTACTTCCTATCAAGCGCTATGGGAAAATAAAGCAACTTAGGACAATTCCAACAGCGTCCTCACTAAGCTTAGATGTAAAATGGTCTGTAGCCTCAAATATCCCTCCTTGTCAGAGAAGTGGTTCAAAACACTGTTCTACCTTGGAACAAATCAGCAGGCAACAGATCCCTGCTGTAAATTATAGTTTCAGCCAGAATCAACACCAGAAGGATGCTTCCTTTAAATGGGGTGGTGGTGGTTGTTCTGTTGTCTTTCCATGTGTGTCTGCTCACATTTGATCAGGGGAAAGAGGTCACGGAAAACAGAGCCAAGGAAAGGTCTACAGAACAATGGCAAGTGGTAGGAAATGGAATCTAACCATTTGCATGACATCAAAAGCTAAAGAGAATTCAGGATATGCTATTTTTAAACAAATATTAGCACTTCCATATGGCTTTTCAGGAGTTTATATAACTCCCCCCCTAAAACAAAAGGCTAGCTACAAAGCTGCTGGAGAACAATGGGATCCCAAATCCCTTAAGCTGTAGGAGAGTTCAATAGTCTAGAATACTAGAAGTTATATCAGAACCGAAAAGGAAAAAGGGGGAAAAGTCAACTCAATAGAAGAATTCCCTTTTTATCCCTTGTTGATAAATACATTCAAGAAGAGGGGAGGGCGACCCGTGGCACCACTGTGGAAATTTACAACTGCTCTGGAATTGCCACTAGATAAAAACAAGTTACCCTCTAAGGAGTTCCAGTTATTAGGGTATAATTGGTCTTTCCTGTAGAACACTTACATAATATGATGAGTAAGAGTTCTTTGGTGCACCTCTGCAGGTCAGGAATGGGGGCAATAAATCAGCACAGCAAGAAACAGGGATTAGCATAACCAAACAAAAACAAAGACAAAAACAAAACAGAAAAACAAAAAAACCAACCCCATGGCCTCTGAAATGGCTAATAATGCTTTGTACAGGGATAGACTGGGCTCTCAGGCTCCCAGGAGATACAAGCGTTCTAGTTCCTGGGTTGACTGTGACGTTTTCATGATGGAGCTCCTTATTTTTAACAATCTACTTCCTAGAGACAATGGTTAAGAGCACTTTTTTTTTTTTCTTTGTCTTTTTAAATGTTGGAAACAACATCATTACTGTTATAGTCCAATTCCTTTTTCTGAAGGCATAGAGTTCTTTATTGTTACCTGAATAACATAGGCAGACCAATGAGGTAGCCCAAGCTTAACAAAGAAATACGTGAAACTTGGTACTTAGGAATTTATCTCTTCATTATTTTATGGACCAACTCTGTAAGCTTATAGTGAATGTCAGCTATTAGTGAATATGGCAGACTGTGAAACTGTTTGAAGGTCGTCACATTTTATTTCACTTTGAGCAGACATTAAGAACTTTTAAGTACTAAATAATAGAGCTGACACTAAAGAATATATGTTAATACTCCCAGAGGGTAACATCTGATCTATAAATGTAAACGAAAACCTCATGTCTGTTAAGTGTACAGGAGACCAGGACCGTGTTATTTTAATAATTCTAACTTCGTGTACCCAGAACTGTCCTTTAGATTCCTTTCTGATCCCAAATTAACTTTCAGATTCTGTTTAAAAAACAAACAAAACCTAGGGAAGGTAGGAACTAAATGTAAGAGAGAAGTGAAGTAATTCAATTGCTTTTATTTGCCTAGACTGTTCTGAAAGGACTAGCTTTTAAAAGATACGATTTATTGATGTATAGAAGTTCTCAGAGTTCTTCAGGTTAGGATTTCATCTTCCAGCTTGAGTTTAAGGGCAGGAAGTATAAATTGCCAAAGACCAAAATAAAGCAAAACAGGAAGACAAGGAATGTGTGGGTTGGTGTGTAGTGCGTTATACTCACCCTACAGACAGGGGCAGGAGAGCAGAAATTATCGCCCAGAACAATATACAGTATATCCCCAAAATAGGCTTATGCTTCAAAAGATTTGTAAATGTAAAGAGACCCCAAACACATCCTGTGAAAATGCAGTCTGAATTTTAGGATTCACTAAGAAGTAAGACAGAGACTGGAAAGGAGTCTTAGCAAACATAGACTCATAAGAAAGTGCTGCTTGGCAGCAAATCAACACCAAAAATGAACATAATTGAAGGAAATTTAATTTCTAAACAGGAGAACAAAAGGAACAAAAGGACAGCCATCTTACTGCCACTGCAAATGCAATTATCCTTCCCCATCTCCAGTGGAGCTGTGAATTGAATTTGATAGGATGGTGGTCCCTCCCCAGCCCTCCCCAGAGCCAAGCCCTTCTGAAAGACAGAGATACTGTGAATGTTAATAGGTCAGGAATCCTCTCTAAAGGGAAGATAAGCAGCTCCAGCGTAATAAACATGCAGGTTAACCAAGCCCCTTAAAAAAGAGAGAGAGGGAGAAACAAGAAAAAGAAAAGGAATTGGAAATATTCTCTATAATGTAGGAACAGTAAGATCTTTTACACAGTCTAGCAATAAAATAATTCTGAATTCAACTTCATGGGAAAATATCACACATTCAGTCTGGACTACCATGAGGAAGACCAGGTATGGAAAATTAGATAATTAATTAAGCTGAGTGAGCGAGGAAAATAAAAATGATCTCTATGGTCTCCCTCTGCCTGATCTGCTTCTGGGGAGTACCCACCCATCCACTCCGTATCCCTCCTCAAGGCAACCTGCTGATCATGTCTGGCACTTTCAAGCTTACAAACCATACCCACTCTTAGCATGGGCTTTTTGCTCATATGTTAAAGAAGGTTGGCAATGACCACTAGCTTCCCTGAGAGCCCAATGTCACCGTTACAGGAAGCAGTTTGATTGTCATTATCCTAGGAGAAGAGAAGGATAAAAAACATGATTTTAAAACTATTGTGAGAAGAGCTGAACATCTTTGGTGAAAATATTTAAGTGACATCATTTCAACTCAATCTTTTAGAAATTTCATCACATGGTGGCTATCTCCTAGTATCCCTTTCCTTCTTAAGTGATGAAGAAGACATATTTTTAAAATGTAAATTAACCATAACTATGTTTTTTGAAACTATGGCAGTCCCTTAAAGGCCTTCTTGGATGTTGGAATTATGTTTTTGTTTTTATAAAATATGTAGCATTTACCACAGTGTTGGGCATCCCTGTTGGTGTAGAATTAATAATGGCTTGTTGGTTAGCTGAATGGATGGGATGGGTAGATGAATGAATGAATTAGTGAATGAGAGACATCTTATGTCATCATCTCAGTAAAGTTATGGAAACCAAGAAAGCTCAAGGTAGAAGCAGCTCTGGAACTCACTTAACTTACTCAGTTTAGGAATCTCTTCACTATTCACCCAAACTTTGCTTGAAAATTACCCATAAAAATGGAGTTCACCGATTCAGAACTATGATTATTTTTTGATGACTTCACATACAGTATGATAAAAGGCCCATGCAAATGAACAGCCTATTCATCTCGCCACACCCACGGCATGCTCTACCCACACCAGGCAGCCAGAGCTTCAGAAAGAGCCAAGCCTGAGGAGCTCTTCCCCCACCGCTATAGCACAGTGTATACAGTGACCCGCAGGGCACTGATGACAAAATGAAGGAGTATACGTTCAGCCTCGATCTTCATTTTTTTTTAACAGTCCATTTTCCTTAGTTAAAAAATTGAATGCCACGGAAAAAAGAATATTCATCAAATGACAATCTAAACCAAGGTAAAAAGCCTAATTACAACCCAGGGAGCCACATCCGTAACACATGACCCATAAAAGCTTACTATTTAGAATAAAGAGCTCTTAGAAATCATTACGAAAAGTGCAACTGAGTCATGAGAAAAACAGGCAACAGACATTTCACAAAAGAACACAGAAAGACTGCCAGATGATAGGAAGAAATGAGCATTACCATTCATGATGACAGAAGTGGAAGTCAAAGTAGATCCATGTTGACTGGCAAAAATTAAAGCCTGACAATATCAAGTGTTGAGAGAACATGGACAGACAGGATCTTTATATATCACTGGTAGGGGTGAAAATCAGTACAGGCGCTTTAGAAAAATCTGCATTATAAAGCTGAACATACGTGTTCCCTGTTACCCAGTAATTCAGTTCCTCCAAATACAAATTATTGCTGAGGTACCACGAGAGTATAAAACCGTATGAGCATGTTCATAAGCCTCCAGAATGTAAAAGCAAAACAGAAAAAGCCAAAATGCCCACCCAGCAGAGTGTGAATGTGAATAAACTGTGGTCCACACATGACAGGCTGTTCCACAGCAGCCGAAGCAAGTGATCCAGGGGACACGAAGTATAGAAGAATCTTAACGTAAGCGTCAGAAGTGAAGAAAACGAAGTCCTACAAGGTTACACAGAGCATAATACCCTTTTTATAAGGGTAAAAGCAACTTTATAAAAATATATATATTACCAAAATGTCATAAAACTATATAAAAGCAAAACAAGAATATGCAAGGAATTACAGAAGTTTCAGAATGAGTTGCTTTGGGTAGGGGGTGGCAGAGGGATCTAATGGGTACATTATTATCTAGCTTTTGCTTTGAGTGGTGGGGGGGGGTCTTAGGACTTGCTACATTGCTTGCTTAATGAAATATTTTAATGAGTAATAATATGTCTGAAAATAAATCATAGATCAGTAGTATCATGAACCAAGGATATGAATATGCCAATGGAAAAAAAAACAAAACAAAAAACCACAAACAGGACTCCCCACTCACCTTCATAAAGCTGCGCATACTGGGGGAAACCAGTTGCCCGTAGCCAATCACAAGCTTCCTTGGCTTCAATCTCTGTAACAGAGCCAAAGACAGACAGACGGGTCAGTCATGGGCACCTCAGCATTCTTGCTTCCTTAACAAACTCTGATTTGGTTAGACAAGCAAGATACGTCTGTTGACAATGGATAAGCAAAATAAATAAATACACATATACCTACGTGAAGTCGACTTAACTCAAAATGGTTTAAAATATGGTACACCTTTTCAGAGTTCAAAAAATGCATTTTTATCTATCTTTCCTTGAAAAATAAGAACGGGGTCCTAGCAGTAGGTGACTGTGCTTCTTCTGTGTTCAGGTTACAAACGATCATGAAAATAGGGCATATCAAGCAGGTTGAAGAGGGATTAAGTAATCTTAAACCTAGATGGTCTAACCTGGTTTACTTTTCACATCACTGACAGGTGACACCCTGGAAGAGAACTAACCTGACCAAAGGGAGAGACGTTCTGTCCCCCAACGGGATGAGCAGAAAAGACCCGGGTGCCGTGTGGCAATGTGCTTTTCAGTACCCCCACCAGTAAGAGACCCCGGCTGTCAGGTGACCCAGAGGGCATTAAGTCAATAAATTCCACGATCCTGGTAGGATGAAATGCCTAATAAAGCCCTACTTCCTTGTGGTTAACATCTTGTAGATAATATTGATAAACAGCAAGGCCAAGAGCTCTGACACACTGTGTTCAAACTCACTCAAGCACGGATTTACAATCCCTTTAAAACTGACTCACAGAGGAGGTCTGGGGCACATTTCATTAGCTTCTCTCTGCTGGCACAAAGAATATTCTTTCAACTCTCCTTCCCACCTTCCACATGCCATTGGAGTACTTAGGTATATAAGGTGATTCATTCATTTATAAATGTCTTAACATTGCTTAATTTATTCCAGATTCAAATCTTCGTTAAGAGATCTCTCCTCTGAGCCAGATGGAGGCAGATAATCTGTATTAGGAGAAGCACCCATAGCTCACTTTTGTCTAGTAACTATGGTTTCAAAGCATTTTTTCCCCTATTATTTCATGAGTTCCTTGGCCTTTAAAAGGTCATTAAGAACACTCAAATTCGTGAAAGCAAGTAGGGTTGTCTTTTTAGAACATCCAAAGAGAAAAATAACTTGCTGTCTTCGGATGAGTTAGTGAACACTCAGACTAAAAACGGCGCAGGCACGAGAGTGGAAATAAATGGCAAGGCTAAGTTTATTTTCACGAATCTTTCTAGTGTAGCAATGAAGCAGCATTTCTAAACTCGAGATTCGGGAGTGAATTTGGGGGTGGAGGGAAAGTGACAGACATGTAGAAGAACCTCAATGTTTGCACAGAATAAAAGAATATAGAGAATTGTCCAGTGTCAATTACCTGTACTTAAGTTTTTTTATGTATTTATACGCGCACCTTGTCTTAGAAAGGAATTAAAACAGCTTTGTGTAAAATCATAAACATTTTCTAGGAAACTGTATTGCTGTAAAAGCATACAAAAGCTCAACGTTTTATTTCAAAGAACGAGAAAACTTTTCTCTATGTCTGTGGCCCCTGCTCAAAAATAGATATGGAAAGAAAAAAAGGCTAAGTGTTTGTTTAAAAAAATTTTTTTTTTTTAAGTAACTCACTCTTCCTGACCATTTAGAGGTTATTTCCATGGAACAGATTGTTAGGCTCTGAACAATAGATTGTTCAAAAGTAAATGTGCTCGCTTTCTTAATATTTTACTCAGTAAGTGGTAATCTGAAATTCTCAACATCCACTTGTTTTTGACTATATTCAGACATGACATCGGATCAGCACAGGCACAAAAAGCCTTAATTAAACACACTTCACCAGCCTATATTGCCACCTTTTTAGAGCATGTTCCCGATTTTCTGATTAAAATGGCTTCCTGCCAGGAGGCACGTAAGATGCAAGGTGTTTTTCTAAAAAATCTGTACATTTATTTATATAGTACTTTACAAATTACCAAGTGCTTTCATATATATTGCTCACTTAAAGCCCCTAGCAAGTACAGGAGCCCATAAATGCCTATTGCTCAGTTGTCATTCTTTAACTCACTTTCCAACACTAAGGAAATGAAAAGCTCCCAAATGACCACAAATTCATTTAAAGAGCTGTGTCCAAACAGCCACTCTGCTCAGGGCCATTTGGATAGAAATAAATGATGTGAACAGGCAAAGGTTTGCATCTTCAGCAGATAATCTAATTAAAGGCTTACAATGGCTAAAAAGCAGTATTTTCAAGAACTACCGAGATCCAGAAATTTTACCCTCCTTTTCCTTACCCTAAAACAGATGAAAACGTGTCTTTCTTTTAGATGTGAAACCATGGGAAAGAGGCAAGTCAGTATCTGGTTGACATTTAAGAAAGCATACTTGTGAAAACTTGGGCTACAGAACAAATGAACACAACACACTGTTTCTGTAGAAATCAGAATGACAACACTGGAAAACTATAAGTGGTCACTGATTTTTTAATAAATGGAACAATTATTGACTTCACTCCTACCCCTTTTCCAATGACCAAGAGAAAATGGTAGTAACAATCCAATCTAAGTACTGATTTTTAACAAATCAGTATTTTCATTTTATTTAACACGAAATAAACCCATGTCTATATCCAAGTCGGGTACAGAACACCCCTTCCAGTTTTAGCCCCTGCCCCAATCCAAGCCATTACGTTCCTTCCTGTCTCCCAACTAAATGCTCTCCTCTCTCAGGAAAACCATCCACCAGACCTGGCTCATCAAAGGTCCAAACGTAAAGCCTTGATCTTGACTTTCCCTCACAAACTTCACTAGAGCCCCACTGCTTAGAAAATCGAGTCTAAACACCTCTGTGTGTTTTTTCTAACACCTCTGTGTGTTTTTTCTGAGCTCTCCATGTGGCACGCGATCTAATTTTTCCAGTTACCTGTTCTCACTCTACCTCCAAACCAAAGCAAACTCAATGCTCATCTCCCCCTATACCACCGTGATTTCGTGGCATGAAATAATCTCCCATCTTCTCAGCGTCAAATTTTACTCATCCTTCAAGGTCCATCCCAAATGTTGCCTCCCCTAGGCAGACCTCCCAGATGCTTCCTGATAGTTCTATCAATGGCTGTTTTTATTGTGCGCTTAATATGGGCAAGACGTGTCTAAGCACTTAAGGCATATTAACTTATTTACTTTTCACATTGATCCTAAAACGTGGATTACTAATATCCCCAAAATACAGAGACGAGGAAATAAGCAGAGAAATAACTTCTTAAAATGAGGGGGTTTTTTTACATTCAAATGCAGGAGTAGAGAAAGAACTAAGACTCATAGAAACTAGCAAGACAGGGGCTCCTGAGTGACTCCTTCGATTAAGCATCCAACTCTGGATTTCAGCTCAGGTCATGATCTCAGAGTTGTGAGATAGAGCCCAATGGACTCTGCACTGGGCAGGGAGACTGCTTAAGATCCTCTCTCTACCCCTCCCCAGCTCTAAAAAAAAAAAAAAAAGAAGAAATGAGCAAGACAGGTTCTCCACTTAAAAAAATGTATAATAACAAGTGCCTTTAAAATATCAAAACTATGGACACATTGCATGACTTCAGTCACTGAATCCCCCACACCAGTTTTTGGAGGCCCCTAACTGGCTCTAAAGGTATGACTTTTCTTTTAGGATATGCAACTATGAGGATGATTTTTAAAAAAACATTCTCCACCAGGCAAAAATACCATCAGAAACTAAAAGTACAATGGAAATAATGTCACTTTAATGCCTGGGTTTTCTCTGAGCAAACAACAGACAAATGTGTTAAGGAGGAAACAGGAAATATTTATTGGAACCAGCTTTAGTGGTTAGTTGTGTAAGATGAATGAGGTCCAGAAACCCTTTTGTGTAAGGCTGGGAACCATTAGCCCATATTTGCACATTTCCTGGCATGATGGGATGACCCTATCTTCCTCTTACCCCTCAACGGTCAGTTAAACAGAAATCCCCCAACGCCGTCATCATTCTGCTGAACCTGCTGATCTCAACCGGCTGAGCAGCAGTAACTGGGTGCAAGTGGGATGGGATTACTTCCATGTCTCTGTGCCGTCTTCACAGTGGGAACCGTCAGGCTCTGTCTTCCAGGACCACATGCTACCCAAATCACGACTCAAGGCAAATGCCACAGCTACACGGACTGTGTCGCTTAAATAAAGTCTAAGGAATTGGAGGAATGCAAGAAAATCCCAGATTCCTTGGATTCTTCCAAATATGACAGACCTGTGGCCAAATATCCACAGAAATGTTGATGCTTTTACAATCACAGAGAAGTACCTTTGCTGTGTGAAGGAGGGTGGTGTTTTCTGATCCAACAAAACTCATTTCTCTCCCCTGATCACACAGATTCCCTCCGATGGGAAGAGGATTCTTACGGATTTTCCAGCCTCTGCTGAGGTGGCCAATTTACAGGACTGTCGTGCAGCTGAGCACCAATGGCCCATCTGTCCTTGGCAGATGGGCTTCATAGGGCAGCCCAGTGGAGAAGCAAACCATGGCTTCAAAACCTTGATCTCGGTGGCTCCCAGCCCTGGATGCAGTAGGCATCACGTGGGGGGAGGAAGCTTCCTGAAACTACCACACACCATCCACTCCCAGGCATCTGGATTTTCTCAGCCTAGGGAGGACCCAGGCAGCGCCTTTTAAAAGAAGTTCTCTAGGTAAATTTAAGGACAGGCAGCCAGACATTTCTCTGTATTCTTGCATCGGGAACTCCTTCTTCCTGGACTACCTCAAGAGTCTCCCAACTGAATTCAGTCAGAAGCTTTGCCCCTCCTTACCCACAACAAATCTATCCTAGTCCAAGAGTCCCTGAGCCCCTGGATTCACTTTTACGCAGAGCATAATTCCTTACGTCACTCCCCTGCTTATAATTCTTCAGGGACTCTCTACCACCTTCCAGATACAATTCAAACTCAACAGACCCACAGTCTTCTCAATTTGACCTCTGCCTTATCCATTTGGCTCCTGGAAGGCCTCCAAAGGCAGGCTTTGTTCATCTTACTGAACTCCTTGGGGTTCCCAGGAGGAACCAGGCTCTCTCACACCTTGAGCTCTTAATCTGTTCTCCCTCTGGCCCCAAATTCCCCCTTCTCCACCCCATCAACTTCTCTGTTCCACCTTCCCCATGCTGGGTGAGGAACATCTATCAAAGACTTCTTAATTCATTTGTATACCCCCAAAAAACTATTTTTTCCACACTGGAAGCATAAATATAGTTGTGTGAGGGAAAAGAGAATCTGCTACTATTTTCCTTTTTTCAAAAACAGACTATAAACTAGAATATGAACCTCCTCTTTTCACCATTAATAAAAACAAATGTTAAACACACACATCTGCCAAAGACCAGTTATCAGGATTTACCTATGTAAAATGAATTCCTATAGGCTAAGTCAGACAGCAGAATGTCTATATTAATATATATTACACTCCAATGTTATCTAATCACAGCAAAGAGTTTGACTAGCAACGAACAACATTCCTACCCTCAGGTGCCTAAAAATATTCTAAACATCTGTTGTGCATATTCTGAAAGAAACCAGTTAGGAAGCTTCTGGAAGAGCCATCGATATTAATTCAGTTTCTAAGGCTGTTTGGCCCAACAGTAGCTGACCCAGCCCCACTTTTAGGTATATTCTAGTATAGCGGTATATTCTAGTATAGCGGTACCTTTAAGTAAAGCCAACCACCCTTCACGCCCCCTTTCCCTCAATATTTATTTATTGGACATCTATTAAGGGCGCTGCCAAATGTACTCGGGGACAATCAGACACAGGTTCCTGTCCTGAAGCAGGAAGCCAAATGAAAAGGTAATTCACAGTTAAGTACATGGTGTCCCATGATCCTCTAGTAAGGAAAAATCTGATTTCCTAAGGGCTAAAGGCTATTCTAAGGTCCTTGTGGGAAGTCCAAGTGACCGGATACAGGCAGCACCAATGAGCCCAATTCCTAGGTGGAAGCCCCAGTCCTAACTGTGGTTCACACACCCTAGCTTCTTAATGTGCTGCGTCTGTCATCTAATCTCCCTCCTGTAATCAGATCCAGCACGCTGGCCGCTTTTCAGGGCTCTGTACTCCCTTTCCTGATTTAGTTTTTCTCCTTCCAAAACATTTGTTTATTTATGTTTACTTTCTGTCTCTCCCCTTGGTAAGCTCCAAAAGGGCAATTTTCTTTTGTCTCCTTTACTCTCTGATCCATCCCAACCACCTACGGCACAAAAAGCAATTGCTCAATAAATAAGTATTACATAAATACAGTATGATTTTTGTTCTAGTGAAAGGGTCTGGGGGGCCTGGGTGGCTCAGTGGGTTAAAGCCTCTGCCTTCGGCTCAGGTCATGATCCCGGGGTCCTGGGATCAAGCCCCACATCGGGCTCTCTGCTCAGCGGAGAGCCTGCTTCCTCCTCTCTCTCTCTCTCTCTGTCTGTCTGCCTACTTGTGATCTCTGTCAAATAAATAAGTAAAAAATCTTTAAAAAAAAAAAAAAAGGATCTTAATTTTTTCTGACCAGGATCCACAATAAGAAATACAATATACGTTATAACCTGGTACACAAATGTATGTATGCACATGTGTACACACACACACACACACACACACACACACAGACACACACATTTATGTATACTAACACGAGTTTGTAAGCACATGCCAACTGAAATAAGTTTCACCAAACTGAGACTTAAAATACGTAATACATTCTTATGTCTTTCTATTCCATTTAAAAAATAGTTATTTGTTACCTACCAGAGCAACCAGTTTGAAACGTATTATTTTCACACCATAGCTTTTTCTTAAAAAGAAAGAAAAGGAAAGGAAACTAAGAACTTCCTACAGAGGAGAATGCGATGTGACTGAATTCAGAGGTGGGAGGGGGCTGCTTGAGCACATGGTTTATGCTTGGCCTTTACTGAAGGAGGGGTGATGATCTCACAGGGAAGACTGATGGGGGAGACAAGATTCACAGTAAAGGAGACAGAGAAGTCAGGAGGAGAGATGCTGATACCCAGGTGCTTGTGAACGCATGGCGAGCAGTCCGATTTACTCTAACACTGACAAAGGAAGGAGGCATGAAGTGGAAAGCAGGTTATCCCATGGAGCAGAGAGAAGCATCTCCTTAGCCTGGTGATCCAAAGAGCAGCCAACATCATTTGCTCACACGTAAAACAGCTTTGCTTCTGGGTGCTTCGACGCTTTCTAATCATCCATCACAGAAAGAGGGCCAAGTATTACCTGTTAACAGGTCAGGAGAACAGGTCCAGGAAAGAATGCATTGCTTTGTTAAGTAGCCTTGAGAAAAATACTCTCTGGACCGGTTTCCTCATCTGTAAAACCTGAGATTGCCATAGGCTTTGTAAATTCCCCACGGTTCTGACTCTGGTTTTTCCTTTATGCCAATTTCCCCTTCTCTCTAAGACCACCTTTAGAATAGGTTCCATTTCTATCGTTAAGTTTCCAGATGTATCATCAATTACATGTGGAGACATTTCTCTTCCCTCAAAACACTGGTTCAATAGTTCAGTTTCCCAGTTTTGCAAATGGACTGAAGTTTATTGCTAAAATTTCTAATGGGGTTTCTAACAGATCAATTCCTTGTTCTGTCTCACAAAGCCACTGTTCATATTACAGGGGAACTCAAAATGCTACATATTTTTGCTTATGTGGGCATCCACAGCCCTCACACTAATTCATCTTTATAGGAGGAATACACTTGGGAAACCCTGGGTTTTCTTCTGCTTACTGAGCTCTTCTATTTGGGCCTCCCCCCAGCAGCATCCTGGCTTCTGCTGAATCAGTGGGCTGGGTGCTGACATGCTTCTTGGCGCTTTTCATCCTTTCTCTTCACCACTGAGGAAGCTGGCTCAGAGTTTAGGTGATTTGCTCAAGGTTCCAGAACCACCCTGCTCTCCCAGACTAGAGCACTTGCTGCATACTTTGCCTGCCTGCAGAGATTACTCTCATTTTTCAATCACCAGACTGTTTTTCAGTACAAGGAAAAACTGCAAATTTGGGAAAGTTTTCTTTTTGTGTGTAATTTTTTTTTTTCCCTCTCTCTCTCCTGCTTGAGGTCCGGAGCCAGATATGTTGCTTTCTAATGAAGAACATTCCTAGAAATAATATAAAGGGGGGGAAAAGGACCCATTTTGCCCAATGATGTGATGACAACTTAATAAAGGGTTTTGCCTGAAAGAAAACCCTTAGACACGCCCTACAAGCCTCTACCTGGGATTATGCATGTGAAGAGACACTTGGCATTGGGAAATGAAATCAGTTGAAATCCCCTTTGGGGATCATTTAGTTCAAGTGTTTGCAAAATATTGTTTTTTTCATATCAAAGAATATGTGCTCTTCCCTCACAGAAGCAAAGAGCTCTGTATTCATTTGAGGCCCTGTGAGACATGGTTTGAGCTCAGGTATTCCAGACTTAAACGGATCCAGTTATTTCCAGGAACAGAAAATAATCTCCCAGCTAATCAGAAACTGGCACAAAGAAGTAAAACTGAAAACACACTACTCAGGAAACGGCTAGGGCCTCATCACATTTTTCTATTTCATTTCTACGTGGGGTGGATAAAAAGAAAAACAAAACCCCTTTGGTTTACATACATACATGCAAACACATTTCTAATACTCTACATCAAATATTTATGCATTTCCAACCAAGCATTGCTAGGAAAAATGACTTCAAATAATTCTTAAAATACAAAACCCTTTAAAGATCATAATTGCAGGGATTAGGAAAACCATTTAAACAATTTCAAGTAAGGAAACAATCTAAGTAACATACTTACAAGGACCCTTGCTTTTTTTCCTGAGTCTCATTTTTTTCCCATAAAATGAAAGATTTTAAGATTTTAGGTTTTCAGATTATACAATCCACTTCCTTTACAATTTATGATTCAAGGCAAAATACTGGATTACAAACCTGAAGGAACACTCCCCCCTTCTCCATGATGAAAGGTTTGCAGGCACATCAATTCTTTCATTCACACATTAGCAAAGCTAATTATACTAAGAAACCTTCATCCCCAATCTTTGACTTTTGCTCCAGGTTCCACAGTGTCCCTAGCACGGAAAAGTAGAAATACGGTGTGAACTGCAGTGCTACAGAAACCTTAAATTAGAAATAAAGGCAGTAGTGAGGAATTCTAAAGAAACTGTCCACACTGGTTGTAGTCCATTCTGACAGGAAAAAGGAAAGCCAGAATAGAAAGAAACATCAAACTGCCTTACACGAAGACCAATGAAAATAAAAACATGGCAGATACTGGTGAAGATAAGCTGCCTTTGGGTGTCCCTACATGGAACCTCAAACAGGAAACACTGTACGATTTGAAGTTCTCTGTTGTGTAAGAAAAAATAAGGACTACTGTATTCTAGGTGAGCTAAAGAATTTTCATTCAAAATGCTGGTGACAACCAGCCCTCCCCAGACACAGATGAGCTAGTGGTCAAAATGTGATTTGGGTACATCTGTTTAGCTGAGGAAGGCTTCTTCTTTCATATAGATACATTTTTTCCTACAAAAATGAAGATCCTCATTTTGTTGCTATCCCCACTGTGTTCGCACATTTGGGCAGGAAGGGGTCTGAAGCACCATGTAACACACATATGACCTTGGACTAGTCTCTGAACTTCCAGGCATCTCCGCTGCCCCTCAGTGGGGAAGAGGCAATGTTTTTCCAGGCTGCTTTTGCCAAGTTCTGGAATTTCCACCGAAACGACTTATAGAAATGCACAAGCATTACGGAAGATCCTTTTCTCGTGCAATCCAGTTCGAAAACAGGAGTTGTGAGGAGATTGTCCCCTGTGCGTTTATAGTTTTCTCCAGACTCGGGAGGTGAAGATGATTTTCAGAATTTTAGCATCTTCTATCTACTTTGTCACCTGGGTGTGACAAAGGGCAAGGCGAGGCTGTGGCACAGCCGTGTCACCTCCAGGCTCCCTTCCTCTATGGCTTCCTCAGTGCTCACAGCCTGGGAAACGCTACAACCGCAGGGTGTGGAAAACTTCTGTCCCTCACACATCCTCCAGAGACTCCTGTAAGGAGAAGGAAGGCGCCTTTCTGACAAGCTCCAGGAAGCTGCCTCCAATCCGCTCTGTGGGACACCGGAAGGTGGGGCAGGAAGAGAACAAAATGTGGATGGGAGGTGTCAGAGGCATCGGAGGACCCCAGCTCCAAAGACATCAGCCTTCAGTTAGTTTTTGATTTTCCTCCTGGTGACAGGAGGGGGTAAGACATGAAAAGGCCCCTAAGCAGAGGTTTGTGTGAATGGAAAAGGAGTATACTTTCCACCGTGAAACTCGGTTCAGTAGCAAAATAAAACACCAGGATGAAGGATTTGGAGAAATCACCTCCCACATGAGCACTGCAGGATGGGGGCGTTAGCCAGGTGAAACGTTTTTATTTACCCTTTGCTGTCCAAGGACATTTCCTAATAGGCAGTGATGCTCAAGATGCTATTCACGTGTTTTCACTGACATCTGCAAGAAAATTTTCCCTTAGAAGTATTATTTTCAGATACTTCTATGGAAGAAAGCGTTCTTCAGGATGGTCCACAGAAGCTAGGAAATGGAATCCGAGATTCCTTCCCTAAATGTTAAAGACAAAGGCTCAAGTGTCCATGCATTAAGCCAGAGAGGGGATCTAGAAACCTCTAATTAGTCGATTTTGGACCCTCAAGTTGTAGCTCCCCACCTAAGAGCACAATCCCCCTAGAAAACTGCAGAATGACTGCCAAGCTCTCCAGGGCCACCAAGTATTGTCTTCTAAATCGAACCAACTGCAGCCAAGCACAGCTCCCAGGGCTGCACGTTACTACCACACACACCTGATTGAAATCCTAACTCTGCCATGTACAGTGAGTGATTTGAAGCAAGGAATGGAACGCTCACTCCCAAGTCCCGGATTCCATATTTATAAAAGGGGAATAATCACATCTGCTCTTCCAGAGTTGCTGAGCTGAGGGTTAATTGTGACAATAAGAGCAAACAACGTGATCCGTTTCAGCTTCTATACTATTATTAGTATTCTAAGTCTGTGGATTTTTTATAAAAATTAAAAAGGAGCATTTAGGGGTGCCTGGGCGGCTCAGTGGGTTAAAGCCTCTGCCTTCGACTCAGGTCATGATCCCAGGGTCCTGGGATCGAGCCCCGCGTCGGGCTCTCTGCTTGGCGGGGAGCCTGCTTCCTCCCTTCTCTCTCTCTGCCTGTCTCTCTGCCTACTTGTGATCTGTCTGTCAAATAAATAAATAAAATCTTAAAAAAAAAAAGGAGGATTTATACTAGATATGGTTGACTGTTGCTCGTGAGAGACTCTAAAAATATACAGGCTAAATATTCCAGGCTTTCTTACTGTCCACCCTGCCAAAGAAGGAATACTGAAAAAAATGGTAAGAGGGAGTAGATCTAATTAGAGAACCCCCAGCAGGGCTGCTCCCTACTCCTTATCACTGATCATGATAATCCTTAACAATAACACAGGATTCCACAAGGAAAGGGCAGACAGACAGGAAGAGCCCTTCTAGGCTGGGAATCTTACCCCTTTTACATTAATTAGATTTCTGACTAATTTGAGGTTGAAAGAAAACACCACTGATGGAACTCATACCAGTAACCCATTCCTATAAAGCAACTTTCAATCTTAACAGCCCGTCTTTCTTCAAAGAGGAACGGCCCCTTAAGTCTCAGAATTCCTCCATATGCAAAGGCCTAGAATCAGATAGAAGGATGATTGTGAAAACTGCTCCAGAAAAGCGTTTTCCTCTTAATTTCAGAAGAGGAACTGGGGACTATGCTCTTTGGGGACACAGTGTTGGATGTGAACATTTTATGGTTAGGCATTAATTCACCCGGATCACCGCAACAAGGAAAACATTTTAGGGCCTAAATGCTGGGGACATCAATCCTTTGCACTGTAGTCCCGCGACTCCAGAGTATCTTAGGGGTGAGTCCTGTTAAATTGAGCTCTCAGTGAAGCTCAGAGAAATGACCACGTTTAGAAATTAACTTCTTTTCTCTGCTGGATCCCAACTCCAAATTCTAGTCAATGAACTATGCAAACAGAAAATGAAGATCACCTTTCTTCCCCAGGTCTGCTTTATAATTTTTTGAACAGCCTTGGCATGACGTGAGCCTTGATGCCCATTACACCATGGGGCCAGGTTTGACTAGTGTTCTAAGGCTCTAAGAATTTGGGCTTTAGTGATCTGGCAATATCCAGAGAGGAAGGGGAAACATCTGAAGTTATTTTTACTTTTGCAAGTCTTCTGGCTGCACAGGGAAAATGCTAGGGTGGGTCAAGTATTGTCTGGAGCCCTTCAGGGCCCTTTTTTTTTTTTTTTTTTTTTTTTTTGCATGGCCTCATTTCCGTCTTCCTGTTGCTAGGAAGGAGAGTTAAGCATGAGAAACTCGTGTTTACAATACTGGACCATCCTGTCCAGCACAAGGCTCTCTTCAAAAATGTACAATTCACTTAACCCACTGGACTTTGGATGCCCCATTCTTCTGGACCAAATCACCTTTTCCTGAATATTTTCCAATGGCATTTTATCTGCCTCAGTTATAGAAATACCACTCTCATTTACCATAGCATCATGGCTTAAAATCTCCAGGGGGACACCAAGAGAAACTCAAGTACTTTGTATTTCGAACCACCTCTTTGAATCCCACCAAGCCTCTGACTGGAAGGCATCTTAATGGGGCCTCCTGTATCCCCTCTAAGCTCCAGGCTAGTTCTACAAGTAAGAGTTTAAGTATTACATATCTTTTCTACCCTTTTCCAGTAATAATTATTCAATCATAATATGCTTCTCTATTAACCTGGTATATTTTTCAGAAGCAACCAAATAACCCTTTTTAATGTAAAAACACCCTAACATTTTGCTTAGTCTTTGCTCTTTGAACTATAGTATTGAACAGTAACAAAATAATAACAACAACAACAACAACAACAATAAGCCTTTAGGTTAAAGGGCAACTGGCCTCTCACCTTCTCTCCAGACTATGGAAAATCCTCTGGTTGGCCCAGCATATGAAAACTTGGAACACTGCCTTCTATTAGCCATAATCAATTGCTTAACTATTCAAACCCTTTCACTCTTAAGGAGTAAGCGGTGTTTCTCATTAAGACTGAAAATTGCTAAGTTAAAGTCACAGTAAGTCAACGAAACCGTACTTCTCCACTCTAGGAAAAGATTTAAGTTGGAAGCTACTCATTTTGATCCTGTGGAGTCTGAGCTGGGAAACAAAGTCAGTCCCTGTTCTTGAGCTTCTGACCAGTCTGGTGTAAGGTGTCACTCAGATGAAACTAACATTTTTTTTTTTTTGGGGGGGGGGTCAAAAGCAAACTTCTAAAGCAGCTGGGAGAGAAAGTCGGCTGTGCTTCATTTTAAACTCTGAACAGTAGTGCTAATGAAAAAAATATGCAGCCAGGCCTGGGCCACGCTGTAAATCTGGCATGCCACAATAAAAGTTAATACATGCAATTGCCAGCATTTTCTCAGAAAATGTCTTGAAATAACTTATGAATGCACATCTGCTAACTATTTGACACTCATTCCCCAGGACTTTAGTTCTTCTATTAGGGGGGCTGTTCACTTCCAGGGCACCCCTCTGGCCATCTGCTACAGTCTGCAAGCCAAGATGGCACTGGGTGCCTCCACTAGTTCCACACTTATGGTCTGCAAATTATCTCTGCGGAGGACCAGCCTGCAGTCCAGATGGATGCTGAATTAGTCAACCTCTTGGAGCCGCTGATAGATTTACATTCAGAGTTCTGCTGGGCTATTATTTTCCCTCGTCCCTTCAGCAAATAGAGTTTGGAGAAGAAAAATGTAATTTGAGACTCAGTATTCTACTCTGTTCCGAGCTGTGATTTTTTTTTTTTTCTATCCGAATGTGGCATATATGGCACCCTGGTGAATCTTTCTCTAAGGGATGGCTGTGCCTAGGCTGTAGGGCCCCACCTCACCACTAAGGGCTGAAAAAGCTTCAGAATCCCGAGAATGAACCCGTTTGCTAACTCTGTTGGGTGTAAAAAGGCTCACTCAAAACTAGCGAGCGGCAAGGTTTTCTTCTCCATGGTGTGGATAACTATATGCAGGAGCTTCCTGCTACAGTAATTAGAATAAACCGGGTACTGGTGGAGCATCAGTACCACACACGTGCTAAGCGCTTCTACCAGCTCTCTTGATCCTCTCAAGCTCCGCGCGTGGTAAATACACTTACTACCCCCGCGCTGCAGATGAAGGAGGTGCAGAGAGGTCTCGACACTTCCCAGATGCGCCCAGCTAGCAGCAGGCTGCGGACCTGGGTTCCTACTAAGCCAGCCTCACCCCGGTCGGCTCTAATCCCCTCGCCACAGGGGCTGTGCGCTGGAAAAACGAACGGATTCAGTAATAACCATAATCTGCAAATTACACGTGGCATGGCCAGTGTGCTGCTGCCCGGGGAGAAACTCCTCCCGAATGATCAAAGTTTCAGCCCGTGACGTCGGAGAAAGGGGCCAGGGGGGTGGGGGTAGGGGAGGGTGGGGCAGGGTTCCCAAAGACCGTGACTTCGCCACGAAAAAAATCAGGTCGGGAGGCGTGCTTCCTTCCTTCCTTTCGCCGGCCCAGAAACGCGCCCCACGCGGGCGCCTCCCCCCCAGCCAAGGGCGTGGGCATCTCCACCCGGCATTTTAGGAAACCGATGCAACGCCCAGCACGTGAAGGCACACCGCAGCCCTCCCAGCAGGCGCCCCTCACTTGCAAGCCAGGGGGCTTGCTAAAATAGCTTCAACGCTCTACCGGGGCCGGCAGCCACCAGAGACTTTCCTAAGTCGGAATTACTTTCCAGCGTTTAAAATATTTGAACTAACAGTTTGAAATTAAAACATCTTCCCGAATTTCCTTTCAAGCAGTTTTAAAACACGATTTCCAAGTGCCACTGCGGCCTAAACATCCCTAAGAATCAACTCTCAGGGAGTCAGCGCTGATTTTGGACTTTATAGTGAAGGTCTGCAAGCACCGAGCCCTGAACGTCCCCGGAGGGAAGACAGTGGAAAGGCGGTCACGCCGCGCCCCTGGGAACCAGAGGCCATGGCCAGGGATTTAGAATAAGAATAGCAGGGTAGCCGGCGCAGCCAGGCTGGCGACCCGCCTGCGCTGTGCCCCCGCCCGGCGTGCACCCCTTGCCCCGCGCGGCGTCCCCAGCCCGAGAGGGAAGTTAACGTAGGCTTCACTCCATTAGCTGCGGTCGCCCCCCGCCAGCAGCCCTTCCCGGAGCCCACCCGACGCGCCCGCCTGCGACCCCCAAGCAGTGAGCAGCCAGGGGTCATTACCCGACATTAAAACCTCCCTCCCCAAACTATGACCCCTATTTTTCCCACACTCCACCTCCTCCACTCCGAGAAACTTGGGCGACTCGGTCCCGAGCCTCCTCGGAAAGCCGTTTAAAAGCACAGAACGACAGGCACCGACTTGACAAGGCGGGGTGACATTTCCTCCGCGGCGAGTCCCCTCCGCAGCTGGCTCCCGCGGCTGGCCCGACGGCGAGGCACAAGTCTAGCTTACGTGTTAGGATCATGATGTCCAGCTTCTCCCTGCACATCAACTGCGGCTGGGGGTGGCGGGAGTGCGGTAAAGAAGTTGAGGCAGTCCGTGGCAACTCAGCTCCCGCGGCTGGACCCACAGAGGCACCCGAGACGCGCGCGCTGGCGATCCTCAGCGCATCCTTGTTCGCCGCTCCGTGCCCCTTGCCACGGCCCCAGAAAGAACGCAAGCTTTTCCAGAGGTCGAAAGGAGAGCGAGCTCAGTGAGAGGGGCGAGAAGCACCAGAGCAGTCGCCCCTGCTGCGGAGAAGCTCGGCCATGGCCGGGTTAGGAGCTAAGCGTCCTCGCTCCCGCTGCTGGAGCGCTCTACCTCCCGCGCTCGCCTCCGGCCGCGCCCACCCGCAAGGCCCACCCTCGAGGGGAGGGACTAGACCAGGCAACGCGGACTCCTTCGCGCCGCCTAGGTGGTGGGCGGCAGCTTCCCGCTGTCCTCCTGGACGAGACTCCGCCCCCTGCTGCCCCGCCCCTTACCTCCTCCCCGCCGCTGGGTTAACCAGCCGCAGCCTCAGGCGGTACTCTGGCCCCGCCCCCCGCCCCCGTTCCCGCGCCTGTTCCGCTCCAAACTGGAATATTTTCCTCTGGCCTCCACGTTTGCAGGGGGAAGCACCCCGAACTGTCCAACTGTTGGCCTCTGGGGTGAAGGCAAACCCTCGGGGCGTTTACTTGCCGGGGAAATCTGAGCTGGACTCTGGGACACCGCGCACTTTCCCTCTAGCGTTGCATATTTAAGAAAAAATAATCTCAATGATTCTGCCTTACATCCTGGTGGGAACTGCTTAAATTTTCGGAACGGAGGGGAAGCGGGAGGTAGGGATGAAGCAGTGTTTCCCCACCTGTAAAATGGAGAGATGATACTTGTCCCTTGGACGTTGGTCATTCATTGCTAAAGCCCGGAGGGACTTTAGAGAGGGACTGAATTTTTACGCAGCACGTGTTGACCATATTGTGTGCCCATTCAGTGTTTTACAAACTATGGACCTTGGGCCACAACCCCAAGCAGCTCCTGCAACTTCTGGCCCCGCCTCTCTCAGAGAACTATAATCTGTGATGGTGATAATCTGCGTTTTAACAAACTCCTGGGTGATTTGGAGGCACTGTAATTTGGAGGTCCCTGATAATAATAGGAAGCTTCATTTTTAAAGATCACAACTGAATAGGACCTATGTAAGATTTTTAAAAATTCATACTGGGTTTTCATGAAAATTTACTTTGAGGCTAAGGAAACTACTAAATCCATTCATTCAAAAAATATATCAATAGCATTCATTATGTGCCAAACACTGTTTTAGACTTGAGCTATAGCAGTGAGCAAAAAAACCAAACATCCCTTCCCTCCTAAAATATACTTCCTAGTGGAGAAGACGTACAATAAACAAGGTTAAATACGTGAAATATTCAGTGTCTTAGGTGGAGATACATAAAGCAGGGGTGGGGAAAGAGGAGTTGTGGGAGAGTTTCTTTAAACAGGGTTAAATGCAAATGGAAGATTAGTCTGTCTTAAATAGAGCTTAAAATGTATTGATTTCATAGGCATTTCTTAGTTTACATACAGAGGACTCTCTTTCACCCCAGTTTTTTAAAAAACAATAAAAATGCTAACTCCACTGGCTCGCTAATGTATGGAATCAGAATTCTGGCTCTGGAGAATGGCCTTTTGGGTTTGGGGCTCCACTCAGTAGATATTTCCAGGGCTTTTACCTACTTATAACTGCTGGGGACACCACAGTAGGCAAGGGTACCCCCACCTCTGTCTGTGCAATTTACAGTCTGGTGGGGAAGTGACAAGTGTGAAAAAGAGGTGCTTGAGATTGTGCAGGAAATGGAGCCCAAGACAGAAAGAAGAGCGAGCTGCTCTCTGAAGTTTTGCATGCTGGGGGAATTGTCAAAATGCCCGCAGTTGCCGGCAAGGCGCAGTGTGATTCTAGGGGAAGTTGGAAAAGTAGGGACAAAACCTTTTCAACTCCCTTGTGCGTTTGTATTAAGGATTATTTTATCCTTTACAGTTATAAACAGCAAGAAGACATGTTATTGGACAAAGGCATCCCACAGCCAGATCTGCGTTTTGAAAAGACGACAGGCTGTAGTGTGTACTGTAAACTTAGAAAGAAAATAGGAATAGACCTCCTAAACATACCAATATCCCTGATTTATTAAAAATCCAAACCTTAAAAATATGGATAGCATTTCCTCCAAAGCATATCAACTCTCAGAGTAAGTTCTTAATGTTTATTATCAGCTAAACGTAGGTGCATTCAATTTAATTAGGTTTTTCGGAGTTTGTGCAATCCCTACACACCCACTCCCCACTGAATATTTCAGAATAAAACATGCTACTCTTTGTGTCTCTTCTTGCCCAAACTCCATTCCTTTCTCCTTGATTATTGATGTCTTCTCTCATTTCATCATATTTCTCTGGAGGTTTCTGCTATGTGGATTGCTCCTCATCTAATAATATCAATAACTCCAAAAACATTTTTCCTTGGTGAGGTATTGGTTTGCATTTGGCCTTCACTGAATCTCATCACGTTCTTCCATTCTTTGGTTGATGGACATAGCCTGTGTCCTGAGCCAAATCCCAATTTTCATAGTTTTAATTATTTTGGGGGGGGGATAGAGGGAGGAGGAGAGAATCTTCAGCTCCCAGAGTGGAGCTCTACTCAGAGCTAGATCCCAAGACCCCAAAATCATGACCTGAGCTGAAATCAAGAGTTGGATGCTTAACAAGCTGAGCCACCCAGCCCCTCCCCCCATTGTTTTAATTCTTAGCCCCTTTAGAAATGGACATGCTACATTTTGAAAGCTGCTGCACTTGTAGAATAGGGAATAGTGGCTGAAAGAGGACTTCTGTAGCAGGCAAATTACTAGCTGTGGGATGAATACATACATTTTGCCTCTGAAACTTCAGTTTCTTCATCTTGAAAAAAGGAGGTTGAAGTAGTGCTTATCTCAGGAGGTTTTTAATGAGGATTAAGATAATGTACATAAATGCTCCGTACATAATAAGCACTTGGTAATGTTCATGATTATTATTACATATAACTAAGTGGGCACATCAAACAAAAACACACGATTTCTATTTAAATAATCATCCAGGAGAAGATTAAAACCAAACAAAATTAGCCCCGGACTTTACCCTTTCTGAATCTGAAGAGCCTTTACAAACTCCGGGAAGGAAGGAGTGGAAAACTCATTCAGAGTCATTAAGAGATGAAAGAGGGTCCCCAGAACAGCAGAGACCCCTTCTTCATTCAACTTTTAACTCATCACCCAATGTTTCCTTTCTTCTGTCACGGGCAGATGACATTAGACTAGGCTTGTTAGCTGATTTGCATTAAGTGACCCTGGGTACTGACACTCTGAACTCTAAGAGGCAGGGATGAAGTGGTCCATTTCTCCACCAAAAGTCTACAGTCCTCCAAAACCCTTTCAACACATGATGATAAAAAACCACCACAAGTTACATCAGGTTTTGTTGCTGCAATCTGACCCAAGGACAAGGACCTGTGTTGTTTACTTTCTGCCATGCTCCTCTCAGTTTGGGTGTCAGGCTCATTGAAGCTGCTCACAGGGATTTCCTACCCTGTCTGTTTGGATGTTTTCACATTTAACTGTGTATTACCAGGGCAAGAAAAATCACACAGGTAATTCCCAAACTGCATGACAGAAAGCTAAAGGACTAAGAGGTCACCTCTCTGGTTCCTACTCTGTATTAACGATTGATACTAGAGATCATTGATATTGCCCAAGGTCATCCTCCAGCATTCTTTCCACTATAATGTATTTTTAAAAAAGGAGTAAAACTCAAGTGTCTATAGGCACTTGTGCAGATAATACTGGTGAAGAAGGCAAGCCACAGTTGGGTGGGGAGTACTGGGGAACCCAGAACCTCCCCAAGGGGGCAGGGCCAATCAGGCTCATTTGATTGTTGGCATATGTTAACACAGTAGCCCCATGGTTCTGCGTTTAAAGATTGTTCAAGAGCCTCCTAGCTTTCTATAATTTTATTTCAAACCTCTCAATTTTTAAAAGCTGGCAACTAATTAAAAAAAAAACCCCTAAACCCATTCCAAGTAATTTCAACTTTGGGCTTCATTTAGCTCAGGGCAACTAGTTTAAACCTCTGCTCTAGTGATACAAGCCAAGCAATGTCTTTGGAAATTTCTCTCCCACAGGAACTAAAAGCCTCCTGAGCTTGGAAAATGTTGTAATATAATTTGTGTTCAATGGAGCATTGGGAAATCAGTGTGGAAAAAAATTTATTTGTAATGTTCAAAGGAAGTAAGACAAATAATAGAAAGTTTTGAAAATAATTTTTAAATGGTATTCAATTAAGAGACATAATTAAATTTGAAATTTTATGGTTGGCCTTAAAATATTCACTTATGTTTAATTTCCCATGACCCACGTCTGGGTTCTTCCCCCACTATCCACCCCAGTATTTAGCCATTGCAGAAATATTTAAAACCCAAATGCTGGAGGTGTCAAATGGGGAAAGAAGGGAAAAAGAAAGGACTGGGCAGTGAAACAGATTCACCCCCTTTTAATTTTACCTAGAGCAGCTCCCTTGTTCAGTCAGACCTTTTCTGACTACTTCTTTTCGGCAATGTAAAAGTTTAAAATATGGGGAAAGTAACTTAGTCTACCAGTGATATTTTTAGTTAAGAAGGGGAGACCTTTGTTCCTGCATAAATGTAATATAAATCTACTTTTGGGATAATCACTTAAGCCTGAAATATGAACCAGCCTGACACAGTACTTTTATCATTCAACAATTAGACCATGGAAAAGGCAGTGTGCTGGTGAAATGACAATGAGCATGAATAAATACATCTTTGGGATGGAAAGTACAGCATGGTGACTATAGTTCATACCACTACACTATATTTGACAGCTGCTGAGAGAGTAGATCTTAAAAGGTCTCATCACGAGATGTGGGCACCTATATGGCTCAGTCGGTTAAGTGTCCGACTCTTGATTTCAGATCAGTCATGATTTCAGTGAGATCTAGCCCATGCCAGGCTCAATGCTGGGCCTGGAGCCTGCTCAAGATTCTCCCTCTGGCTCCCCTTCCCTCAACCCCGCGCACTCTCTTTCTCAAAAAAAGTTTTTTTTTCCAGAGCACTTGGTTGGTGTCTGCCTTCAGCTCAGGTCATGATCCCAGGGTCCTGGGATGGTGCCTGCTTCTCCCTCTCCCTCTGCCTGCAGCTCCCCCTGCTTGTGTTCTGTCTATCAAATAAATAAATAAAATATTAAAAAAAGGTTTTCATCACAAAAAAACTATTTTGTGATTATGTGTGATGCCAATGTTAACTAGAATTATTGTGATTGTTTATATATATATAAATGTTTCAATGCTGAAATTAATACAGTATTATATATGTCAATTATTTTTTAATAAAAAAATAGTTCAGTAAGTAACCCCCCCGAGAACTAAATAAATAAAAGAACACGAAGAGAGGACTTGGAGGAGAAAACTCTTAGATGGAAAACAGGTACAGATATAGTTCGGTAATAGTTCAGTGGAGGATTTGAATATACTGAATTCTCAATCCTATTTGATAAATCAATGGACATTCTTTCCTGGGATAATTACAATATTTGCAGTAGAGTCCCCTTTTAAAGACAATTCCATTTAGGGGTGCCTGGGTGGCTCAGTGGGTTAAAGCCTCTGCTTTCAGCTCAGGTCATGATCTCAGGGTCCTGGGATCGAGCCCCGCATCAGGTTCTCTGCTCAGCGGGGAGCCCACTTCCTCCTCTCTCTCTGTCTGCCTCTCTGCCTACTTGTGATCTCTCTCTGTCAAATAAATAAATAAAATCTTAAAAAAAAAAATAAAGACAATTCCATTTAGCTACTCAGATACTCAATTAGCCCAGTGCCTCACAGCTCAGCATGCAGGGAAGGAGGGTGCACCAGAAGTAATAGCACCAAGTCAGAGCTCTTGCCACCCCCAGTTTCCGCTGGATCTTCACCAATGACTGCTCTGGTTCTTTTATGCGGGCTCTGACGACACAAAAATCAAGCCAATGAAAAGTAAAAATTGATTCCATAAAAGAAACTGGGCTACTTTCCCATTGACTTAGCCAATTTTAATGGCATGCTTTGATTCTTTGTCTATTCTGACATTGTTCTCCATTTAATAATTGCTTTTTGAGCTTGTAGCAAATCATTTAAAGCTAAGGAGGGACAACATTATTTTGTAAGTACAACTGATATTTATCCTTTGCTTTCTCATTATTTAAATGTTATGATTATAAAATATCCATTGCTAGAAAGTTTAGAAAATATGGGAAAGCATAAAGAAAAAAAATAATAAAATCTCCTCATAATCACACAACCAGAGACAACAGCAGACATATATGTTCCATTTTTATGTCTATCCTCCCAGTCAGGTTTTTAAGTACAGATACTTTGATGGGATCACAGTATATATTGTTTTGTAATATTTTATTTCATTTAATATAAATGGAGAATATGACATTTTATAGTTGGTTCATATTTGATCTTATGGATTTCCATGAATTAATTAACCAATGTTGAGTTTCTCAACATTTTATATGATGAACATTCTTGAATAATAAATTTCAGAGCAAGATTGATAATTTCTTTAAGCAAATTCACTTAAGTACTTTGCGCTAGAAGCCAAAGCGTATCGGGACATTTGACATACATTTCTGAACTGTTGTGTGGAAACTCTGTGCTTATTTGACATTTAACCAGTGTCTAAATGTACCCATTTGTCTTCACTTGAGTATTGTCAGCAATATAATTTCCATTCCTCCTGCTAATTTAATGAGCAAAAAAGTATTATTATTTTTTAAGACTATATTTGTTTGAATACTAAACTGGCTGAGTTTGTTTTATTGTAGTAAAATACACATCATACAAAATTTATCATTTTAGCCATTATTAAATGTACAGTTTCGTGGCATTATGTCCATCAACCTTGTTGTGCAACTATCATCACTATCCATCTCCAGAACTTTTTTGTCTTCCCCAATTGGAGCTCTGTGTCTCTTTAACAATAATTCCCAATTCTGCTCCCCCAACCCCCAGCCCTCTGAGACCAGGGTTCTACCTGCTGTCTCTAGGAACTTGACTACACCAAGTACCTTATGTAAGTATTTTTATTTCTGGTCCTTTTGTTATACTGGTTGAAAATTTTCATATTTATTAACTAGCTGTATTTTTCAAAATTGCCTATTTAGTCCTTTAGCGATTTTTTTCCTCAATGAAACATTTTGCTTTTTGTTACTGATTTTAAAATATTGTTTATACATTAGGAATATTAACCATTTGTAATTTATTATAAAATATTTTTACTAGTTATCTGTCTTTTAAGATTGTTTATTTCTGGTATGACAAAATTAACAGGGGGCGCCTGGGTGGCTCAGTGCGTTAAGCCACTGCCTTCCGCTCAGGTCATGATCTCAGGGTCCTGGAATCAGCCCCACATGGGGCTCTCTGCTCAGCAGGGAGCCTGCTTCTGCCTGCTTCCCCCTCTCCCTCTGCCTGCCTCTCTGCTTGTGATCTGTCTGTCAAATAAATAAAATCTTTAAAAAAAAATTAACAAGATTCAAACAAAATTCAAAGGTCTTACTTATTTGTTCCTTTTAATCATTAACTAGGAGTTTACTTAAGTAGTTTTCTCTATACAATTTGAAGCCAGAAATGCTGACACAAAATCAATTTGTAAAACAAGGTCATTTAACACGTGGGATTGTTTTTGCTTTATTTTTAATGATAGGTTTCATTATTTACTCAAAGAGTCTTGCTGTCTTATTTGATCTTCTATCTTCCCTAACATCAGATAGAGATGCCCTGAATTGAGGGAAGCCCCCATAAAAGCCTCTGCAAAAAAGCTAGCAGGGTCAGAGTACCAGATGGAGATCCAGGGGGCACTGAATTTTTTTTTTTTTTTGAGGATACCATGTCATATATAATTAATACAAATCACAGTAGCACTGAAAATGGCTCCACTGAGTGGATCTCATTCAGTTTAGACAGCTAAAGGGAGGGAGGATGTGCTAGTCCTTTCCCTGGAGCTAAAAGGTCATTTGGGAAAATGTGGGCTCTGGGGCACATAGGTATTTTTTAGAGGGAAAAACAAACAAACAAACAAACAAACCCCAAAGCCCAACAACAACTGAATTCCTAGCACTGGATAAAAGTGCCAAAAGGAAAAACTGTGCTCAGGTAGTAGCTACAAGGCCACACCAAATAAGGAAAGCTGGATCCTGCAAGCTTCTGGAAGAAAGGAATCTTTCCATGTGAAGTTTCTTCCCAGCACCTAGCACATGGTAAGGTGCTCCATTAGTATGTGCTGAATGAATGAACGTTCAAGGTTATTTCCTGATCATTGTGTTCAGGAGTCTCCTGGGAAAGGATGAAACCCAGAATTTCCTTTTTGGGAAGTCTCAGATGTGGTTCCCTCGCTTGGAGAAGACAGATGCTGTGGGAAGAAGGCTGAAGAGGGAGCAGGGCACACACTCACCCAGAGCGCTGACCCCTCCTAGGAGCAATGACCTGGGGACTGCCAGTAACACCAGTCTGCTGAGTTCCAAGCTAGAAAGGATGTAGAGTGCCCCTGGGCTAAGTCCAGTCACCTGCTGGCCTCTCTGGTTCCCTCTCTGGAACCATGCCTCGTGTCCTATCCCTGCAGCTCACCCAGCACCACACACCTGAGAAACAAGTTCTGTTTCACATGGGCCCAGGCTCCTCGGCCCACCCAGAGGCAACCTGCTGCTGACTCGGAAACCAGTGAGTACTTACAAGTTCAGCTGAGCCCCACACAGTGACACCCTCCAGTGAGGCCAGGACATTGGTACCTTGTGGCCAGGCTCCTTACATCAGCCATTGCTCCTTCTCTTTGATGAAGGGGGCACTGAATTTTGAGAACTTTTTGACTTTCACATTCTCCCTAGGTGCAGTGTGTGTGTGTGTGTTGGGGGGGTGGGTGTAGGTGTGTTCATACATACCTATTAGTAAATAAATCTTGGGACATCTGAGTTTTTCTAGAACTAAGTATAATACCGGTATGGTCATTTTAGCCTTTCATCTTGTGGGCAAAAAATGATTTTTAGTATTGTTCTCTACCATCTTGTTCAAAAGAGCCATTTATTGGAAAGATATTCCATGCTCATGGATTGGAAGAATTAATATTGTCAAAATGTCCACACTACCCAAAGCACTCTACAGATTCAATGCAATCCCTATCAAAATACCAACAGCACTTTTCGCAAAACTGAAACAAATAATACTAAAATTTGTAGGGAGCCACAAAAGACCCCGAATAGCCAAAGCAATCTTGAGAAAGAAGAACAAAACTGGAGGCATCACAATCCCAGACTTCAAGATATGCTACAAAGTTGTAGTAATCAAAACAGAATGGCACTGGAACAAAGATAGACACATAGACCAGTGGGAATAGAAGTGAGAATTCAGAAATATACCCATGCTTATATGGTCAGTCAATCGATGACAAAGGAGGCAAGACTATACAATGAGGAAAAGGCAGTCTTTTCAATAAATGGTGGTGGGAAAACTGGACAATTACATGCAAAAGACCAAAGTGGACCACCTTCTGACACATACACAAAAATAACCTCAAAATAGACAGACCTGGGGCGCCTGGGTGGCTCAGTGGGTTAAAGCCTCTGCCTCCAGCTCAGGTCATGATTCCAGGGTCCTGGGATCGAGCCCCACATCAGGCTCTCTGCTCAGCAGGGAGCCTGCTTCCATTCCTCTCTCTCTGCCTGCCTCTCTGCCTACTTGTGATCTCTGTCAAATAAATAAATAAAATCTTTAAAAAGAAATAGACTATAGACCTAAATGTGAGACCTGAAACCATAAAAATCCAAAAAAGGACATAGGCAGTAACGGCAATGTCTGACATCAGTGGTAGCAACATTTTTCTACATGTATCTCCCAAGGCAAGGGAAACAAAAGCAAAAATAAACTATCAGGACCACATCAAAATAAAAACTTTTTCACAGTGAAGCAAACCATCAACAAAACAAAAAGGGAGCCTACTGTATGGAAGACATTATTTGCAAATGAATATCCGTTAAGGGGTTAATATCCAAAATATATAAAGAACTTATACAACTCATCACCAAAACAAAACAATCTGATTTAAAAATGGGCAGAGGATCCGAATAGACATTTTTCCAAAGAGGACATCCAGATGGCCAACAGACACATGAAAAGATGCTCAACAATTCTCGTCATCAGGAAAATGCAAATCAAAACCACAATCAGATATCATCTCACACCTGTCAGAATGGCTAACATCAAGAAGACAAGAAGTAAGTATTGGTGAGGATGTGGAGGAAAAAACTCTCACAAACTGTTAGTAGGAATGCAAATTGGTACAGCCACTGTGGAAAACAGTATGGAAGTTCCTTGAAAAAATCCAGAAATACCATATGGTTCAGTAATTCCACTATGGAGTATTTATCCAGAGAAAACAAAACTAATTTGAAAAGATATATGCACGTCTATGTTTATTGCAGCATTATATATAATAACCAAGATATGGAAGCAACCTAAGTGTCCATCAATAGACAAATGGATAAGGAGGATGTGGTGTGTGTGTGTGTGTATAAAATATAAAACAGCGTATTATGCAGCCATAAAAAAGCACGAGATCTTGCCACAGACAATTCTAAAGCGTATTATGCTAACTGAAATAAGTGAGACTGAGAAAGACAAACACCGTATGGTTGCACTCACATGTGGAATCTAAAAAACAGAACACGAACAAACAACAAGTATAATCGTACCTATAAATACAGAGAATAAGCTGATGGTCAGAGGGTAGGGGGTGGGGAGATGGGCAAAACAGGTGAAGGGGAATGGGAGATAGAGGCTTCTAGCTACAGAAAGGGTAAGTCATGGGAATAAAAAGCATAGCATAGGGAATTCAGGCAATGATACTGTAGTAGTGTTGTATGGTGACTGATGGTAGCTACACTTGTGGTGAGCACAGCATAAGGGAGAGAGAAAAACTAAATCATTATGTTGTGCACCTGAAACTAATGCAATATTGTATGTCAACTATACCCAAAAAACTAAAATTAAAAAAATTATAAAAAGTAAAAGGAGCCATTTATGTGGTTCCTCTTATTTTGACTTTTAAATCAATATCCAGATGTCATTCTAAAGCATCTGTTCAAAATTCTTGACCATGGTTTTGAAAATTTGGGTTTGTTTTCACTAAGGAGATGTTTTGTGTTCATCTGAATTATAACGTGTTGCTGTTTCTTCATAGGAGATTGGGTCATGAAACAATGATACTGTGGCATGGGTCTGAGCAATGCCTGAAAAAAATAAACAGTTCTTTTTCTTAGCTGCTAACTACAGCATGTTGGTCACTACAGTATTATTTCTGGAAACCCCTACACAGCTCCAGATCATTAATTTACTTTCATAGACAAAAGGAGAACAGGGCTGCAGTAGGTCATCAAGCTTGGTTTTTTCATGTACAACCAACTCAGTCAATTATCTCTTAGGAATTCAGTTGAAATAAACACCATTTTGGGGAACTGCTAGGCAAAAAGTGATGCATTTTTAAAAGCAGAGTTGGCAATAAGACTCATGAGTTGTGGAAGTTTGATGTTTGAAGACGTATCAGCAGAGAACAGACTACACTGGGTCTCTCCAATACAAATATTCTATTGTTGAACAAACAACTATTTCTGTACTGATTATTGTTATCTTTTGCGTGAATTGACAAAACAGACATATAAAAGGCAAAAAAAAAATTAGGGAAGCCCACTGAATTTCAAAATTGAGTCTACCAGGTCTGAACTAAAAAAAAAAAAAAAAAAGAATCTGTGATGATCCTGAAGTCCATGCATGTATAGAGGAAAGAGATCTGATATAAATCATGTTCCTAATGTGGTCATAAACACCATCAGTGGCCTTGAGTTGCTCCTTAGTTTCTTTTTAAAATATCATATAATATAGGATATACAATATACTACATATTAAATATATATTATTGTATATAAATAAAAAGATAATTTATATGACAGAATAAGGGTGCTAGATCATTTAGCTCAGGATTTTATGTTGTGGATACAATATAATTTGGAGGTAAATATTATTATTACAGATAAGGAATTTAACTCAGAGAGGTTACAAAGCTTGCTTGATTTCATACTTGTCATAAATTAGGGAAGCAACAACCTGAATCTGGGTCTCTCTGCAATGATGATTATGACCAGGGCTTTCAAGTGAAACTCTTTGAGTTTGAAGCACTCTGTCAGGTCTCCTCTTTCCTCAATAGTAAAATGAAGGGATTGGACCACATGTTCTCTCACGTCCCCTCAGCTTTTCGGTTCTAGTTTATCTTGATATGTTATTTTCATCAATATATCTTGATATATCGTTGATATATCAATTCATAACATGAATTTATATTCATGTTCACTTCCTTGGACAGGGTTCTAAACACACCCAGCATTCAGTAATGCTGCTTATTAAAAACAAAAATGTTGGAAAGGAAAGAGCATCTACTCTGTCAGCTATCATGCCTCACAGCAATTCAGAAAAGATAACCGTGGTCCACTGAGTGTGCGGCTGCAAATCCCAGGACCGCACCCGTCATGGTAGAACTCTGTCCCCTTGGGGGCCAGTCTCCAGGGTTTCTGAATCTGTACCAGAATGACATATTTCAGAAATCCATAAGTTAAATTCTACTCTTCTCTGGACAAGCCTCCTCTGCGACCACTGAGGCCTTAAAGAGGTATGTGGTGTATTCCCTGAACTTGCTAACGAAGTAATCTGGGCCCTGCAGTTTGGTAGAATTCTGAAGGTCTTCGCCCAAATGACCTTCTTAAAAATGAAGTCCTTGTCTTCTGTGGCACCGCTCTGATTTGCCAGTTATGTTTTGATGTTTTGATCTTAATCCTCCCACTCAGATTTTTAAAATGGAAGGATTGTTAACACTTTGTGTGTGATTTCTTTCACACTTTTCACTAAGAGTCGTTACCCACTTCCCTACACTTCATCTCTTTTCTAAGTGTATTCTTCCTTCCAAGAAACCTAACATAATTAGCAGAAAAGAATACTCAACCACCATCCCAACATGTTACCCTTAGAATACTTTGGAGTCAAGACTTTCCTCGCCGTGACACAAACACTTCTGAAAGTACTGCACTAATAAAAAGTGACAATACATGTCCAAGCTGTCTTGTTTGCTTGCACTATAACCTTCTCCATCAGAGTCATTATGTCGTCTGTCTGGTATGTAATACTATTCTAGATTTGCAGAGTTCCCTTAAATATACATTTTATTTCCCATAATATTCATTAAGTGAGCAAGGTATTTTTTGGTATGTTCTTCTCTCACCACCTGTCCCCTCCAACAGCTACAGCCTCCTGCATTATTAATACTCTCCACCGGAGCAGTACATTTGTTACAACCGATCAACCCACATGGATATGTTAGTATCCATACCTTACACTAAGCTTCACTCTTGGTGTTGTACATTCTATGGGTTTGGGCAACAGTATCCACCATGACAGTATCCAGCATGATAATTTATACAGAATAGCTTCACTGCCTTACAAATCTGTTCTCCACCTATCCACGCCTCCTTCTCTCCCAACCCCTGGCAATCCTTTTACTGTCTCCATAGTTTTGCATTTTCCTGAATGTAAAATAGCTGGGTTATAAAAGGCAAACAAACATGTTGGAGGGGTTGGGGTTACAGGAGAAATCTCTCTACCTTCCTCTCAATTTTGCTGTGAATCTGAATCTTCTGGAAAATATAAAGCCTATTAAAAATATGTGAGAGGGGTTAGAAGAACATGGAATATTAAATGATAAGGTCAAGCATAAACATTTTGGTGTTCTAGAAGGAGTTGTTATAAAGATTGGAGCAAAGAGGCAACCCTTGGAGTTCATGGTGGTTGAAGATTTTCCTTTCCTTTTCTTTCTTTCTTTTTTTTTAAATTTGAGAGAGGGAGAGCACGAGTGCACAGTAGGGGGAGTGGGAGAGGGGGAAGCAGGCTCCCCACTCAGCAGGGAGCCCAACACTGGGCTTGATCCCAAGACCTTGGGATCATGACCTGCGCTGAAGGCAGATGCTTAACTGACTGAGCCACCCAGGTCTCCTGGGGGAAATTTTTTTTTAAAGAATAAACATATGGCAAAATGCTTAAACCAATTAGAAATCAAAATGCAAATTGAGATCATAATTAGCTACCATTTTACATATACTACATTTACAATTAAAGAGTCTGGCAATGCCAATTGTTGCCAAGGATGTGGAACGAGGAGAACGTACATATGTTCCTGGTGGAAGTGTATATTGATAGAACCACTTAAAAAATTAGTTTTACATTTATTTTAAGAATGAACATTAACGATGCTATGATCCTGCAATTCTGCTCTGAGGTATGTACCCTAGAGGAACTCTTGCATATATGCATCCAGACAGCTCAAAAACATTAGCAATAACATTATATAAGGAAAAACTGGAAATAATCCAAATGTTCATCAACTGGAGAACAGATCTCTTAAAATGGCACAGTCACACAGTGGAATATTACATAGTAGTGAAAATGGGTGAGTTATAGCTTTGTGCAGCAACATGGATAAATCTTTGTAACAGTGACACACTGAGGGATGCCTGGGTGGCTCAGCTGGTTAAGCCTCTGCCTTCAGCCCGGGTCATGATCCCACGGTCCTGGGATTGAGTCCCACGTTGGGCTCTCTGCTCAGCAGGGAGTCTGCTTCTCCCTCTGCCCGCTTCTCCCTCTGCTTGCTCTCTCAGATCCAAATTTTAATCCTGAAACTGCCAGCTATTTGCTGCATTATCTTGGAAAAGTTACTTTATCTTTAAATCTTATTTTTCTTATTCATCACATGGAAATAATACTACCTCACTGGGTAGTTATAAGGATTAAAATTGATTATTTATAAGGGGCTTAATAATATTTATGCACTTAATAAATAGTAACTGAAACCTTAACTCAAAATCTATTTTTGAGGTGTGCGTTGCATGTGTTCAATCTGCTTTGGCTTAAATATACTATATTTGTAGTTCTAACTGCATTGCATTTTTTTTTTTACTTGTATCTTAAGAGGACTCTTTTTCATTTAATTATTGTACTACCTATCCTCTGTTGCAGTGTTATCACTGAAAAGTTCCAGAACGAAGGAATCAGTGATACTAAAAAGAATAACCAGTGACTTTCTAATATCTAAATTTTAAGTTACTCAAAACAATTTTCTATGCCTGTCGTATTACCTTCATTTACATTGTTGACATTATCAAAGCTAAATAATATTAATTATAACAATAATGATAAGAGTATTCATGATAATTTGACTCTGTAAAGAAACACCCGCTTTCCAATGTTTAAATTTATTCCTTTCGCATCACATCTAAGGCACGGACCTTCCATAAACCTTTCAGTTCTATGCTTAGAAAAATTGTGGGTCATGTTGCTCACACAACTAGAATGTTTAAAGTTGGGAAGGTAAAATCCAAGGTAGGTTTATGGGAAGGTTTATAATAGTCCCCAGCACAGAGAACCAGAGGGAAAAGCAAGCCAGGTAATTTAATCTAGAAGTCACAGGACATTCCTGGTTAGTTTTGACTTGTCTTGGTCCTGATATAGCCCTGAATGATGCTTTGAAATCTACACCAAATTTAGAAGAAATGAAGGAACATTGATTAATGTGGTATAAATTTTAAATCTCTGTGATGACCTACCTAATTTTAGGCAAGATGAAGGCAAGAGCTACCATCAGCATCTGCCAAAAAAGTGTTAAATATGAATCAATCAGCTCACAATTTATATATTATTTCCTTCATTTGCCTGGAAGGGTAAATTGGCATGTCTGTGTGTAGAAGCTATACTTCCAGTCAAAGAAAATTATTTTCCTCATGAGGCTATAACAGAAAATGAACGTATGAGTTGTATCATTTGGACTCTTCCTCAGAACTGAGCTACTAAACAATAATCTCATTCTCCTGGGGGAAGTGACAGATTTAAGCAGATACTTGGGCCTAAATCAACCTCCAGGGCAAAACTGAAGAATGGCAAATGTAGGACCAGTAGCTTCCTTCTATACGTATGTGTGGATCTCTCAACCCTCTTTCCAAAATGAATTTAGTGCTACTCTGTACTAACAGTTTGTGATCCAAATTGTCTATCCTGTAGCTTTTATTCCCTCTATCACCAGTCTCAAATCTTAAAATCAGAAAAGGAAGCTCTTCCATGCTCATTTTCGGATCTTTTGGCTCACGCCAACAAAGCTAATGCTGGATATCCCACAGTTATGGAGAGGCAGGAGTCGTTCTCTGAAAATGACAGGCACGGGGGAGTGGGTCTATTGCAATCAGCAAAGGTTTGAACAGTGCTCACCAGCATCTTCTGTGATTGAGAAAAGTCGGGGTGTCAGGGAGACAGCACACCCAGCTTTGGTTTCTAGGCCACTAACAGTCAGGCAGGACCTATACAAAGAAACTTCAAGAGCTAAATCTTGTGCCTGCGTGGATGTGTGTGTGTGTGTTCACATTCATGCACGTGCGTGTGATACACAAACAGGATATATTCCTAGACCTAACCTTAAGTTTTCAGGCTCAATCCTTTCACTTCTCAACTCCTTCAGGCACTTCCTGGATAGCAAACACCCAGTGGTCAGTAAGGGCTGTTTAATATTTTTATGATACTGATTGGAAATCTTAGCAGAAATAACACACAGAGGGCACAGACTCATTCCTAACAAAACTTATGTAGACTTTCAAAGGCCCTCTGTTTGCATTTCCTAGCTCCAATCCCACCCCAGGATCAGGCTCTTTTTCCTAGCTTTTTGTTCATATATGAAGCCTATTCTTCTTTAATTTTCCCCAAATTCCAAAACAGTGTGACTAAGATGCCCCATTATATTCCGGGCATTAATGGTCTCCTCATTTCCTATTCAGCGAACCCTCTCTGGAGTGGTCTTTTTCTTTCCCAGGGACAAACTGACTCAGGTTCCTCTCTTGCTTTCTGCTCTTTACTGAGCCTGGCCCTGCTCGTAGCCCATCATCAGATCTTCCTGTTCGCCCTGTCTTGGTCTACCCCTCACCCCACTCACACTGTCTGATCTGAGGCCTTCTTCTGGGCTCTGTAAAAGCTGACCTCCTTCGCCCTCCCCAGACAAGCAATGAGAGCACTCATCTTTACCAAGCTCTCTTTGATAGTTATTACTTTTTCTTCAATCCCCAGAAAGGCACAGATGTCCCGTATACTCAGCCTGCTTCACCATCAGCTGGAAGAACATCTGTACATAGGGAGGAATGACGCAGAAAACAAAGTCCTGGCGGACGGTGGCAGCGGCATGCAAACCAACAGCACCTGTATGTCATTTGTGGTCCGTGTGGTATACACGTCCATGTGTATCCATGTGCGTGTCTGTTACTATACACCCCTCTCGACCCTCTCAGGGAGCTTAAGAGGAATGTGTGGTTCAGATGGGACTATATGTTGGGTTGGGGGAGGCTTCAACAAATCTCGTTTATTACATGGATGTATTTTTTTTTTTTTAAGATTTATTTATTTGACAGAGAGAGATCACAAGCAGGCAGAGAGGCAGGCAGAGAGAAAGGAGGAAGCAGGCTCCCCACTGAGCAGAGAGCCTGATGCGGGGCTCGATCCCAGGACCCTGAGATCATGACCTGAGCCAAAGGCAGCGGCTTAACCCACTGAGCCACCCAGGCGCCCCTACATGGATGTTTTTTAAAAACATTTTTAAGTACAAGAAGAAAATTTGAGTGTTTTCTTTTAAAACTCATCTCACCTTTAATGTTATAAAGGCGTCCTAACCAAGGAGACAGGACAGAGACTAAGAATTAGAATGGTTTGCCCAGCAGGCTCAATTATTCCCTTAAAGGTGTATTTTTTTTCCTTCTAATTACATCAGGCAGTGATTGGGAGGATGGCAACTAATAAAAAGGGTTTCATTGTCTTGCTTTTTTCCCCCCCTTAGTCACCAACACTTGAATTCCTCATATATCAAGCTTTACAAGGAGCTCTGGAGGAGCGATGGTGTGGAGCCCTGATCTTGTGGCTCGTGAGTACAGCACAGGACTGTAAAAGAAAGGAGCCTGAGATGGCTTTAATATCCTGTGAGACAGAAGCATGACAGATTAGTGGGGGACTCCTTCCTCCTCAGGAAACCAGGCCTCTGGCTATAGCTTTGTCTTCAGCTCAGTCTTAGATCTTTATAAACACTTTCCCCCTGAACTTTAAAGGACCCGTGCTTTTTTAGCAACAGTTTAATGTGCATGAAACAAAAACTTAGATAAAGGGTTCAAGCATAAAATCTTATTGAAGGGTCTGATTTCTCAGGATGCTGTCTACAAACTCAGGCTTCTCGTATAGAAAAATAGTTCAACAGAGAACTTTTTCATCAGGGAAAATACTTGTCTTAAAAATGCATGGGCCTTTATATATGTCATGTTGACTCTCAACTGCTTTAAAGAAATAAAACCTAAACCCATTAGAAACAGTTGGTAATCAAGGTCCTCAGTTGCATAAGAGAGGTTTTGAATAAGAAAGGTCTAAAAATGGAGCACGGTATTTGGGACGCAATGGATAGGAATTACAGGGATTGAAACCATATGATGGAGAAATATCTGGGAAGATGAACGATAGAAAAGGGAACGTGAATCTTTATAAAACATGGGTAAAAATCTGTAGCAGATGTTTGAAGACAGTCCACGCAAAAGATGACTCACATACATAAAACAAAACACATGATATTTACTTGGGAAGACTTGGTATTTATATCAGTCAGTTCTCCCTTAATTATTCCATCAATTTAGTGAAACATCAATAAAAACAGTAACAAGAATAATGATCAGTAATATGTACTGGGTACTACCTATGTCATGCACTCTCCGAGTGTTTTCATCTCCTAAATAGTTTGGTCCCCCCAAAATCTTATGATTACTCATTTCCCCATTTAAGAATTTAAGCAACTTGTCTAAGGTCATGCAGCCAGCAACACAGAACAGAGATTCAAACCCAAGGATTCAAACTGCAGAGCTGAAGCAATACCTGTACTTTCAAATCAACAGAACTGAATAGTGAGCCTAGAAATTGACACAAATACAGGATTATAGATTTTATAGATTTATAGATTAATAGATTTTATTAAATGTTGCATTGCATATTATCAGATGATTATTCAATATCAGAGGGAGCCTTCTGGAAACAAAGCTGAACCACCAGTCCCCTTTTTACACCAAAGTGTTTTTCAAATAAAAACCATCCAAAGAAATGGGTGACTAAGTGACAGATGTTGGAGGAAACACACTTAAATTTTATACTATTTCCACTTGTTGTCCGTTAAAATTAATTATTTTAAAAGAGAGAAAACATAGTAGGGCTGCCTACTACGTGCACATGTGTCATCAACAGATGTTAGTGGCATTCAGATCTGCTCCTGAAGGAATAGACCTCTGGGGGTTCACTCTACCCCAGAAAAATATTGCTGTTTGTGTCTATTTCTATGTGATATTATAGATGGTTCATTTTTACAGTTTCTTATTAATTTAACAGTATGAACTTCTGCCCCAGGTTACTAAATACAGTGTCTGAGTTATTTGAGTGAAAGACTGTGCTAGAATCTGAGGCATCCTTTGTGGGGCAGCAGCTGATCTTTTGGAGAATTTAGTTCAGTGCCTCCAAAAAGTGGCTATGGTGCCACATTTTCTGCACTTCACCTATTCTGGTCCATACAAGGTGTTCTGAAATGGCCCAGAAGATAGTAGTGGGTCATTGCTAAAAACAGTTGACAAATTTGTGTCCTTTTCTTGACCAGTACAAATCATTCTTTTGGCTTCACTGCCAAGTTTTTAAACAGAGCACAATAATTCTGGGTTTCTAAATATATATTCAAAAGAAATGGCAATATATTTGATTAGTTTCAACAGTATCTCAAGTAAGTGTTATCTGAAGCATCTTTGTTTAGTGAAGTGACAGATGATACACAGTAATGGAAACACTGATTTTAATTTCCATGGACTATTGAGGCAACTATTAGAAATTGAATTTGAAGTTGAAGTTGAATTATTCCCAGTTAAATATCTGTTTTTAGAAATCTGACTGATTGTAAGATTTAATATGAAATGAATGCTGTATCTTCATTTATGTTTACGAAATGGCCACATGCAACCACTGGGGACTTCATCAGTTATCTGAAAAGCTGCTGCCCTTTCTGCCTTGGGGAATTAGCTGGTGAGAGCAATTCATTTTAAGCTTATGACTTAATAAAGCTTTGGTAACTATTTTGACCATTATACACTTTTAGGCATATTCCTTCCCAGTATGTTGCTTCTGTAGTTTTCTCTCTCCTGAGAATGTCCCATTCTCTGCTTTAAAGATGTTTCAATTCATTCCTTATGACAGTTACACATATTTAGTGTAGAAAAAATAGACAATACAAGGGCACCTGGGTGGCTCAGTCATTTAAGCATCTGCCTTAGCCTCAGGTCATGATCCCAGGGTCCTAGGACTGCGCCCCATGGCTGGCTCCCTGCCCAGCAGGGAGTCTGCTTCTCCTCTCCCTCTTCTCCTCCCCCAGCAGCTCATGCTCTCTCTCTCTCTAATAAACAAATTTAAAAATCTTAAAAAAAATAGATAATACAGATGATCAAGGAAGAAAAAAAAAGAGAAATCACCTTATCTCCCATCAAGAAATACATACTACTATTTTGATATGTACATAAGAGAACCCTATTATACCAATCAGTTTTTTTGAACAGTAAAAAAACTTATATAAATAATACATGTTCACATTTAAAAGACCAAATATTACAGAACTGAGTGAACTCAAAAGTGAAACTCTACCATCTGTTGTGATAGCTAGTCTGATTATGCAAATCATTTTCTATGCAAGTACGAGTATATTCTCTCTATATGTATGTATATGTTATATAAACACACATTCTTTTTTGTTCACACATTTTTATATCAGCTGTTTTACAATTTGCTTTTTTTTTTCCACAAAAAATATACATGTCTTCATGTCAATATATATGGATGTACTCAATTTCTTTTAAAGTTTGTGTAGAACTCTGATATATGGCTATACCCTAATTACTTAACTAGCCTTCTATTGATAGACATCCATAATTTGTCCCATTTTACTGCTACAGCTCTGCCAGTGCATCCTGGTCCCAGAAGGTTTTGCATCATGGACACATAACAAAACCCCACCCTCCAAAAATCCAGCAGAAAGACAAAGAGATCACATATGGTTGAACATCAGTATTTTTCTTTTTCTTTTTCTTTTTTTTAAAGATTTTTTAATTTATTTATTTGACAGACAGAAATCACAAGTAGGCAGAGAGGCAGAGAGAGTGGGGGTGGGGAAGCAGGCTCCCTACTGAGCAGAGAGCTTAACGCGGGCCTCAATCCCAGGACCCTGAGATTATGACCCGAGCCGAAGGCAGAGGCTTTAACCCACTGAGCCACCCAGGCACCCGAACATCAGTATTTTTCATCTTAGAATCTTAAATATGGTAATTATAACAAAAGTCTTAGTTTATAATTTTTTTAAGTTTAAATTTTTAATCTAGTTATATAGAAAAAGCATGTTCACCAAAATCAGACATTTTCGGTGCCTCAAGAGATTCACTAATAAAACATAGAGATAAATGCATTTAGTTAAATAAAACTTCAATGTTCTAGTATTTGTTTTAGAAGTTCTCATATATTTCAAGTTATATTGTTTATCATATTAATTTCTAATGTGAAGGTCTTCATCATGCTAATCTAGGATTACCCCCAAACTGAGATCTCCTAATAAATACTTATTGATGAAAAGGCAGTAAAGATATCATTTAATAGTTCACCTGAGAAATTAAAAAACCCCAAGCTATGGTCAGTAGTAACTTTATTTGAATATATTAACTATGAGCCAAAAGCCTATAAAATGGAATGAGAAATTTCTAACTAGCTTTTGTTTTATAAAATTGAAATGTTTTGAAATAGATGAAATGGAAACTATTCTGTTTTAATTTTCATTCTGATCCCTAACTTTTTTTTTTTAAGATTTTATTTATTTATTTGACAGAGATCACAAGGAGGCAGAGAGGCAGGCAGAGAGAGGGGGAAGCAGGCTCCCTGCTGAGCAGAGAGCCCAATGCGGGGCTCGATCCCAGGACCCTGGGATCATGACCTGAGCCGAAGGCAGAAGCTTAACCCTCTGAGCCACCCAGGCGCCCCCTGATCCCTAACTTTTAAGATGTTTTTAAAAGTAATGTGTTCTCTGGATTTATTCTGAATAGGGCATCCCTCCTTTCCTGACTTTTACAATTTGAGAAAAGTGCTATTTTATTTTCTTGTTGCTTTGCTTTATCAGCAAGGAGAATCAACCTAGCAGTCTAGCAAAGATGTGGCCATAGTATTCAAAATGAATAATCCCTAAAATACAGTACTATATTTTTCCACTGGGAAGTTAGCTTCAATTAATATATTATTAAGCTCACTGTTAACCAACGGTTCCAACCTTACCTCAAGCTGTGTCTGAGGGCAACTTCCTACCATCAACATGATGGCTAAAAGGCCATCCCAAAGGCTCAAACATAGAGTCACACAAAGGATATTGAGGACATAGTTTTGTTTTATTCTGAATTTCTTCCCGCTGTGCCAAATGATTACAAGGTTACGAGGTTAGAGGGTGCTGGATACACCAGATGCTTTTTATATATTAGCTCTAACTTTGCCTTACATTGTTCGGCCATGTGAGACGCCCTGAGGAAAACTCTTCTCTTCCTTCCCATCAAAGCCTAGAGAAACCCATCAAATATTTTCTCTCTCGGGAATTCTAACTCCTGAGTCATGGGTGGGCTGTGTATTCACATATTTCCCATCCTTTCCTTCCAGGGCTTAATCACAGTTGTTAGTTAGAAGGAGGAAAAGGGTGGGCTCCTACATTTATAAACTCTAGAATGAAAGGTTATGGGAAGTCCAAATGTTGCTGTATCTGATCTGGCGAAAGGGAATGTTTGCAAATCAAGAGTTCTGGCGAAAGGCTTGCTGAGAGCATCCCTCCGTAGGAATCCGTGGGCAGGTAAGGTTTACCAAGCCCTACTCGGGAGCAACCTGAGGCCTCTGACCCTTCTGGAAGTGAAAATCTCCCTGAAATCAATTGTGTATTTTAAGAGACTACACTAGGGATAGAAAGCATAGCCACCTTCTAAGAATTCCTCTTGTGAGTAATTCTTTTCAGATATGAAGATCAGACGAAAAAGGCCAGGCTTAACTGCAGTGACTGGAACCTGACTCCTAGAAAGGAAGTATAAACAACTGCATGAATGGCGTTCACACAGAACCTTCAGACTGATTTCCAGGGAACTCTGGAACTTGTCACGCATGTCGCACTGACCTTGCTAATAACTCCGTCACCTACGTCAGAAGAGGCAGGATACCTCTCCACACCATCACTTAGAAATCAAAACCAGAACCCCATGCAACTACCCTTCCCCCTTTTGGGTAGAAATGAACAAGTTTGCAACATCTGAGATATTAAGAACTTGTAGACATTAAGAATCTGTGGTTGTAAAATTAAAAAACAGGGGCGCCTGGGTGGCTCAGTGGGTTAAAGCCTCTGCCTTCGGCTCAGGTCATGATCTCAGGGTCCTGGGATCAAGCCCCACATCGGGGCTCTCTGCTCAGCGGAGAGCCTGCTTCCCTTCCTCTCTCTCTCTCTGTCTGCCTCTCTGCCTACTTGTGATCTCTGTCAAATAAATAAAGTCTTTAAAAACAAAAACAAAAACAATGTACACGCCATTTGAGGAGGTGGGGTTGGAGAAGAAACAAAAGTGGGAGGTGACATTGAGCCTAGAAGAGTGGGGGAGAGAAGAAAATTCACCACAGAGAAGAACATGTGTTTTGGCAAGAGAGACCTGCCAGCAGTCAGTTCTAGAGGGAATGATAGGCATAGGAAGAGCAAAACAAAAAAAAAAAAAAAAAAAAAAAAAGAGGGGGCAGTGATTCAAGGTAATTTAGCATTTGAAAAATAACAAAGCACTGGTAATCACCACAGAGAGATTTATTGGCTTCCAAATCCTAGGCTAAGGGCTTAATCTAGGCTGAGTGAAGACGGGTCAGAAGTCTCTCCCCTCACAAAAATAATAAATACATTACTGGGACAGTGACCTAAAAGAGAAATTCTTTTATTTTTTTAAAAAGATTTATTTATTTATTTGAAAGAGAGAGAGGGAGTGAGCTAGCAGAGGCAAGGGCAGAGACAGAGCAGTGAGACAATCCTCGAGCAGACACGCTGCTGAGTGCAGAGTCCAACCTGTGGGGCTCCATCCCAGGACCCTGAGATCATGACCTGAGCCGAAATCAAGAGTTAGAAGCTTAACCGACTAAGCCTCCCAGCCCCCCTGAAGGAGACATTCATAAAAAACAATGCTGCTCTGAGCTCTAGAATTTAAATGGTTAACAACCTGACTCTGTTTAAATTCTACCTAAATGTAAATCCTTGGAGAGTCTCGGGTATACTTTTCACACTCGGAGAGGGAACTTAGCTTTTATAATATTTATTACATTTGGATCACAATTATATTGCTTTTCCTTTCCTACCAGGTCAATTTACATTTTTGCTCTCAATTTTTACTTATCATATATAGCGCTTGATAACAAAAATAAATGTTTTAAAGAGAAAACATCTCTTACCAGCTCCGTTTACTCACTAGTTTACAAGAGCTGAATTCTTTGAAACTAGATATCATGAGAATATTTCAGGGTTTGGAACTTGTGCATACAAACCAGCTGGGCTTTGTTTAAAATTTTAAAGCCTTCAAATATTTCACTGAAAGAAAACCAAGATATCTTTTTTTTATAGATGCCAAGAGGTCACATTTTTATTGGTTCATCTGTGTGTCATATAAAAAGTCCTTAATATTTCTAACCAGAGTAGGTCTCTAGGTTCCCCACCTAATCACCTCATATCATCAAGAGGGGTTAATTTGAGCCTAACTTTTGTTAAGTACAGTACTTTTACGGGAGCCACAGTTGGTCAAACTGGTTCATCTTTCTATCAAAAGGCATGTAATAAACAAAAGAAGCAAGAAATGCACTTGCTCTTCAGGGAATACCCAGGCTACATTTTAATTTATAAGCAGTTGTGTTGAAATAAATTGTGCATTTGAAGGGAAATTCAGTTATTCAACTGCAACTTGCCCCTAACTCCTCTAGTCTCCCCGAAAGCAAAGGTGAAAGTTGACAGACAAGGTGTTGAGGTTCTGGGTCAGATAAAAAGAAGGGGGGACATGCATCCCCAAGTATCTGGCTGTTCTTTCAAACAGTGTCTTAGGGGGCACCTATCAAGCTTGATGAGCATTCCCATAGTGAAATCTGGAAGTTTCCGTGCTGATTATTTATTGCGAGTTACTGTTCACAACCAACACATACACACACACCACCAGCCCCATCTCTCTCTCTTCTTCTGTCTCTCTCATTTTTCTTGGACTCCTCTGCATCACAGGACAGTTGTTTGGCTTCGAGGGTGACCTAACATAGTTAACAGAAACAGGACTAGAATTTAGGAGTCTGAGTTCCGACCAGGCATGGGTGCCCTGAACCTCCCGTGTGGAGAGGTGCCATTTCTGGGAACCAGAGCTGTATTCGTATAAACAGCTGCAGAATCTAGCAAGGAAATTTATGTAATTAGCGAAGCAGGCAGAGATAGGCTTTTTGGCTTCAGATTCAAATTCCACTTCATGATTCCAAGGTGGAGAGTGTTTTGTTATCTACCCACGTGGGACTGATTTCCCTCTCAAGCCTCTAAATCAAATACCAGTACCATGGCAGGAGCCCAAGAAACTGTAAGAGATCGAGGCAGCAAATTCTCATGGGTCCACTCCCGCAAATCTTGGGGTCACCGTTCCTAAGAGAAATTCCAAAAGGGGAAACAAAGCTGGGCCTTTGATACTATCTCCCCACCAGGTAGTGGTGATAGCCACCGCAGAGGCACAGGACTGGGTCACTCGGAATGACTCTGGGGCACTATCTTCATCAAGGACTTGGGAGACAGCTGCACATTCTTGCTTTGAGGTCTCTCTAGGGGTGGAAAAGGGACTGAGTTGGCTCTTTGCTCTGTGCCCCGACATGAAGCTTAAGAACCCCCTCCCTTGCTCCAGGCGCCATCTCCTTCAACATCCCTTCTTTTGTTTATTTATTGTGCAACCTATAGGTGTATTGCCTCAATTAAAAACCCAGACAGGGGCTTTCCCCTCCTCACACCCCTATTCCCATCGTCTAATAACTTTCCTTGGGTGAGCTGGCACGGGTCCTAGGGAACAGGTCCCACACATGTCCACCGTCTCTCTAGGCGGCAGCCGGAGAGCCTCCATCCAGGAGCCCCTGGTGGATTAGCTGGTCCCTGGAATGTTCTTCCAACTGGTGTGTGAATCTGAAGGGCAAATGGCAAGAACAAAGACAGGAGGGCTGGAGGGCAGGAGTGGAGACCTAGCAAGGAAAGGGGAGGGGGAGGACCACAAGCATTATAGCAGCAGCCTTAAGCTGGAAACCTTTGAGTCATAAAGAATGACTCCAATGAGTGGTCCGAGTGCTGTTTGACTCAGAGAGTAGTCCTGTACCTGTCCCAGCTTGACTTACAACCTTGACATGTTTCTCATATCTGCACACGGTTTTCAGGGGGGCTGCCCTCCTGGACTGGGTGGCTAGGCGTCCCACCTCCATTTCACCTCACTCCGAGGATTAGGGCCTTGGAAATGTCTCCCTACTTTCTCCTTTTCCTCTCTCTGTCTTCCTTGGCATCCGTTGAACTTCCAGAAAGGTTTGGCTTTGAAACCACAGAAAGCCCAATGCATGCTAGCTCTCTCTAAAAGAGAGGGTTTTTATCACAGAGGGGAGAGGAGCAAGTAATGCTTGGCAATGTCCTTTAATGTTTTGGGGAGATACTATGCACGGGACAAGGTGGTGAGGAGGATGGACTGGGGATGTTGGCAGTAGGGGAGATGGGCCCGTAAAAGATTATTCTATACCTGACCTAATCTAATCTGGTCTCTTTCTTCACTCAAAAGATACCACCTAGGGGCATCTGGGAGGCTCAGTTGGTTAAGTATCTGCTTTGGCTCAGGTCATGATCCCAGGGTCCTGGGATCGAGCCCCACATTAGGCTCCTTGGTCAGAGAGCCTGCTTCTCCCTCTTCTCCCCACTCGTGCTCTCTCTTCCTCTCTTGCTCTATCTCCCTTTCAAATAAATAAAATCTTAAAAAAAAAAAAAAAGATACCACCTATGTGTGCATGAAGCAGCACTGAAACCCAGATGAATACACGTATTAACAACTCCGGCATAACAGCTGCAGCAATAATAAAGTTAAAAATTCCAGGAGCAGTTTCCAGTGTTTCCTCAGAAGGCACTAGTGGTGGTGATCTTTTAGCGTAACCACGTGGGCACTTTTTCAAAGAATAATTCCTGCCCCTGATTCGGATGCTAAGTTATAGCCCCCACCTCTCCACCACATCCCCTGGCATGAGACTGACTGGTCCACGAGCCTCTGCTACTTCTGGAACTGAATCACCTCCCTTAGAGAGAACACTCCCTGGCCAGCGTACCTCCTGAGAGAGAGGACATGGCCTGACCAACACAGTACTTCTTAACCTGGGGGACGGGACAGGTGCCCATCGCAGGAGCCTTGCACTTCCTCTAAGATGTCCATAAACCCATATTTGCAGCATTTATAAACTGAAGGCACAAACTATCTCACTCAGATACCCACACTGTGACCCAAACACAGGTCGATGCTTTTGTGATGAATAAAACACAAATTCACTTCAAAGTGTACTTAATTCGCAGCAGCTTTTTTTGTATCGTATTTCAGTCAACAGGGAATACAAGTACAGATACAATTCTGAGAGGAATTATGGAAGTTTTTCTTTTTCCTTTAACAAAGAATTGATCCCTGGAAGGCTGAGAACCACCTAGATATGGAAACTTTGAGTAAAACAAACACTGTAGTTACTGTTATTGGAAGTTTTCCTACTTAACAGGAACATCACAAGGAGTTCAGGGAAAGATAAACAGGGGTATGGCCCTGGCAGAGGAACTGAAAACAATTTTGGAGACTTAAGAATATCAAAGTAAAAGCAATTATTATCTTGGCAACTAAATGGCGGTCGGCTATAGTTTTATTAAACAACTGAGTTTGGGGATTCATAGATTCTTCTCAAACTGGCAGATCTAGCCCAAAGTCACTGTCTGCATTTGGGTATGAGGCTGATACCAGATAGCCTCCTCAGGTATGATGTTGAACCTCCCTAAACAATAACCACATCTTATTATTATTACGGGCATACTCCCATATATGGCCAGCTCCTTACTGTAGGGTTAACAGACATTAAGGTGGAGGAGGAGTGGTTTCTCCAAATCTCATTTGAACAATTAACTCAGGTAGATGCTTGTGGCAACAGTAGTGAGGGTGGTGGTGTCCCTTGGGTATGTGGATTGTGGTGGGAAGGTCATGGGTAGTGGTGCACTGTGGTAGATGAAAAAGGAGGAAATAGGGAGAAAGGTGATTACTGCATCCAGAACAAGGTGCCTAAAACCATCTAGTCAGGGAAGAAGGAGCTAAGTTCAAGATGGTATTCATGGTCCAATATTCATTCATCAAACCAGCTGGGCTGGTTATTGGGCAATATGGCCCAATCTCTTCCCTTGATTTCCTAGGATTTTCCTGTGACATCTCACCTCCTGAAGTTTCTTTTGAAGGGTTCCTGTGGCATTGACTTTAACCAGATCTTATCTAAATGAAAATATTAACGAAGATCATTGGTATGGGACACAGTGTGGGACTTAGTATGGATTTCACCCCTCGGGAACTAGCAAGTTATAGTCAGAATAAACAGTCATACTTAAACACCAGGAAAAAACTCTTCTCATAATTATGTTTTAATTCAGGGACTTTTCCTTCCAGAGTTTTTGCAAATGTTCCACACAGACACTGTTGGTTTGTGTTTGCTAAAGTTGTTGGCTTGGATAATTTAGTGGAAGAGCCTGCAAAACTACACTAGTGAAAAAGGAGTTATGATGGCTATAAAATGAAATCCAAATCAGTAGAGACTGTGAGTATGGATTTTCCACTTTCTGGTGGGTTTTGTGTATTTTGTGGGTCCAAGTCCATGAGCATGTGATAGCCATGGAAATCAGTAAAGGGGAGCACCATCAGAATAGGTAAGTTGTAGTGTAAACCTGGCGATTCACAGACCTGTACCCCTGGGGATAAAAATATATGTTTATTTAAAAAAAAAAAAAGAAATGTTAAATGTTAAAAAAAAGAATAGGTAAGTTGTAGAGTGGATACAGATCTGGCTCTGTGATTAGTTCTGTTGGTTTCTCTTCAAACTTGTGTTGCCAGATAAAATGCAGGATGCCTGATGATGTTTGAATTTCAGACAATTAGCTAATAATCTTTTTTTTTTTCTTTTTTTTTTAGTGTTAACTATTTCCCATATGATATTTGGGACATACTTATACTTAGAAAAACCCCTCACTGTTTATCTGAAATCCACATTTTACTGGGTATTTCGTATCTTTGCATGCTAGATCTCGTATGTCTATTTTATACCGTAGTCTTAATGGATTCTCAGTATAAACTTAAAAAAAAAAGTAGATGAAAGAAATATAAGTGGCTTAATTCAAAAAGGGAATAAGTAGACAAAGAATGTGAAGTGGCTTGGGCACGATGTGCTGACAGGTGGCTGGTCCATGGACTGAGAAGCAGTATTTCTGTATTTCCGGAGACCTTGTCGTAAAGTGCTCCAGTCCTGTGCTCTTAGTTTCCACAGCCCGCTAGTGGTCTCTACTCAAATGTTCTATGGTTCTCTCTAACAGAGTCCTGTTCACAGTCTATTGTGAGGGTGGACACATGGCCAGGATTTTGCCATGGCTTGTCTGGAGAGGAAGATGTGGCCAGGATCCCTGAAGCTTAAACAGCTGCTACTTCACCACATCTTCCTGAAGATGCAACGAACGCTCTAGCGAGGCAACGAACACTCTAATTAAAACCTTGGCCTCCACACCTTCGTGTATTCTTCCGCTCTTGTACAATGAACTGACCACGCATGAATGGCAGTGACTGTCTTTCCATTCAGTCACGTGGCCTTGACCAGAACTAGGGTGGATGGCCTCCTTGGATCCATCTCTTTAACTCGCATGGCTAGATGAATCCAGAAAGATGAACTGAAGAAAAAATATCTAACCCAAGTCTACCGATATTACATCCCCTCATGGTACATCCCGTATCACCACTTATACCAGGCCTCATTTCCTTAGAGGTGTGAAGGGGGTCATGAGGGTGGGCAGAGGCTGTATCTCTGCACCTTCACACATACAGCGAAGTAACATTTCCCCAGCTCAACTTCCCACATGTCTTCTCAGTCTTTCCCTTAAGGACACGCTATCATTGAAGTATACAGGATCAGAACCCTGGCATCTTTTTTTGACTTCCTACTCTTTAATGTTAGTCTCTTCCCCTATAGCCGATGAGTTAAGAAGCCTGACACATTCTGCCTCTTCCATGCTTCTCCCATTGTCCTTGTCTTCACCCTCATTCAACCACCACTACTTTCCATCTGGACTATGGGCCGTTGACAAGTCTGCTACTTGCTTTCTCTGCTCTTTAAGCTATCTTATTTTATTTATTTTTTTATTTTTTTAAAGATTTTATTTATTTATTTGACAGAGAGAGATCACAAGTAGGCAGAGAGGCAGGCAGAGAGAGAGAGAGAGAGAGGGAAGCAGGCTCCCCACTGAGCAGAGAGCCCGATGCGGGACTCGATCCCAGGACCCTGAGATCATGACCTGAGCTGAAGGCAGCGGCTTAACCCACTGAGCCACCCAGGCGCCCTAAGCTATCTTATTTTAAACTGATTAAATAAGCCCATTTATTCAGACTGCTGATTAATTTTTCTCAAGCACACCTCTGATTATGTACTTGGCTATTTACAATCCGTTAATGACTCCACGTCTCATACCAAGTCTGGCTACGGGAGAAGAAAGCTACAGGCGTGGAGAATCAGGTGGGGGATCACAGGTGAGTCCAGAGGCCACTGGGAATTTGCTGCCCTGTGGCCCTTGGAGAACTCCTTATCTGTCAGAGCTGGCAGGGAAGTAGGCAGGCCTCCCAGGCCGTCAACCCACTTCCATAGGATGAAAAGAAAGAATGACTTGGAGAAATTTTGCTCAGTTCATCTCCTTTCAAAGGAAACAAAACCCTAAAAATGGACTGAACTCTGAATGAACAATAAAAAGACTCCAAGTGAGCTGAACTACACAAGTAGAGGAAGTGAACAAAGGACCTCTTCTAGTGGAAGGAATCTGTGTACATTCTAGGGTAAACACTCGGCTAGAGGATAATTTGGCAAATGGTTACAAAGGGAGTTAAGGGGGTAAAAGGTACAAAAGCTAACTGAGGTAGACTTTGCTAAGCCTCCCTTTGTCTTAACATTTCCTATGTTCTTAAGTCTAATTGGTCAAGACTTTTTCTGAAAGGTTGTAAGGGAATTTAATCTGTACATTAGGGATTTGGGGACTCCTTAGTAAGCGACTCTGATTACACAGAATTATATATATTATGTGTGTGACCTGGACCATGGCTCCCCTTGGATTTACCTGAGGTTCTTACACTCATTTTCCTGAGGATTACGGATTAAAACTGAATGCCTTCTCAGTGGGGAAAGTGGAGTATTTTATCTAGTGGGGCTTGATGCTGTTATTTGTTGCCTGACTGATGACGCCTGAAATCAGGAGTCCAGCTCCCGAGGAGAGCACAGCTTTCCATAGGAGCCTTGCTATGTGAGAAGCCACCAGGGCAACTACAAGAATGAACTCGGAACAACTCCCATTGGATCAGTGACATAACTCCAGGAGGAGCCCCCCAGACCATGTTTATTGGATCCGTACAGTCCTGCCAATGGAATCATCTGCGTGGATTACTTCAGCCATAAAATCTCCAACTGGGCAATCTAAATGACATTTGTTGTTTCATGAAATCATGACTTAAGACAAAAGCAAAAACTAAATTTCTTATTTTGGGTCCAAAGAATTTGGTCTGTGACTAGCAATACACAATGAGGGTCATTTCCTTAGTCTACGTAGAATATTATTTTGTTTTCTAAAAAAAAAATTAGAAAATCCACACTCTCTCTTTATTTTCTGTGCTCTAAGGAAAACGAAGCTTTTGAAAATGAGGATCATGCTAGAAGTTTTCTCAGAAAAGGTCTCTATGCCACAGTGACAGCATTTCTAAAAACACTGCCACACTGTACTCACCCTCCATGGCTTACTCCCTTATTGTTCTTATGAGTCCATGTCTAAGACCAAAAAAAAAAAAAAGTGTCTTTAAGGCTTTTCTTGAAAGGCTGTCAAGACATTATTAATTTGAATATTAGAGGGTTTTCCACAACTTTAATGTTTGGGCGAGCCAGTATTACTTCCTAGATGAACTTCTTCCCAGAGCTCTGGTCTGCATCTAAATCTTGTCCCAGATACATTTCAGTTCATAACATCAGGTGTCAGAAAGGAATATCTAACAGGGCATTTTAAGTCTCTTTTAGCCCCAGCAGCAACTTGATTCTATTTCTATTGTTCCTGTCATGAAAATAAATGAGACAAGTCCCAGAAATTGATTTTTATGCTTAAAATACATAGATTAATGGTCAGGATATTATTGCCAATCAGGAAAGGGAGTGGAAAGGAACAGTCACAGGAACCTCAAAGGAAAGGAAAAGACACAATATCTTTTGTCTTTTGTTCCAAGATGGAAATAAACTGTCTCCAGTCCTGATAAGCCTCCTTTTGATCTTCCTCTTGCAAAAAAAAAAGGAGAAATAAACAACTGGCTGTTTTGTATTTGCTTTTAAAATTCAATGTGAAGTCCACACCAAACTAATAATTGATGGGCATTATTTTGGTCAGTGAGCCACACTAGTGACCTTCTCATTATTTTATCTATCTCCTTTCCTAAGGGGGCCCCAAAATCCCCCACAGCAGTCAGGAAATGGCCTCGATGATTAGAGTTCTGTTTTTCCTGATGGTGACCCTGTGGTTATGACCGTTGGATAGAAGAGTTTAATTTATTATGATAATGTTAAGGGGAGCACATACTCCTCTGTGTGTTATAGAAAAGGTCATGGGTATAGGAAACAAGATGAAGAGTTTTCTGTGAAGTTTATTATTGGTCCAGAAATAGTAACTAATAGGCATCTATCTTTATCTATACCATGCTATGTATGGGTCAGAAGGAAATGTGGTGTGTAGTACTTGGAAATCTGGGGGCTTTACTACTCTAGATAGCTCAAGGTTAGAATGTAATTCAACGTGACATTTTTAGGTTTTGATTTGTTTGTTAGTTTCTCATAGATAGATCAACTATATCCAATGAGATCCTATTTTCAGAATGTTTACACTTTAATATCTAAGAACCAGAACTGGAGGGAAGCTGTGGAATGTAGTACTCCCCGCCCCTGCCTCTGGAGTTTGGCTACAGAAGAACTGCAGCTTAGGCTCTGTTGTTGAATTATCTATAAGAACTCAGGCAAGTTACTTAGTTCACCAAATGTGAGTGCTTTTAGGAACTAGGAAATCATTTCTAACTTGTAGAGTTTGATTGCTTTTTCAAATTTAGAACTAATATGTGTAAAATATCTTGGACTATCATCTGGCTTTTAGTGGAAACCTCAGACGGGAACAGCTTTTCTTATTAATAAAAACCACCACTGGGCAGGTGTCAGGGTACCTGGGTTTCAATCTACACTTGGGTGTGCTACAGCTGGCTTTATGGCTTTGGTTCCATCTTAGACTGTGGACTATCGGATTGCTTTCTCTGAAAAATTAAAGAGGGGGTCTAAATTAGGACTTAAGGGGTGCCGGGTGGCTCAGCCTGTTAAGGATCTGCCTTTCACTCTGGTCATGATCCCCGGATCCTGGGATCTAGTCCCTCAGCTGGCTCCTTGCTCAGCAGGGAGTCTGCTTCTCCCTCTCCTCTGGTTGCCACTCCTCTTGCTTGTGCTAGCTGTCTATCAAATATATACCTAAAATCTTTTAAAAAGAAAATAAATAAATAAACCAGGACTTAAAAAAAGAAGAAACAATCGATCTATTGCTTTTTATCAAATTCTCCAAAGGAGTAAGAACATGAAAGAACATTTCGTGCTTTCAGTCCCTTAAACTCTAAAATTCTGTGATTTACGAAATAAAGTTGATTTAAAGCTTACTTAGCATACAAATTTTAATTTTTGCTAATTGCTATTAGGATATGCTATGCTAGAGAAGGCTACTGATGTATACTAAAATTCATTAGGGCTAAAACATATGATGTTTACAGTTCTATGTATTAATATTTGAAGACCCAGCAGTGCTTGTAGGACGAGACAATCACAGTAGAACGTATCATTGAAAATGAAGTCATAGTCACTGAGAAGAACATTCATTAAACAGTCTTTCAAAGGAATTAGAAATGAATATGTCTTATGAACTTAGAATCAGTGAGATGTAAAGGGGCATGCATTGATTCCAGAAGACCACTCTGAAAATGTATTTCTATACACTACAGAAAGCATGAGCTGACACTATTTTGCAGACATCTAGTGACTGAGGGGTAGGGTCTGATAGGGTGTCTGGTAAGAAAAACAAGAGAAGAGGTCTCAATCATGTGCTTTGAACCTGAGGTTTTAGTCCAAGGATCTAAAGTCCACAAGAGACCACTTGGCGGCTGCGGGCTCCTACCACCCGGAACTTCTGTGACTGATGAAACCGAACTCAGTTCACATTTATTAAGTATGTTAATTTCACTTCTTATTCACTGGTGTTTCGAGCATGCAAGGGGTGGTCATCTCAGAAGCTATGGAAGCAGGCAGGGGGAGAAAGTGAACTGCTAAGCTTATCAAGCACTTAGAAATCCTTCAATGGTGCAGAAGAAACAAGTGACTTCCCCTCCCGCTTCTACTTACAACTGGGGATGCCAGAGACAAAGAAATAGAGCTGGTACTAAATTACCATCTCCTTCCATAAGTGTCAAGGGTTTTTACAAAGGACTCGGGGAGACTTTCATGAATGATACAATTTATGTCATTTAGGCTGAACTGACCCAAACTTGTCCTCATTCTCATTTCATACCATTTTTAAAAAACTGTGATTAGATGTGGAGTCAGTAGGCACTGTGAGTTCACAGACCTTCCAGAAGTGATCTGCTTCCTTTTATAACTCAGTTTATATGCAAGAGAAAGCAGGTCTCCCTGGAAGGTCTAACACATAACATCTAATTAAGACTTGCAAAGGGGTATTGCTAAAGATTACACGGAGGCTCAAATCCCTTAGGGAAAGTCAGGGTTTCTAGGGTAAGTGACGCCTTACTCAGGACCTGTTGGGGAGGGAAGGACGGAAGAAGCTTGGGCTTAAAGTATCCTACTGCTGTAGATAAAAGAATGCCCGTCCTTGGGAGCAGGATTGCATGCATGTAGAGCAGAGTTTGGAATTAGTTTACGGGCTCAGAACCGAGTCTAGGAAGATAAGTAAGTCTACACGTGATCAACCCCATAAAAAAGTTGATCATAATAACACCAACCCAACAAGAACAATAATTATGCTTCATATATATGGCGCCATTCTTTTGAGAAAAATGTACTTTTTATAGACATCATTTGGGGGTGCTATTTTTATAACTAATTTATAGAGTCTGGGGAGTTAAGGAGGCAATTATTTATTTTAAGAGTGAAGCTCCTAGCCTTGTAAGATGCTTGTGCATATGTTTCAGTAACATTCTTTCAACCTCACTCATGGAGACCCCTGCCAGGGTGTGGCCCACTGCTCCTCAAAGCAAAAGCAAAATCTCTGCTGGGAAAATATCTAAGTAAGAGAAACCAAAGGAAGGAAATCAACAATTACTTAGAACCTAGTATGTTCCAAGCACACAGTGCCGGGGTTTTAACACTTTATTGCTCATTTATTCCTCACATTTAATCATTTCCTGTGAGATAAGAAGTAGTAGTTCAGAAAGTGTTATCGTTACAGTTAGATTAAATGAGGCTATGCACATAAAGAATTTAGTTTGGGCTTGGAAAACAGCAATCCCTCAGTAAATGTCAGTCATTACTCTAATTCCCTTTTATAGATGATGCCATTTAGACTCTGTTTTAGAGACTTCCTAACTGACATAGCAAGTGACAAAGTAGGGATTTGAATTTGCCAGACATCAATTTGTCAGGAATATGTACCATTTTGAGTGAACTTCTCATACAGATTTGCATGGTTGTTCAAATATCAAAAAGTGGAAATTCTATTCCTCAGTAGCTTAATTGATCTAACAAGAGTTTACTAAGTCCCGTATCAAAAAGAACACAGGAATCAACTCCCAGAATCATCCCGAGGCTTCAAGATTCAATTTAACAAACCCCAGAATACCCTCATCTTGAGTTCCTTGTCTCTTATTAATTTTTCCTTCTTCTCCAACCTTCTCAAACTGATGTTGCTGCTTCTCTGATTCGAGACCCCCACTAAGTAACAAAAAAGGCATTAGTCTGTATAAGATATTTTCTTTTCCCCATGTTTAATGGTAACCGATACTGCATTTCTTTCTAGTACACTGATGATGAGTGTTTTGAAGTGTCTTGAGCTTTTTAAATATCAACATATTTTTGAAAGGTGCTTTCTGGAATTGTCTTGAATATCTTGAAGTGAATAAATATTTGAGCCCCATTCTTAAAGTTCCCCATCAGAAGTCTGGCTTCTTGCAAACCGTTGGAAGAAATTCTTCTGGACACACTCTAGGTTCTTCCCAGTGCTCACGTGGGATGGAAATCTAAGCTTTCCATGTATTCTCTTTTTTCAGACCAATCTGATTTCTTAACTTTTGGGGCTTCTCAGGAAACCAAATAACATTTATCTTTCTTTGTTCTGCCTCTTTTTCCAGCTACTAGATTAAGGATAAAGCTATCAAGTTTATTGAATTTTTAAAGTACCCATGAAACTAGAGATTTGGACTAGTTTGAGAATTAGAATGCATTTTTGGACCTTACATTGATCGAGCTGGTCCATGTCTCTACCCAAATGTTAAGTCATAAATAAAGTCTTCTTTTTCTAGCTTAAATATTGCTGACAGATGTTTACGCGCTCATCGTCAACTTTTTTTTTTTTTAAAGACTTTATTTATTTCTTTGTCCGAGAGAGAGAGTAGAAGCATGGAGAGCTCCAGGCAGAACAGGCAGAGCAGGCAGAGGGAGAAGCAGACTTTCTGCCCAGCAAGGAGACCAATGTGGGACTCAATCCCACGACCCTGGGATCATGACCTGAGCTGTAGGCAGAGGCTTAACCCACTGAGCCACCCAGGCATCCCTCATCTTCAACTTTTAACCATCTCCCCGTGCTCTCACTTCCGTCTTGGTTTTTAAACACACATTTAAAAAAAAAAAAATCAACATATTTTTGCAATAATTATAGACTCACAAAAAAAGTTGCAAAATTAGTTACATCACGCATCTTTACCCTAAACCCAGAAACTGACTGGCGTCATACAACTGTAGACTTTTCAGATTTCACAATTTTTGCGCTTTTTTTTTAAACAATGTGTTTTGGATGATTCTATGACCCTTCATCGTGTATGCATCTATATCACGTATGCCTAGATCTGCACAACCATCACCACAACCAAGGTACAGAAGTGTTCTGTCACCACAGGGGAACTCTGTCCTGCTGCTCCCAGAGTCATACCCTGCCTCCTCTTTCCTAGCCTCTGAAATCACTTCTCTGTTCTCCATATTTACGTTTGTCTTTCACAGAATGATTTATAAATTGAGTATACAATATATATCCCTTGTTTCTTAGGAACAAAGAATAAACGTATCCACTTTTAGACATGAATCTCTAACTTCATAGAATCCTATTTTGTTTCTAGCTTCTTGCTTTGCTTTTCTGGATATGCCCTTCCTTATTTTATCTCATAAAAATAAGATATATTACAATCAGGTCAGGACCTGGTTTGGTTTTATGGCTTTTGAGGAAAATTTTAGTATGCTTTTCATGGGTACTCTGTTTCCTCTAGGGAAAAAAATGAGGGATGAAAACTGCTTACAATTAAGAAGGTCTTCCCTTGTAGAAAGGATGGTTGGAATAGGCAGATTATTGTCCCCACCACCGCCATGTCCGTGTCCTAAGCCCAGGGACCCCTGTATATGTTATATTACATGGCAACAGAGAATTAAACTGGCAGCTAGAGTTGGTTGCTAAGCAGCTGGCTTTCCAATAGGGAGATCATCCTGGATTATCCAGGTCAGTGTGATTACAAGCGTTCTTACTTGTGGGTGAGGGAGTAGAAGGGGAGGTTAGAGTTGATGCAGTCTGGGAAGCATTCGAGAGTTATTACCGACTTTGAAGATAAAGTCCCAGAGCTAAGGAAGAGGCATGGCCTCTAGAAGCCTAGATGAGCAAGGAGCCATCTCCTCTAGAGCCTCCAGAAAGGAAGGCAGCCCTGCTGCCATCTTGAATTGGGCCCAGTGCAACCCATTTTGGACTTCTGACTTACAGAACTATAAGATGATAACTCTGTGTTTTTTAAAGGTTTGTGGTAATTTTTTACACATATAGTAAATTCAGAGTGTTTTAAGCCACAGAAAGTCACATGAAGTCATAGAAAACGAACTCAGTAGGCAGTCCTGAAACAAGAAGAGGAGAAATTTTGTAGAAATAGTTCTCTGTGCTCTTTAAGAGCAGAAGTCAATCTTGTCTGTCTAGACTGATGGTGAGTTAGCAGGAAGATTTGATAGGAGGTAGACCTATTATTTTTAAATTATTAGGTCAGAAGAAGAGGCTTCCTCTGAAGAGAGGTTTTATAACTGATTCTCTCAAAACTTAAAATATTTCCTTCACTTTCCTTCCTGTAAACAAATAATAAATGTTGAGAAAGCAATCAAAAACTCAGCTTTAAATAATCTCTATTACGTGCAAAATAAAACAGATGCCATGCTATTTTTATTATGAATGAAAACATATCACACACTTAGTTCTGGCATATCATCCATTAACAAAGTTTTGCTCAGTACCTGATACTCCCTGGATAAATTAGCAGTGTGCTGGATAAGGGAGAGAGAAAACTTCTCTAGGTGTTTACAAGTCTGTTTCCTAAGATAAGATTCACATGCAGATCAAGCCATAATTAACAACTCCACCAAAAAATAGATAAGGGTTCTACTTCCGTCAGACCTAAACTCTGTAGCAGTGATGAAAGCTCATGGAGGGCTTCCTGGAGATAGAGGACAGGAGCTGGGCTCTCACACACACGCAGATGGTGTGTATCAAGCAGCCGCCCAGCTCCAGTGATACTCACTGAGCACTTACTTTGTACCAGGCACTGTTCTAAGTAATCTAATTAAGTTATTTAATCCTCATATGCCCCTATGAGGGAGGTATTATTATGATTCCCATTTTACAGATGAGGGAACAGAGGCTAGGGACTGAGTTTAAAGAGAGTTAAAATGAACTGGGATGGAGGAAGTCATCCAGTTCTATATGACACTGAGATGGGTTCAGGTGAGGACCCATTGCTCGGGTTCTTTGTGTGTTCACTACATCCTCAAAAGACCCATCACTCCCTGTCAGTAGTTCCATCAGGAACTACGCCTCAGTGGTAACCAAGACACATCGGCAAAGGGAACACAGCAAGTCTAAACTGTAGACTTCTTGAGGGGAAATAAAATTCTTTAAGGTAAAGACTGTGAGGAAGAAGAAGCAAGGACTTTTCTGTTTTTTATTAAAGAAGTAAAAGTCAACTAGCTCTGCTAAAGGTTTCAAGGGTTGTTACAACAAGAAGAAAACAGCATAAGGTGGAAAGCTTACTTGTGTAGGAGACCTGTTGGTATCAATGAGAATGAATCGTGTTCAGGGGCTCAAGGTGGTGATACTTGGAATGAATACTGTACTTGGATTGGTTGTTGGTCACGGAGAGAGGAGAGTTGTAAAGGGTTATGAGGCTCAAAATGTGTTCAGTAACAACTCTGGCTTTTTAAAATTATGTTTACAATTAGTGCTCAAAGAAGATGTTTCTCTGTGGGGTATAATTATGTATGCAGACAAACTGTCTTATGCATCCTCTATAATACACACTTGCCTTGTTACCTGTATTACTCCTCATTAAAGACAAAGTTTAAACGAAACTACACCTTCAAACTGGAAGGAATGCTCTTTGAATACGTGAAGGAGCCTTTCTCTGAACCATTATCTTCACTTAGAAGGAAGAGCGCCTTTGACAAGAGCGGGCCAGTGATGGGCAAGGAGGACGGCAGGGCCAGGCCAAGTAAATGGGGAACAAACCTGAAATGTTATTGAACATGGTGTTTTTGTTTGTTTTTACCCTTAGAGTAGAAGTAGGTTTAGCATAAATATGTCAAGATTAGACTGTTTATAGCAGGTATTTATTTGCTTACTGAACCTATATGCCAAAAGGACTTATGCAAAGCCTTCAAAACTAAAAAAACCAAATTCCTATTTGAACCACGAATATCATCGGCATTTCCGTTGTGTCAACACACCTTTCCTGTTGAGTGTGTGTGCATATATAATGAGTATGAGATTTTATATGTCATGTATGCCTACGTATGTTGGTGTGTTGTTGTTTTTACTTTTAAATTAGGTAGAAGAACATATTTCCAAAAGGAAACAGCTCTGGCAATTTTAGGAAAACAGTACATACATGAGAAATACTGACAGAACTCGGAAAAGCCTTAAATTGTAGTTCAAGAAAAATGTAAAAATTGAGGAACAGCCACTGCTTCAGCATGTTAATGAGTATCTGAAGTAAAATATTTTTTAAACTTTTATTGTGGAAAATTTTAAGCATAAGCAAACATAGAGAAAGATGATAAAATCAATTTCTGTGTTCCAATTACCCAGTTTCAACAATGGTCAATTTATTGTCAATCTTGTCTTGTCCATATCCCATCTACCCCAACTTTGGTGGCTTATGGTGAAGTAAACCCCAGACCTCATATTAGTTCATCCACAAATGTTTCAGAACATAGCTCCAAGAGCTAAATTTAAATTTTTAAAAAAACTTAACAATGATCACACTTAAAATAAACTATAGTTTTATATAATATCTACTAAAACTCTCCCATAATTTTTAAATTTTTGTTTTTTTATAGTTGATTGTCAGAATAATGCAAAGTATTTTTGTGTGACAATAATGTATTATTGCATCTACTCCCTCGAAGGGATTTGAGGTTAAATTTTGTTTTCACAACAAACTGTGTTATTTACTTGGGTTGTAAGGAAGTTTATCATATGCATCCCACATTTTCTGTCATTCTCTGAAAGTTTTTTTAAAAATATTTATTTATTTATTTAAGAGGGAGTGGGGAGAGAGAGAGGGAGAAAGGTGGGGGGAGTGAGGGAGAGAGAGAGGGAGAGGGAGAGAGAGAATCTTAAGCAGGCTCTACACCTAGCACAGAACCTGATGAAGGGCTTGATCTCACAACCCTGAGATCATGACCTGAGTCAAAGTCAAGAGTCAGACACTTAACTGACTGAGCCACCCAGGAGCCCCTGAAACTGTTTTTTTTCTTTTTTTTTTTTTAGTTTGTTTTTAATAAAAGCTAGATGATATAACATTAGTTTTCTGTATGTCATCTATTTAATTTGAGAAATGAAAATTGTCCTTATTTTAATAATTACAGGAACTACAAAGAACTGAAAAGCACATTTAAGTTACAGCCCCTCTCAGCCAACTGTTGTATTGTTAATAGAAATTGTATAAGGGCTATGATCTCCAGCCATACTTCCCTCAAATTTCTCTGTCAGAGATGTGATAACACACCTGAGGTTTGGGGGTTTATTGATATAAAAATCACTAAGCAATTACTCTTTCAAATGGAATTTGAAGGATGCAACACACAGTGATAGCAAGGGCTGCAAATGAAATGGTGGCAGCCTAGGGCAAAGGTGCCAGTATTCCTATCCCTTTTGCTATTTTATATTTCAGATACTGTTCCAATCATTTAGTATAACCAGGAGAAATTTTGGTTCTTGCACTGGGAATCATGTAAAAACCAGTGCTACTTCTGGATGGAATGGAAAATGCAGAATCACAGTAAAACTACTCCAATTTAATATCTGTAGAATAGATTTATGGTAGTGAAATCAACTTATTCCTTCTCTAATTTCCTCCTTTCTATTTGCTGGAAATTTGAGTTAGACACACACACACACACACACACACACACACACACACACACAGTGTGTGCGCTCGCGCCCCTGACACTTAAGTATTTCCTATCATCTGAAGTTTTAATTTAAGAAGATAGACTATATTTTGTTATTACTTATTTCAGTGGGTATATCTTAACTGAATTAAAATTCTTGCTTATTTCAATAGAATGTTTCTGAGTCACTTGGATATCCATAAAGGGGGAAGATAAAAACTTATCTCAACTCTGACCCTACATCAGATTAAAAAAAAAAATCAATTTCATGAATTGTAGCTCTAGATGTAAAAAAGAAACAAATACAGCTTTTAGAGAAAAAGTATAACTTCTTCCTCTCTTAAAAGTAGACAAAGACTTGGGGTGCTTGGGTGGCTCAGTGGGTTAAGCTGCTGCCTTCGGCTCAGGTCATAATCTCAGGGTCCTGGTATCGAGCCCCGCATCGGGCTCTCTGCTCAGCGGGGAGCCAGCTTCCTCGTCTCTCTCTGCCTGCCTCTCTGCCTGCTTGTGATCTCTGTCTGTCAAATAAATAAATAAAATCTTAAAAAAATAAAAGTAGACAAAGACTTTGTAGACAACCCAAAAAAGCACCAACAATAGAAGAAAAATGACAGATACTTTATGTTAAAATTAAAAACTTCTGTTTATGAGAAGATACCATTAAGAGAGTGGGAGAAGGTTTTCATAATACATATATTCAGCAACAGTTTTGTATCCAGAATATATACAGAACCCTTAAAGAAAAAGACAGACCATCCTTTACACATCCACCAGAATGGCTAAAAGAAAACAGATGGGAAATACCACGCATTGGAAGTAGATGCGTTGGAAGTAGAGCAAATGCAACCCTCAAAGTGCTGGTAGGACAGTTCATTGATACAGCTGGAAATCTATTTGGTAGTATCCATCAGCTGTGATACAGCAGTTCTACCAAATGTATAGCAAATACAAATTTACCAAATAGAAATGAATACATCTGTTCACCAAAGCACAAGCACTGGAATGCTCACGGCAGCATGGTCTGTAACAGCTCCAAACTGGAAACCATCCAAACACACATCAACAGTAGAATGGATAAATACACTGCAGTATATGCATACAACAGAATGCTGCAGAGCAATGAGAATGCACACGCCACAACCACACATGGTAATAATGGGTGCATCCCACGAGCATTATTCTAAGTGAGGGAGGATGGACACAAAATTGTGCACAATGTGTGGCTATATTTATGTGAAAAGCAGAATGAATCTCTACTATTCAACAGGTATGTTCAGTTTTTAAAATTCACCAAGCTGTACATGTAAACAAGCACTTCTCTGCAAGCATATTGTTCTTTATCAAAAAGTTACAAAGGCAATTACTCAGCACACAAGTTCGGTGTGCCCCTGTGGTCTACTGCCCTGTAAAGCATGAACACGTCATTGGCTTGGTGATCCTGGATTTGCTCTCGGTTCCTGATTATCAGTGGTAACCCCAGATGTAAACTTTGAGTCTGTAGTGAACTCATATAGATCACTAGTAATCCAAGCACACACCAAATGCAGACTGTGTTTGCAGACATTTCTTTACTTCCTTAATTCATATTTCAAGGTTCCCACTAAAGGATACCTCTTTCCTGAGGCCTGCCTGTTGTCTTTAGTTCAAACTCACTGTTGCTTTGCACTTCCAAGATACTGTTTGTACTTCTGTGACTCTATTACTTAGAAAGTTTTAACTCGTTGGTTCTGCACTTATGGTATCAGTTATATGGTCAGCTCCCTAAGGGCAAGCATCTTTTCTGTGTCACAGAGTGCATGGGCTTAGACATATCATTCATAAGAAATAAATATTAGTTAGATTGTTTTTAGCACTCCAGATCTGTAGTCTTCTAAAGTTGGACATTATTAAAAATCAAACCTAAGCATGACCTTCGGGTTGGTTGCTCTGTATTTTTTAAAATAAGATTTATAATTAAACTCTGGAAAAATGCATATTAGATAAACAAGCAAGGCACTAGAGGTTCTGTGCCAGAAGGACAGACAGGAGGAAGGTGCGCTCTGCTTGTGTTGGTTCTGTTTCTGATGCTCTCCTTAAGAAATGCACAAACCAATGCTGTGAGTCAATAAATAATTCAGATAAAGGACCCCTGCCAAAATTGACATTTTCTGTAGGCATAACCAGATTACTCATTTTATTGACACAATCATGTCAAGAATTTATGACTTATTTATGAATGTCAAAATCCATGGAAGCAGAAGAGGCAGGAGATCAACAAATCGGTAGAAACATGGCTCAGCACACAAATTCATTTTCTTCTTCGCAGAACATGCTTCTTAACTATTTGTTTAGCTCCTTATTACCTTGCATGAAACACCACGTTTCATACAGCAAGAGTCTAAAGTTTTAAACAGCTTCGGAACAGATAAGAGATGAACTGTAAATTAAAGATAAGGAATTGACCTGAAAAGGGGTATAGCAAAATGAACATGAACTTGAGCACTTTCCTGAAGATTCTCACTCACTGTTCAAATGACATTAAGAAATATTTATATAAATACCCATTAATCAGCTAGCCAGCTACTCAGCTTTATTCCTAAATAATGACTTTGTTACCAAGAGAGTTCATTTAATTATTTTGGATGAAAAGAAACAACAGAAGCACTTTGATAATTCCTATATTTTTGCTCTCTCTTTTGTATCATCTCACGCTACAGAATTCCTTCATAATAAATTCTTGTTAGATGCAAGAGTTTAAACTATAACACCTAAAGGAAAATAGATTTCACACACTTTGCATAATTTTACAGAGGAAATAGAAAGTAAATGTGAAAGTTCTTCAATGACCACAGAAGATTAAGTAAATGCTTTGCTCTTTTCCAAATGTGCCATAGTAAGCCTACATTTAAAATTGTTCTTCATAGGGCACCTGGTTAGCTCAGTGGGTTAAGCCTCCACCTTAGGCTCAAGTCATGATCTCAGAGACCTCAGATCAAGCCCCGCATCAGGCTCCTTGCTTGGCAGGAAGCCTGCTTCCGCCCTCTCTCTGCCTATGTTCTCTCTCTCTCTCTGTGTCAAAATCTTAAAAAAAAAATTGTTCAACATGACTACACTGAAAAAGTTTTATGTGACTTTCAGAATTTAAGTGGATGTCACCTTTGATTTTCAAGGCTTTCATTTCTGTAGCCATAGCATAGGTTCTATAACGGAGGGTCCCAGGAATTTGCACAAGGGTGTAACCTTTGGCTCATTTAAACTCAGGGAGAGTCTCATTAAAACGTTAAAAACAATCCTCATCCTACAGACAGACTATGAGGCTAAGTGCCTCAGTAAAGGTTAACTACTGTAATTATGAGCCCCAAACTAAGCACTTTTGGGAGCCTTTGCCCAGCATACCATCAGTAGAAAGAACACAATCTTGACAGTAACATTCACTGAGAAGCATCAAACTGAATTTGAGAAATTTTGAAAATGAATGTTGTAGGATTGGTCACAAAATCGACTCATTCATAAACAAACAACCAGCTATACCATGGCCGTTCACTGCATAACTCATCTCGGTTCTTTTTTTTTTTTTTTTTTAAGATTTTTTATTTATTTACTTGACAGAGATCACAAGTAGGCAGAGAGGCAGGCAGAGAGAGGGGGGAAGCAGGCTCCCCACTCAGCAGAGAGCCCGATGCGGGGCTCGATCCCAGGACCCCCGGATCACGACCGGAGCTGAAGGCAGAGGCTTTAACCACTGAGCCACCCAGGCGCCCCCTCATCTCAGTTCTTAACAAGCTTACGTTGTCCTATATTAACCAGTATCTCATTAAGAATCCTAATAAAACCCAAACAATTACATGAAATGAATTTTCTGAAAATGGTACATCTGATCAATTTAAATACTAAAAAATGGAGAATTGTCCTATATGGGCAAATCCAAACTTCTACTATCAGACATAAAATACAGAGAAGAATTTTTATTTTCTCATTCAGAATTTCTACTTATATGCAGGAATAGCTCCTTTTTATTTTGCTATCGAAAATACATATACATATTTTTAAGCTTATCAGCAGTAAGTTCCCATTTTAGCTGAACTATGTATCTATGGATGTCTGGTGTGGGATTTCACAGTGGTTCGAATAATTAATGAAAACAAAAGGAAGTTTTAAAGGGGAAGATGTAAGTAAAAATGATTTTTTAAAAGATTTTATTTATTTATTTGAGAGAGAGTACACAAGCAGGGGGAGTGGCAGGCAGAGGGAGAAGCAGGCTCCCGCTGAGCTGGGATCCTGATGTGGGACTCTATTCCAGGACCCTGGGATCATGACCTGAGCTGAAGGCAAGTGCTTAACCGATTGAGCCACCCAGGTGTCCCGGTAAAAATGATTTTTTTTGGAGGGTGGGGCAGAGAGAGGGACACTTCAGCTTTATGATTTCCTACCATCTTCATCTCTTTCATCATGTACTTATTTGTCAGGCTGTCCTTAATTTCATTTATGCATCCATTCAAGTGTAAGCAAAGACTAGATCCCACCTTCCTTGGCCACTTACGGACTCTAGAAATTCTCCCCCTTCTCTCCTGTATCACCAAAATTTTTTTTTTTCTTCTAAGTCATTTCTATCCCATAAAAACCCTCCTTTGAATCCACTTTCCTTTCCAGCTATTTCAATTCATCTCCTTGTTCCTTTTTACTGAGAAACTGTGAGAGTCTTCTACCCTAGATTGTCTTCAATTCCACTTCTTCCTTTCTCTTTTGTGCCCAACCCAGGTACGTTTTACCTTCTCCCACTTCCCCAGAACTGCCCATCTGGAGTTACTCACATCCAATGGTGAGTTCTCAAGGCTTCATCTTGACTTATTAGCATTATCTGATAAGTTAATCATGTTTAATCATCCTTGAAAAGCTTTTCTCTTTTGGATTGCAGAGACCTACACAGATTTTGAACTGCATGAGTCCACTTACATGTGATTTAAAAAAAAAATAAATATAGAACAGTACTACAAATATATTTCCTTTTCCTTATGATTTTCTTAAGTTTCTTTTGTCCAGCTTACTTTATTATAATAATACAGTATATAATACATATGACATACAAAACATGTGTTTATCAACTCTTTATGTTATTAGTAAGGTATCCAGTCAACAGTAAACTATTGGTGATTAAGTCTTTGGGGAGCCAAAAGTTATACTTGGGTTTTCAGTTGTACAGGGGTTGTGCACCAACCCTGTGTTGTTCAATGCTCAATTGTACATGCTCCAGGTTTTCCTCTTATTTCACTGGCCATGACCTTCCAGTCTCTTGCTGGCTTTTACTATCCCCTAGACTTTTAATGTTGGATTAAAGGGCTCAGACACCTTTGATATCTTTTCTAATTAAACTCTTTCTGGGGAGCTCATCCAGCCATGGCCTTGATACCATCCATATGCTAATAACTCCCAAATTCATATCTCTAGCTCAAACTCATCCCTGAATTCTACCCAACTGTCAAGTAGGCAATTAAAACTTAATGACAAAGAGGCATTAAAAACTCATCTCCCTCTCAAAACCAATTTTTCCTTCAGTCTTATCCATTTTGGTTCCTGACAACTCCAGTTTTTAAACATATCTTCCAGTCATTCCTGATTCTTTTCTTTATCTCAGGCCCTAGACTCAACGTTAGAAAACTTGTTGGCTCAACCTTCAGACTACACCCACAGCTGAACTTGTTCTCATCACCTCCACTGCTCTCAACTTACTATAAGCCAATGTCATCTCCTGCCTGATTATTCCAATAACTTCCTAGTTTCCTTGTGTCTACTCTCGTCCCTTTGGAGTCATTATCAGTGCAGCAGTCACATGGATCCCATTAAAACTTAAGTTAACTAACATCACTCCTCTGATAACCTTCTGCTGGCTTTCTATTCTACTTAGAGTAGAAATCAAAGTCCTTGCAGTAGCTTACCCGGCCATTCTTTCTGTCACCTCTCTGACCTTTTCTTCCACTACCTTTCCCTCACTCTCTCCTATTCCCCTATTGGCCTCTTTGATGTTTCTTTAAAAGGAATCTGTGTGTGTGGGGGGGGGCGAGTAGGAAAGAATCTGAGGGGGGGAAAAGCGACCTGCAGCTCTCTTTCACTTCATGACCTTTGTACTTGCTGTCTTCTCTGCTTGGAAAGCTCTTCCCCCAGAGAGCAGTATGGCACCTCACCCTTCATGTCTTTACTTAAATGTCACCTTCTCAGAGACTCCTTCCCTGACCATCTGATTCCAAATGTCAGTCACATTACTCTTCCCCTCAGCACTTCTACACTGTTCTCCTTCTCTGCTTTATTTTTCTTCCCCACAGCACTTACGGCCTTCCAACAGAATAATGTATACATAATATATAATTCACTTATTTTCTTTATTGTTTACCTCTTACCAATAGAACCTAAGCCCCAAGAAAGCAGAAAATTTGTCTGTTTCAGTCATTGAAGTATCCCTGGAGCCCAAGAGCATTTGGCACATACTAGGTACTCAATACTGTTGAGTGAAAAAGTCTCTTTGACCTCTCTGCTTTTCTCACTAGAATCTAAGTTCCTTTGGGGCCGGGATCAGGTCATATTCATCATTCTGTCTTGCAAGTTTAATATAGCATCTGGCAAAGAGCAGGTGGTCATTAATATTTGCTGAGGTGAGCTGTTGAAGAAAAACACACTCTACCATTCTTTGAGTATGCATTCCAAGATGCACAGATGGATGGGAGAGGACCACATGGATGATACAGAGAAGAGACAGAGAAAGTCAGTTAGCCAACACTTACATAAATATTAAATTTTACATTATGTAAAAATGTAGGTAGAATTGAGGAAATAAACTGAGGCTAGGCAGGTTCTTGACTTCTACCATCAGGAGAGTAGGAGTAAGGAAATTAATCATAATCGCCTGGGAATATTTGAGGTATTCAATGCTGCTACCTCCTCAGGAGAGCCACTAACATTTGTGGAATATTTATTATGTGCCAGATTTTTTGATGCAATTTCCAGTGGCGGCTCACTGGTGTTTTCTTGGCCCTTCAAGCCTCTAGCTCCAGCCTGAATAATTGCATTTCTCTCTGTGGTGGCACTTTCTTATATAAAAGCACAATCATACAAGTTAATAATATTTTTTGTTCTTGCCCTCCTTCCCTCCATCTCTTTCTCCTTAATGGAAAAATATTCATAAAAATAGAACAGTTGCTTTGGGAGTTTATTTTGCTATATAAAATCCAGGATAAGTATTTTAAGCAGGCCCATACAATGGAGGCAGTTTTAAATGGCCAAACCAGCTTTTAAAGCAGCTCCTTTGGCAGTAAAATGTTCACTAAAAGGAAAATAATGATAAGCATAAAATTTTGACCAGTGGTTACTCTGGAAGATGGGAGGGACTTCCTAAATTATTGCAGACACTTAATTTCTTAAGCTGGATGGTGAGTACAAGGGTGTTCATTTTGTTACTTTTTACAGATTTTCATGAAATGTACATTTTTATGAAATATTAAAAAAAGAAACAGCTCCCTTAGACCAAGACTCTTTTCAAGCAATTATTTAAAGATCTTTAATGTACATTGGACTTGAGCTCAACAAAGTCACTTCTATAGCATAAAAATTTTCTATGATAAAATAATTACAAGCACTTTAGCTCTCTATGAATGACTTTTATGTAAGAGCTATTCAACAACAGAGGTTAAAATAGCTTTTTCCTGTGAAGTTATATACTGATTCATTTTGTTTATTTGTTTATCAGTCATTTGTTCAAACTCAAAATGCTCTTCTCTTAGCACCAACATCATTGGAATTCTAGCCAAGACAGAAAAAGCCTATTTAACGCAAGGAATTCTAGTGATGATACCTAGGCAGTCACCACTAAATGCAACTATAATTAGGTAAAAATACATTTAGATCCAAATTAAGAAGGCAATTAGCATAGAGGCAGAAGAAGATAGGATTATTGGTGAGCACAACCTAGGGTATAAACTTGTGAAATCACTATGCTGTATACCTGAAATTATTGTAACACTGTGTGTCGACTATATTTAAGGAGGAGGAGACGGAGAAGGAGGGGGAATGAGGAGATGATGATGATGACAGGACTCTTGGTCTTCACATTCCTACAAGCTCTCGGCTTCAGCAGGGCAGGAGAGAAGCACCTGGCCTGGAATAGGTGTGTTGTGAGAGTTTGGAGCCACGGCTGTCCAAGAAAAATATGATGCAGCCACCTTTTTATTTTAAAATTTTTCTCATAGCCACTTTAAAAAAGAAACAGGTGAAATTCCTGTTAATTGTGTAGCTTATTTAACCCAATATATCCAAACTATCATCAACTCAATAGGTAATTGATATAAAGATCCTTCATGAGAAGTTTTACATTGTTTATCTCATCATGAGTCTCTGAAATCTGGTGTGTACTTTATACCCAAAGAGTGGACCCAGGTGTCTTGAAACCTAATGTTACACAATTTTGGATGATGCCCTCTTTAAGAAAAAGATACCAGCTACTCATACAAAGTTAGGTGTAAAAGTGAATATTGATTTAAAATGAGAAAAGACATCACTAGGAATTACTGGAGATTTGAAGATTCGGGTCTTTCTCTTTTGACAACTCCCGGCAAATCACCAGACACACGTACACAGAAGAGATTCCAGTGTAGCTTCTCTTCCTGTCTTGAACACCACAACCCCTGACACTCACAAAAACCCCTCGAAGTCAGAGTTTCTGAAGTGTGAGTTTCATTAGTGCCCAAGCTGTATTGTGTCGCCCTAAATTTTTATGTTGAAATCGGATCTCCTACAACCTGAGAATGATACCATATTTGGAAAGGAGATCTTAAAAGAGCTGAGGTAAAATAAGGCTATTAGGGTAGGTCCTAATTCATTTGATTGGTGTTCTTGGGAGAAGAGGGGGAGATTCCAGGGGCACGGGTACAGGAAGGTAAGACCATGTGAGGACAGAGCAATAAGGAGGCTGCAGGCCAAGGAGAGAGACCTTAGGAGAAACCAACACTGCCGGCACCTTGATCTTGGATTTCCAGCCTCCAGAACCATAAGAAAATAAACTTCTATTGTTCAAGCCGCCTAGCCTTTGTTAATGCTAGCCAGAGCAAGGAAGACAATCAGCTTCTTGCTACAACTTCTGCTGAGGGACTTTGTTCTTTCCTGTCTCATCCCCTTGCTCAATAGCACCCTCTTCCTCTCGGTTCTAATCCAACCCTACTCCCGCCTTCCCTCCTTGAGGTCTTCCTTGTGGAGAACTCTGGGGCTCAGAGCACGAGAACTCTCACTGACCCACATTCATGTGGCAAGCGAATATGAGTTTCCATGTGACTGCTCTTATATTATTATCATGTAGTATGACTTTTGCTTTTCGACAAATAATATTTCTCCCTTACTAGGCGAATCCTTTGAAGACTATCAGGGACAATATCTTTTATCAAATTTGGACATCGGGAACATTTCTTGAGTAATCCTTTTTGAATGAGGAGAGAGGAGTTCCTATTCAGGGCTGTAGGGTGGTTTAAAAAAAAAAAAAAAAGGAAAGGTTTAAAAAAAAAAAAACATATATTTTTAAAGTTAAAGGATAACCTGCCTTCTGCACTAAACAGAGAGAACCGTCATCACAACAGTGGTGGCCGAAGTCCCTTGCTCCCTCCTGCCGGACGCACTGATCCTTGTTTCTACCGTAACCACCCATTCCTGGTTGTTGCCTTCTGTTTTTCTGCTGCTTACACCAGCAACGGAAGTTCACAAGAGTATCTTCCAAAAAGCTTTGGCCAGAACCAAAGGAAGTGAGTACATTCAGGGGATGAAAGGATGATTCAACCTCTTTGTGTGTTTAATTCTTGGTATCCCTCCTGAAATTGCTGAAAAGAATGCCAACAAGTTGTAATTACCACGGTGCACCCTGGGAGGTGGACATCTGCCAGGACTCACTGGATTTCAACCAACAATCCATTTTAAGTAAGTCATTGAAAGAAATGAGACTCTATTCTGGTCATCTGTAGAGAATATCTCTAAAAAGTCCACAAACATGCTTGATACACAGCTTCATAAAACCATGCTTCTTACCAGCATTTTTGGTGCAGGCATCAATGTGCACTAAATATAATATAGTAATTTATGGAGAGTGGGTGACAGAAGGTGGCTAACACTTGGTCTCAGAATATGAGTAAACTTTTCAATGTACACTTAATTTCTTAGTGAGAAAACATAGCTGGGCTCAAAATATTTATCAAATGCTGTATTTTTCCAGGAAGGGGGCGGGGGGACATCCATCACTATCGTTAGGAAAGTGAGAGGACTGCTTTTGCCATCAGAACAGCTTCCAAGGCCCTCGTGCCAATTGCTGGAGGAATGATTCATCAGCTTCAGAAACTTCCTTGGGAGCTGAGTGGGCAGTCATGAATCATCTCTTGCCCTTTGCACATATCATTACTGATTTCCTTGGAATATTATATGAAAATAATACCTTGCATTTTTTTTGTGAAGAATGCTTTTCCTGATGGCATCAGACATCGGGGCTGGAGTAAAAGCAAGCCCTGGTGAGCTGTGTACGCTGGGATTGGGTATGTTCCAAAAACGTTTGCAAATGGTGTTTTGAGTCTGAGTCAACACACCTGATCCGCAAGGTTGTGGCAGGCAGAAGCCGGTGGTGCTGGCAAAAGCACAAGGATTCGTTTTGGGGGATTAAAAAGAAACGATGAATTTTATCCCCTTCACAGTCAACTTGAAGGGGCACTGTACACTTGAATTATCCTGTTTTGTTATGGATAAGAAAGTAATCCTAGGAAAATCAACTTTTCCTTTAAAACGCATGGTGTACATACACTGAGAAAAATACTGAGTGTGCTTTTCCCCTTTGATACAGCGATTTCTCATTTGTTTGGCCAGAGCTGATACCATAAAAGTTTATCCTGGGGGAAGAAAGAGCTAGAACCTCAAAGTCTTTGGGTTCCAATCCCAAACTTATTACCAATTTGCCGAGTAGTTTTGGAACTACCTGGACACCCGGAGATACCCACTGAAGTCGACTAACGTATTTTGTCAGCAACTGGAGACGGCAGTCATTTTGTCGCAAGATCAAAAGCAGATGAGATGTCTCCTCAAACATGTTCTTACAAGTAGCAACAACTGCAGTGGCAGGTTTGAGCCTTCATATATAAATAAACAGCTCCTGTCAATGGTGAACAATTCAGCTGACGTGACTGAATGCAGCTTGTTGCTCCTGGAACCATGTTCTATGAAGAATAGTTGATGGAAATAAGGATACTCAAATTTGTAGGAAAGAAAATTCAGAGAAAATCTAATAGTGTCTCTTTCTAGTGGTAAGGCCTCTGTGAAGGAGAATTAAACTTGTTTTTCCTTGTGTGAACTCAGAGTATAAAATACATGTGGAAACAGATTTCAGACTGACTCTGGGGACTATTTTCTAATAGCTCCTTAGAGATGATACCACAATACCAAGTAATCTCCCTTCCCTGGAGGTGTCCAAGTGGACACTTAGGCACCATGTGGAAGATAAACTGTGATTACATTCCCCTTCTTCGAGGTTTTAGGGACCATGGGAAAAAAAAATAAAAGCAAAGGGGCACTGTAGAAACAGAGACTGTAGTTTTTTGATTTTTCTCACTAAAGGTATTTTAATCGTCACCATTTAACAAAATATAAGACATTTTAAGCTAAGAAGAACAGAAAAGAATTACTGTAAGAATGGTTAGTTCTTGAATGCTATCAAGAATAATTCAATATATTCAAATCTGTGAAAGATATATCATTTATGTAAATTAAAACATACAATCAATATGTACACACACACACACACACACACACACACACACACAGGTAGGAAGAAGACATATCAACTCACGAGCATTGTTGTCTCCGGATGGGGAGAGGAAAAAGGGACTAGAGTAGTGTTGGAAAGGACAACTTTGTCCTCAATATTTTATTTATGTAAAAAAATGATAGCACAAAGAGGATAAAACATCCACGTTTGTCAATCTCTCAAACAAAACACCAAGCTTTACTATATTGCCTTTATTTTTCTCATTTCAACAGCCATCGATGTAAAGTATATTGTCCATTATTACTGATCCACAGGCTGCTATCTGGGGGACAGATGACTATTCATTTATCAACTGTACCCTACAGGCTTACAATGAGGTGTGTACCATGTTCATGCTTCCTCCCAACCTATGATTCTATGGTTCTATAATTCTCAATTTTCAGCAGGTCCTCCTTTCACAGTTTCTTTCAGATTTTATATTTCCTCTGAAAACAGAAAGAAAACTCTTATTCATCGATCTTTTTGTAATCTGTGCTGGTTATCCCTTGGGACTAAGAGAACCTCTCCCAATTTCATAGTCATGGTATACTACTTACTGTGTGACGTCACATTCGTAGTAGCAAAATATCCTTAAGTAGTCTTTAAGTGAAATCACCTATAATCATGGCTTGAAATGAGCTGGGGATGTTTGGCAGAGGGGGCATAGGTGGGACTTCAATTTGATTTTACTACTTCAGAGAAGTTAAAAACCATTCCAAAATATCCTCCAATTTATGTTTTCTCTACTTGTTCTTTCTATACATCTCCTTGCAAAGTACTTGGCCTACGATATATACTGAGTAGTCATTTTTTTTTTTTTGATAGATGGCTGAGTACCTATCAAATATTTTAGGTCCTGTTCTTATCTATTTCACACTTTTTATCTAATTCTGGGAATAGTTTCTAACCTAGGGTCCAAGGACATCTAGTGGAGTAAAGACAATGATGTGTCACTGTGCCATTTTCAGCATTTCAGAAAGCTTCAAGAAGTCTGACTGAAAATATCCAACTTATTTGAAAGCAATTATATCAACACAGTTTGCTAACAGTAGCTATCATAAGCTGACCAGAGTCCCTAATTGGTAGGTATTTAAGCCACTTATTTATTTTTTTAAAAAAGGAAGTGAGATTGAAGAAAAAATGATTTCAAGAAAATAAAAGATCTTCTGGAAGCTAATGTTAGTCCTGGAAGAGATTCATAATCAGGAACATGGTCTGAGCTAGTAACAAATTTTTAAAGTAGGGTTGGCAAAGGGACAGAGCAAAAAAAAAATTCACACTCCAAATTGACACCAGTAATTCTCTTGCATGCATAGCTTGCCCATTTGTTTCGAACTGCACCATTTAGAAAGGCAAAGTGGAGATGCTGCTCTGGTTCTTGAGGTTCCCTCTCCCAATGTATCAGGAACTCAGATAAACCTGCAACTCCTTGGCCTGGCATTTCAATCATAAAGTTCAATCAACATTTATAACTAATAGTGATTCATAGCTTTGAATGGACTTTCACATACAAACTCATCTTAATCACTGATCTCAAACATGATTTTTTTTTCTTATGCCATTGAACACACTAACAAATTTCTCTTCATTCCTTAGAACTACCCTTGAAATGTTACTTCCCTTAGGGATCATTTCCTCCTGTTCCAACAGTCCAGGCTTTTTACTGCCTTCTCTTTGTTCTTACTGGATTGTATATACACTTTTATTAAATCATTCTTATTTTATATTAAAAATCATTTGTATTTTACATTAAAATTATTTTTATATATGCCTTCCATACAAGACAGTGAGAGGAGGATGTTATTTCTATGTGTTCATGAATGATAACACAGAGGTCAGAGAAATGGGTAAAAAAGTAAACCATGGAGCTGATAAGTTTTAGAGGCTTATTTTGAAACTGGGTCTTCTGCCTCCAGCTCATGCTGTTTCTATTCTACAGCACTTTTCATAGCACCTTTCGTAGCTATGATGCTCAATTTTGCTAACTATTATAAGTATTACCATGTTTTTGTTTATTAAAGTGGTGGCAATTAAAGTTTTTAAGAAAAGTGACAACAATGACCCCAATAGCCTGCATTTATTGAGTGCTTACAATATGCCAGGCAATGTTCTAAGAGATTTAGATGTATCAATTCATTTAATTCTCACAATAATCTTACAAGATTATTCATAACTGTAAATTATTATCTTTATTTTATAGATAAGGAAACTGAGGTGCTGAATGGTTATAAATTTGCTTGAAGTCACCCAGCTAAAGAGTGGCAGAACTGTGATTCATACAGAGGTACTCTGGCTTTGGAATCCATATTTGTAATGAAAGTAGACTGAAATACTGATGTTTTCTCTCCTCAGTGGAACTTTGGACATGAATACTGTCTACAAGATTGGTTTCCATTTTGACACCATGCAAACCATTGGACCAAGGTTTGGCTGCGGTTCTCCATTTATGGCCTCAACTATAATTACAGAGCACAGAAGACAGATGGAATTGATTCAGATGATTGAATACATTGGGTTTCCTGTGAATAGTCATTATGAAACAAGCAGGGTTTTTATTTTGCCCCCCCCAACTCTTCAAATAATAAAGCGAACTGACAATCGAAGGAAAAAAAGAAAAAAAAAATCCAAACAACCTGTTTCTGATTTGTTTGGGACTTCATTCAAGGTTGTTGGAAGCATTCAGAATTGCATTTCAGAGTGTTCAAAGCAGCCATTCTCTTTTGAAATAACTTTGATATGAAAAAATAAAACGGTAAAATATGTAATGTCAAGCTATGTTAAGAACCTTCTGCATGTAGAATAAAAAAATGCAAAAAAAAATTCATTACAGTTTACTTTGTAAAGATCACCTGAGTATAAAACCCAGATAAAAACAAAATCAAATCATGAACAGGAACAAGTGCTTCATAAATATTTTATGCCTTGTGATAATAATCAAGAACTTCATTAAAAAAGTATATTTAAGATGGTGATATTTAACTACAAGAACTTGAAAATAGACCCGAGAATGTGTCTCATTTTCTAAATTAGAAAAATTTCTAATTCCTAATATATTAGGTTAAAATTCAGTCACTACTATAGTTATTTAAATCCTATTGTAGTCTAGCAATTAAGAAGGAAAACAATTTATGCCACTGAGATTTTTGGAGACTCCAAAACCTCTAGAATATATTCTGAACATTACTGTCTATAATTTTACACAACTAACTTACTCATTCCTAGTAGTTTCCCCAAAATACACCCTGGCTGCTGTATATGAAGTATTTCTGAACACAGCCAAATGACTTGGGTCTTTATTTTCCAGACCTTAAATTACCTTCCTTCTTTTATTCATATTTCCTAAACTGTTTGTCACCTTCACTTCTCTTCGGGCCTCTTTTTCTTTTCATTCCTTATTCATCCATCTGTCCATCCATTTAACATTCATTTCACTTCCCATATCACGACTTTACTCTTATCAAATCAGAAGCTTCTTCCTTTTTAACACATTACATTTCTTCCCCTTTTCAAGGACAACTTGAGATTTTAGAGTCAATCTTTCATGAAAAATTAATAGGACAGTAAATTTCACACTTTTTCATCTCCTGAACACTCACCTCACATACTTTATCCCTCTTTGTCCTTTTTTAAACCAAAGATGGTGTTGACATCATAGTATTTAGGTTGTGTTCACTTAACTGTTGTTCAGTTACTAGTATCTATAGTCTCCATTTTAGGTTATAAGATACTAGAGGTAAATTAGCATCCAAGGTCAATAATCACCATCTTACTTCTTTTCAAATTTTTATTTGGATGATTTTTTTTTTTTTTCCAAACAACACCTAGGCTCTCCTCAGCCAAGATAATGAATAAGGAATTCACTACAAAATTAGAAACAGGGGAGGGAAATAACAGTGACAAGAAATGTCTAGATTCCTTCCAGCAGTTTTGGAATTGTGTTGGGGATTTGTATTTCTAACTTTGGATATTCCTGAAAGTGAAATGAAGATTGAATTTTCTCTGAAAAGAAGTTGAACAAAGCTGGAGGTTGTATACGGTCCTGTCTAAATGATGAGTCAACTGCATGTGAACAAAAGTGACAGATGGAGTGGGCTGGGGTCTTGTCCTCTCTTTTTGCCTGTTTTACTCTAAGAGTATCTTTCCCCTCCATTGTACCCGTTGTAAACACAAGCTCTTACTTTTCAAGGCAAGTGTTCCTCAGGGTTATAGGCAGAAGAGGAAATTCCTTTTAAAATAGCTTTGCGATAGGACTCCTATCCCTTACCTTTTGGGAAACAGAATAAAATGGATGGGAAATAACATGATAAGAAAACAACTGTAGTTTTGTGTGAATTTTAAATCCAGTCTCTGCAGTGGGGGAGTTGCAAATGGTTTGTGCTGACTCATTTCCCTGACTCTGCTACCCTAAAGTGAGACTCCATTATGAGTCTTGCACACATTCATAAGCATTATTAACTTCTTGGGTCTTTGATGTGATTTTGGCCAACAGAATCATTGTAGTATGCCTATCATGGGAATGGCTTTGAAGAGCCTTGAGAGTTGGCGGGGGCACAAATGCTCAGGGGGAAGAGATTCCTATTAAGGAAAATATTATAGTAAAGCTAGAAATAATTCCAAAGTCTTCATTCGATGTAGTAAATGTCAAGTATTAGGACAAATGGACCCACGGAGTAATAAAATTCTGCTGTGTGAGCTAACATATAGCGTCTGTGTGGGCTGGGAAGTTGGAAAACAAAATCTGTGGGTAGCGTTAACCTCTGATGTGAGTGAATAAAACTCACTTTCAGTTATTTGAAGGTCAAGGTAATGAGAACTCCTAGCATTGATTAAGGTTAAACACTCTATTTCCCTCAGACTTTAGAGATAGCTTTAGTGTTCTGTTGATCAATATTGATATGGGTAAAGCTTAAATTCCACATTAAAAAAAAAACTTTCTACATAAAAATAAATGATTGTAGATGTAGACAATTTCAGGCTAAGTTCAGCTCTTTTACCCATTCTCTCTCTCTCTCATACACACACACACACACACACACACACACACACACATATTTTCATATATATATAATCTCCTCACAGGTTTTAAAAGCAGTAAAATATTTTATAAAGCTAAAGTCATGGTTATTTCATTTCATTATGAGTAGGATACCTTACAAATGAACTAAATCACTGGCAAAAGAATGCTGCACTTTAATCACCTGAAAACATAACATCTTTTTAAATGGTCACTAGATATTTTGCTGATTTCATCAATTACTTGTCACACATTGGCTGGAAATTCTGAACCATTCCACTCATTTATTACCTCAGCCAGGGAACTGTTTTTAAAATTTTATGAGAATGTTTGTGGTCAGATTCCTTCATTGCCTTTACATATGACTAAGTGGAGAGAATGCTTTTCAATTGGTTAATGGTACAAGCACCTGCCTTGTATTTTGCACTGTAACCAAAACTATGATGCTAATTGGCTTGCTTCGTAGCACCTTCTTGATCACACTGCCTGAATTTGGCTAGTCTCGCAATGGAGCATTTTGGGATCACATATAAAAATGAAACTGTTATAGACCAGATGGCATTATTGGGTGGTCACACTAGCAAAAACAAACTGCACTGCAAGTTTTAATTGTAGATAGTAAAATAGAGATCATTTCAGTCTGCAGTGTGGTCTAATATACATCATCTGCACCTCTAAGAGTAGCTAGTATTCATTCTAAGGCAGCGGCCCTGAAAGACCTAGTCTTGCACCCCAGCAAGTATTCAAGAGGATCCTTTGGGGTCTGGGCAGAAAATACGATAACTTTGGGCGCCTGGGTGGCTCAGTGGGTTAAGCTGCTGCCTTCGGCTCAGGTCATGATCTCAGGGTCCTGGGATCGAGTCCCGCATCGGGCTCTCTGCTCAGCAGGGAGCCTGCTTCCCTCTCTCTCTCTCTCTCTGCCTGCCTCTCCATCTACTTGTGATCTCTGTCAAATAAATAAATAAAATCTTTTAAAAAAAAAAAGAAAATACGATAACTTCTATTTATAGTTTATTTTTTTATTAACAGAGAATGACATTAGGCATTGCTAATATTTACTATACAGATTGACACTGATTCACACCTTCATTCCACATGTCATGTTTACTGAGGGAGGAACGTGAATTTCATGGCTTGGATGGGTTGTCAGTCTCTGGTACTCATTTGCTTTTAGGATATACAATAGGTTTCAATTTACCTGTAGATAAACACTGGTAAACTTAAGGGATCTAAAAGATATATTATTGCATTTGAAAAGAATTTTGACTGAAAACAACACTGATGAGTTTATACAAAGTGAAGAGGAAGAGGTTAATATTTCTTCAACTCCTAATACGAACTCTTAATGTGTCAACAGTCTAATCAGATTTGGAAAAATGTCTGTGTCCATCCCCTCTCTGCCATGAAATTATCAAAAGGATTATGAAAATATTAATATACATTTACTACTTTTCAGAGTGATGCCTGACCTGGGGGAAAAATGTGTCTTGAAGTATCAGATAAGGATAGAACAAGGTCATCATGATTAGCAAGAAATTTTAAGCCTACACATACAAAACATAATCTCTTGATTTCTTCCATGATGTATGGTTATATGATATGTGACCTAATATTTAATGCTAAACGTTTAGGAGCCATACTTGAAAATTTTTACTCATGACTTAAAGGTACATTAAGGAAACACTTGTCTTTCATGCCAAGATAAAAATGGCTAAAAGAATCCTTGAAAAACAATATGATGTCAAGCTATGATACATTCCTTTAACAGTAAACTCTGGTGACAAATGCAAAGTAAACATCATTAAAGACTGAAGAAACAAGTTTTGTAACAAATTATGTAGTGTAAGAGGTTTGGTAGGTATAGTTAAATAAAAGCACAGATGTTTCTAACAGGTCTCAAACTATAATATTTACTAAATTTTGTTTCCATGATGGAATATAAATGATTACCTTCCCACTTTTATTGCAAGTCACTAAAGGAAAGAAAAACCAATGAGGTGATATTCTCAATAAATGACTCTTTCAATAAAAATAATATTTTGCAGAAGAACTATTAATTTAACCACAGAAAGAATTCTAGGCTAAGTTTATAGAGACAACATTGGAAAGTTAATAGATGAGCCATTTTAGCAAAGAAGTCAAAGCCAAAAGTGGACAAAATGCTATAGGTTGACACTGATATTCTAATACTTTAATTTAAAAACTAGTATAGTGAGTTCTTTACAGTATTTGAAATGAGGTAGGGAGTGACCAGAGAAACCATTTATCATACAGCGAATCACTGCTTATCTCATTGCAAAGAACCTGAACCTAAAGACTCATTTCTCTTTAACAAAAAACAAATACTTCAAATTTGCTGACATTTCTGCGATGACAAGTAGCTGTCACTATTATGTTAACTGAGCATACATTTTTCAAAAGTCTATATATATGTGTTTCTCTAAGATAAAGGTGACATTTGAACAATGAGTGAGGAAGTAACTGCTTTATAAGACAAACAACAACTTGTGTTTCATACAAGGCGTTCTTGTAATATTTTGGAAATGTGTGCCTTGTTATGTGAATTTATTATGGAAAATAATGCGTATGTACCACCTATTAAAACTCCCATAAGTAACATTAAAAATCTTGATACAGTTCTCTTACCTGTTAAATTTTTTCTAAATGAGGCACTTCAGTAATTTTAAAACATACATGTTAAAAACATAAAAATGCAGTTTCTTACTGGTATTCAAGACATTAAGGAGGGATTTATTAGTAAAATGTCGGCATAATCTGTTGGATAACTGTTAGACTGGATGGAAAATTTTGTATCATGATTTATTTAAAAAGTTGCATGTTGGGGCATCCGGGTGGCTCAGTGGGTTAAAGCCTCTGCCTTTGGCTCAGGTCATGATCTCAGGGTCCTGGGATCGAGCTCCTCATCAGGCTCTCTGCTCAGCGGGGAGTTTGCTTACCGCTCCCCCTGCACCCCCCCCCCCGACCTGCCTCTCTGCCTACTTGTGATCTCTGTCTGTCAAATAAATAAATAAAATCTTAAAAAAAAATAAAAATAAATTAAAAGTTGAATGTTGTCAGTATCAAGTTACACATCTTTTTCTCTCCTGCTGGCCTTTAAAATCAAATATTGAAATAAACTGAAGTTTGAATCAGGATGCCACCTCTTGATAAACAAAGATTTATGAGACAAGATTTAAAAGACAATTTGAGGCATGTTCTGTCACGATTCTGTCTCTGAAAATTATTAATAACATTTATAGGAAAACAAAATATTTGGGGGGCACTAATAAAAAGTAAAATAAACTCAACCTTAAAAGTAGACATCTTTCATGTTTGCTTTATATATTAATATTAAATCTTATAAAAAAGTTTCAGATTTACAGTTTAAGTTTTATAAAGCTAGTACAATCAGTTTTCTTGTCTTCAGTGCATGGTTTTGGGATTAAAATTGCCTAGATGTACAGTGATAACTCTCCCAACTTTAAATTCTTCTCATCTGATATTCTATCAAATTTATGTTTCCTTGCTGCAATGTTCAGAATTTCAGATCAATCATGAGTCATGACTTTGGAACAGATATTTAGGGACTGAGTTACAAAATTAAAACAGCAATGGACATATGAATATAGTACCAGACCACACACACGCACACATACATATCCATTTTAGTTTGCCTAATAAAAATACAAAGAAGCAAGAAAGTTTTATATATTTCTTTAAAACCTGGAGGATTTGATGATGGGGAAAGATCATAAAACCTATCAAAAAAGAAAAATTAATTGTCCAGCATTCATTATTTGGAGCTTAAGTTGTGAGAATGCCATTTATATTGTTTGTATTAATTATATTTCATATAATATCTTATTTTGATGTTAAAGAATATAAGGAATGTTAAAGAATACGAAAATAAAAGAATGTTAAGGGTCACTGAGGGCTTTTTTTTTTTCTTTTTTAAAGATTTTATTTATTTATTTGACAGAAAGAGAGACAGCAAGAGAGGGAATACAAGCAGGGGAAATGGGAAAGGGAGAAGCAGGCTTCCCACTGAGCAGAGATCCAGATACAGAACGGTGTGGGGCTCGATCTCAGGACCCTGGGATCATGACCTGAGCTGAAGGCAGACGCTTAAAGACTGAGCCACACAGGCACTCTGGGACTTCTATTTTTCTAATTATTTTTTAGTGAAAGCCAGTGAATTTTACAGAGAAGATACTCCCTTGGCGGGGGTGGGGGGGATGTTTTGGGAGGTAGTTGGGCAGGGAGAGAACTATCTATTTAGGAAGACTCTGACTTTTTATATGATATATATTAATGTATGTGTGTATATCTGTGAACAGTCAATCCTTTCTAGAGATAGCTGTAGATATACCAACAAAGAGTACCTAGAGATTTTATGGTGTCTTAATGCATGCACTGTATGCAGTCTGAGTTCCCAAAATTGCATATAATTTTCCCCTAAACGTCTCGTCCTTCGAGAGAGTTACTGAATATGCAACTCTAAGTAGAGAATAATAAAGTCATGATGAGATATAGATAGATTCACTCAAGAGCTAGATGACTTCTGCCCAGTAGTCTCTCTAACAACAAAATTAAAGGTTATTTTAGATTACAGAATATGCTACTGCTCGTAGAAATACCACAGAAGAAGATAGAAATAAAATAACAAAATCCTACAAATGTTAAACAGGGGGATGGGAAGTTTAAGGCAATGAATTAAAATCAATTATGGGCTTTCAAATGTAAATATTACAGTTGATAAATTTTAGTGTGTTTTGGGAGTGGAGGGTAGGGAGGAAATGTGTGTGTGCATGTGTGTTTTTCTTCAAGTTTCTATAGTTAAATGCTGCAGGACGGGTAAGGAAGGAAAAGCAGACTTTTTGCCCATCTGTCGTTGATTGCTTGCTAATTTCTTGCCTTTATTTTCTTTTTAAAAACAGTTAACAAAACACAGCATATTCCCACATCTCTCTCCTGTTCCTTTGTCCTAAGCAAATGCTGCCTCCCCCCACTCCAATTCTGGCTATTTTACTGTTTTAGTAATACAAAAATAGTCATCAAAGAAGCAGATCAAAGGTTATAGCACTGAAGTCTATCAACATAGATTATAATATTTAATGGAGGCAAAACTTCAGAAGAATAAAGAAATCAAAATACACTAAGCCTGCTAATAAATTATAAGGGACATTAGGTGAGCAGAAATAACAGGAACTGATCTTTTATGGAGATCCATATTTCGAAACCATTTCTGCAAATTCATTTCCCATGTTAAATCAGTTTTAGAAATGCTCTTTTCCAACACTGATACTTTGGTACTGCAAGGCACACGGTCAATAGAACCACTTTAAGTTTTCCACCTTTCCGTGGTTAGGTAGTTAAATATCTATTTTGACATCTTTTGAATAAACTGGTGTATGTCTTTGTTAACTTCAAAATGATAACCACATAAAGCATTTGTCATTCTTGCTGCTTTCAAATCTTTCTTTAGTCTGAAGATCTACACATAAGCCTTAAGCTATTTATTCTAGGTCATCTGTAGCAATGTAATAGTACTTTGGAATGAATGGAGTCTTGGCTTTCTCATTTGTATAGACCTCTAACTACCAAGAAAAAGGGGATAAAAGGTAATAGAAGAAGAACAATATCTTCTTCAGGGAACTTTTAAGATAAATATTGATCTGTTTCCTAAAACTCATTGTAAATTACTATATTAGTTATCAACAAATACTAGTCATGTTCCCTCTGCCTGTTAGATAAGTAATATAATACTACCACATCTCTACTGGCAGGGGAAATGTCAATTTCTTATTTTCTTGTTCCTTATAATTGAAACTATTAGATACAGCATGATAGCTATAAAACAGAAATCTAAAAAGTGGGCTGTCATTAAAAAGAAAGGAAAAAAAAAAGAAATCCTTAAACCGAGGTGTGTGTTTTTTTCTGTATAGCTACATCAAGTCTCCGTACATAAAATGATCCTATGCACTGTGTATATCAGCATTCTAGAATGAAAACTTAACAGAACTGACACATTGCTAAAGCTGATAGATAGCAAGGTTAAGTAAATCATAACCAGGACTTTAACACACCACAGGAAAGTCATTCCTACAAACAGCTAGTACCACAGTATTTCTGATACCCAAGAAATAGCCAGTGACTCCACTTTAAATAGACTGCACTATAAATATGTAATCACTTTATGGAAAATTTAAATTAATATTACAAAGACCTCCATCTCTGCTGAATAACAGAATAAATGGCATTCTGTTTATTTTGATCATATTAGATGACCAGCCATGCTGGCCTCCCAAGCTTCCAGAGTTCCCTCTATCCTTGTCTGCACAGGTTATGACATGTCTAGTGCCTACCACAGCTTGATATGACTCACTCAGACTGACTGACTGACTGACTGACGGGATGAATGAATCCATGTTTGTTGTCTTCCTACAACCACATTTTCTGCTTTTATTGGTTTATGAGGATTTGCTTTTGGCACTGTTTTTGGCCTTCATTTTACAAAAGAAGACTGATTAAGAAAATGATTAACAATAAAAAGAAAATGTTCATTATAATGTGTTTTTTTTTAGATGATTTAAGACTTTTATTTATTTGACAGAGAGAGAGATCACAAGTAGGCAGAGAGGCAGGCAGAGAGAGAGAGGGGGAAGCAGGCTTCCCGCTGAGCAAAGAGCCCGATGTGGGGCTCGATCCCAGGACCCTGAGATCACGACCTGAGCCGAAGACAGAGGCTGAACCCACTGAGCTACCCAGGTGCCCCATAATGTGGTATTTTAATGTCAAAAAATATTATCAGAAAAAGAGGAAACAGATGAAACGTGGTGGCCTGGTTTTAATGATGGACAACCGCTATGGTATTATTGACGGTGCTTATGTTTTCTCAAGTAGCTTTCTCAGAATAGTTTCAAGAACTTCAAACATGCCTTTCATCCTCGTGTTATCTCTGTGATACGTGAAATATTTTCAAATATCACCATATAACAGCTTGGAAGGCAGGCAGGTCTGAAAGACAGAAGTCCAGAAATGTTTTCCATTTGACCAAATTTTTTTTTTCCTAGTTCTGGACTTGGCTCATTTTCATTTGACCTGATCAACATTTGCTTTACACTAGGGCACCGTTTTGATTTTTATTTGTGTAGCTTTCTATCTGCTGTAGTAGATTTTAAAAATGGCTTCTACTTTCCTTTTAAATCTTCAAATTTCAAGAAAAGGTGTTTAATGGAGTAAGAGTTTAACAGCTATAATTTATTTGTAATTCCACAGTTAATGAATAACATTTATTTATATTAATTATATTAATTTATTGACCTTTTCCTTAGTCTCACTCAGAGACAAGGTGAAAGACTTTTAATAACAACTCTGCACAGGACATCCTGGTGGCTCACTTGGTTAAGCATCTACCTAGGGCTTGGGTCCTGATCCAGGGTCCTGGGGTCCAGCCCCATGTCCAGCTCCCTGCTCAGAAGGGAGCCTGCTTCTCTCTCTCCTGCCCTCTGCTCATCCTTTGTCTCTTTCTCTCAAATAAATAAATAAATAAATAAATAAATAAATAAAATCTTAAAGACAAGCATACAAACTCTGCATAATAGCATCAACATTACAAATACCCTAATAATGAATTTTAAAACACAGTCTTCCTGAGGAATGATTATTGGCTACAGATAGCTCAGGAAAGCAAAGTGACCACACCTCCATACAGCCATGCCCACTGCACACAGGCTCACTCACAGTCAGCACTGCATGCCTTCCGGAACACTACTCCAACCTCGGATATACTTTATAATCTTGAAATATGTATACCTAACAACACATACTTCTATACATACATATATATATGTGTGTGTGTGTGTGTGTGTGTGATATATATATATTTTTTAAGATTTTATTTATTTGAGAGAGAGAGAACAAGCGAGGACGAGCAGGAGGAAGGGCAGGAAGGGAGAATGGGCTCCCTGCTCAGCCCCGAGGTGGGTCTCGATCCCATGATCCTGGGATTATGACCTCAGACAAAGGCAGATGCTTAATTGACTTAACCACCCAGGTGCCCCTATTCTTCTGTACTTCTATATAAAGATTAAAGAGGAAGGTCTCACTGAATATTTTAGGACTCCAGATTTTTGGGAAGATGTTGGAAAATTATTGGTTTTAAACCCAAGAATATACTATTTTCAAGGGCATAGCATTAAAAAAGAAACCTAGTAAAGCTGGCTTTTCCCACGAATCAGTTCTGAAACTGAAGAAGAGAAACCCCATGGCAGATTCCTTCCTCTCTTGAACTCCCTTCAATGATGAAATCTCACTTTTTAGGAGCCTTACTTTGCAGTAAGGCTCCAACTGTGCAGTAGAATCTCAGACCGATGTTTAATGAGAATTCGATAATTTAATGCATCTCAGAATAAATAACTTTTTTGTTTGCTTGCTTTCCCTTATAAGAAGACATATTTTGAGTAAAATATCCTTGGGCTTCCCTCCTACCAAACAAAGATTTCTTCAAGTATCTTACGGAACACCATGCAAGCTGATGTAGAAAGTGAAGAAATGTTATTCAGGACAAGGAAAATGGCTAATGGGGATGGAAAATGTGCCAGTGAGGGACCTCTTAACTCTGGAGGGCACCCGTCAATGATCTATTAAGTGTTTTTCTGTTGTTCCTAAGAAAGCTTTTTTTTTTTTTTTTTTTTTTTTAACATTTTCAGAACTATATTGGCAAGCTTTGAGGATAGCTGTCTTACTTGTTTGGTTTGGTGGCCTTGCAGCCCTACATTGGGAATCAGGGCGGGCGGTGTGTGGTGATTTGTTGGTGTTTCAGGCTTCTCTTATCATTGGCGGAACTGGCGTACTGTCAAGTCTTACTGAAGAGCCCTTATTTCTGTAGCAGCCCAGTTGACTGGAGTATAACAGTCCTGCCAGATGCGTGCCCTCCCCAGGGATGTTTTCTTCTTCAGGAACATGGAAAGGCCACTCTTGGGGGAAGGTGTAGGGAGACAAACTAATTACCACTTCCGGGGGCTGGGGGTGGGGTGGGATTTGATCTCTTTGTGCTCTTATCTTCTTCCACTTCCAACTTTACTGATTTACCTCTGCTGGGTTCCAGAGGAGGTAAAAGGGAGAGAAGAAAACACTTGATTTGAGTGCTTGTAGCCCTGAATGAGTGACAATAGATGGGTCTCAGTGAGACAGCTTTGATAAGTCTTAGTTTATGACTAGGGGTCAGATACTGTCATACCCAGCACCACAGACACACATGACACTCGATCAATCACACAATCGTCTAGGGAGAGTGCACAAACAACGTATGCTTCTTGTTCATCTGGACATTCTCTCACTCATTCGACAAATAATTTATGGGGTGCTATCATGGGCCGGGCACTGTTCTAAGCACCAGCATTAAGGCCGTGAACAAAACAACCCCAAGTCCCTGCCCTTTGGAAGCTTACATGCGGAGCCCACATTCTCCACATTCTTAGCACAGTAAAGCTGCTGGGCCATTTCCCAAATGTCTTATAAAATAAATTATTTTAAATTAAAAATAATTAACATGGGGAAATTTTCTGCCTTGGTGTCAGGCTGGGAGAATTTGAATTCAAGTATTAAACAGGGGAAAATTAAACCTCCAAGAGTTATGAAAATGCATTTCTTTATATGTTTTGCTTCAAGAAATATTGCGATGGTAGAGCTGTTGAAGGTGAAACAAAGTTCAAGGAAAATACAGAATCCATATTTTTGTAGAGTTCCACGTTGATGAGAAAATATTAAATACTTGGTCTTAGAAACCACAGGTGGTTTTCACTCAACACACAGGGCTAGTGCATAAGGTCATGGAGTGACCTGCCAGTTTTCTGTCCATTTCTACAAAAGCCATGACATCCCCCAGCGTGCCTCAGGAAGAGCTGCTCAAGTCACTCAACTGCCATCAGGTTGCAGAATTGGGTCCACGGGGGAGGCAGCTGCCAGTGAACGTGGTGGCACAGGGCCTTTTGCCAGCTGCCTCCCCTGTGGCACCTGTCATCCGTCCATGCTGTTTCCCTGGAAAGGTGTCCTAGATGATTTTCCTCACTATACTCCCTCGCTGCTCCCATCTTCCCTGCACACTGTATCCAAGTGAACTTTCCATGACATCGCTCTCCACTAACAGTGTTCCTGCTCCCGAGACCCAACCCCCTCTCCATGCTGGGCTTTCAAAGCCTCACACTCTGGAACAAACTCAATCTGGTAACAACCACAATGATAAAGTTAACACCAATATTTTCTATTTTCAGTTATACAGTTGTTTGTACAGAGAGGATCTCATTTGATTAAAATTATCCCCATTGACAGAGGGTGACCCTGAATTTCAGGAAGGCCCAGTGATCTGCTCAATGCCACTCAGCTGCTGAGTAGAATGAAAAGGGTCAGAGACCAAATCTGAATTCTAAACCATTTCTCTAGCTGCTGCTTCTCCTTTTATGACACACTCTTTGCTCAAATCCATTTCTACTTCCTCCCACTGGCTATACTCCTGACTGGTAAGGTTCTCTTGGCCATTTTGCCCCATCCCCGTACCCACTGGGACCTGCCTGCATTCCAAGACTCACTGAAAGTTCCCTTCCTTCCTGTAGTCTTCCTGAGAGCGCCTGCAACATTTGCCTCTTCTTTCCCTGAAATACACCCTAGTAACATACAATCCAGGCTTTCTGAACCTCCGAATTATTGGTCCACTGAACCAAAGAATTCTTTCTTGTGCAGGAGCCATCCTGTGTGTTGCAGGAAATTTACTGGCATCCCTGGCCTCTTTACCCATTAGATGCTAGTAGTACCTTCCAGTTGTAACAAACAAAAATGTTTTCAGACGTGGCCAGAACCATCCTTGGTTGAGAATCACTGGCTTAAGGTATTGTTGTTCTCTGGCTAAAGGATGTGGGTCAGGTATGTCTCCCCACGAGATCTGAAGTGTGGGCAGGATGTTTGTATTACGTTTATATTTCTTGAAGATGTTCTGCATTCAGTATGTGTTACAGACCCTTCTCTCACCTTCCAGTTTCAAACTGGAGCCACCAATCATATCTTCTTACTTCTGGCTGACTTGGAGTTGTATAGGGTAGTCATTAAAAACCGAGGTTATAGACTTTTAAGAAATGTCTATAAATATCACCTCTACCACTTCCTAGTGTCTCTGTGAGACACTTGATTTTCTATTTATCTATATCAGTATTTTCCAATGGAAATATAATATAAGCCACATTAACAGAGTAAAAAGGAAGAGTGAAATTAGATTTATAGTATTTTATTTAATCCAACACACCAAAAAAACCTTATCATTTCAAAATGTAATTAATACAAAAATGACTGATAAGATGTTTGACATTCCTCTTTTTGTATTACACCTTTGAAATCCAGTGTATATTTTGCTCTTTTAGCAAATCTTGATCAGAATTAGGCACATTTCAGGTGCTATACAACTACATGTGTCTGGTAGCTATCTGATGTGTGAGTTTCCCCCATTAGGCTATGAACATCTTGAGGGCAGAGACTGTCTTACTAATTTTGTATTTTGAAAAGATTACAATTTATCTTTTAAAAAAATTACCCTGATTTCCCTGGGTCAAAATCTTGAGTTCTCTCTGACTTCTTTTTTCCCACTTTGGAAACCATTTTAGTCCTTTATAAAACACAGGAAACACTGAAGAAATCAATCTTCTCCCCTGAATGAGTTTCTTATAGAGAGAAGACAGACATGTATGAATAATTGAAAAAAAGCCACATACAATTATTAAGTAAAACACCTTTGACTTTTAAAACTGAATAGTTCAGGGAAAAGAACAGTCTCTTCAACAAATGATGCTGGGACAACTAGATAGCCACATGTAAAAGAATGATGTTGGACCCTTACCTCATGCAAAATACAAAAATTAACTCAAAATGGATCAAAGATCTACATTTCAGAGGTAAAACTATAAAACTCTTAAAAAGAAAACAGAGTTGTAAATGTCCATGATCTTGGATCTGGCAAAGGATGCTTAGGTATCACACCAAAAGTAAAAATAACAACAACAGAAAAAGCTCTAGGCAAATTTGACTTAAAGTTAAGACTTTTGTGCTCTATAGAGAGCAAAAAGACAACCCATAAAATGGGAGAATACATTTGCAAGTCAATAGTCATTTCTCTAAAGAAGGTCAGCAAATGGCAACAAGTACATGAAAAGATGCTTCAGGTCAACAGCCATCAGGGAAATGCAAATCAAAACCACAATGAGCTACCACTTCCCACCCACTAGGGTGGCTATAATTTAAAAAAAATAATAATAATAATAAATTTAAATAAATAAATAAATAAAAATTTTTAAAAATTTTTTTAAAAAGGAAGAAGGAAAATAACAAATGTTGGCAAAGATGTAGAGAAATTGGAAGCTCCCCCATTGTTGGTAGAAATGTAAGATGGTGCAGCCTCTGTGAAAAACAGTTTGGCAATTCCTCATTAAGTTAAAAATATAATCATATCACCTAGCAATGCTACTCCTAGGTATACAACCAAAGGAACTGAAAAAAACCTGAAACTGGCATGAGGATATTCATAGCAGCTGAAAAATAGCTAACTCGCTAAACACATTTCATGAGATATATATTTTCACAAGAGCTGAAAAGAGTCAACAATCCAAATGCCCGAGACCGGATGGACAAATACAATGTAGTATAATCACAAAAATGAAACATTACTCAGTTATAAAATGGAAATGAAGTACTTATACATGCTACAACACGGATGGACCTTGGAACTGTTTCCCTAAATGAAAGAAACCAGACACAGAAGGTCACATGTTATGTAATTCCAGTTATATGAAATATCCAGAATGAGCAAATTCATAGACGCAACATGATTAGTGGTTTCTAGGTGCTGGGGAGCTACAGAAATGGGAAGTGACTGCTTAATGGAAATGCTGGTTTCCTTTTGGGAAGATGAGAATGTTTTGGAACTACATAATGATGATGGTGGTACAACACTGTGAATGTACTAAATGCTCCTGGATTATACATTTTAAAATGATTAAAATGGTGAATTTTATGTTTTATATATTTTACCACAATGTACCCAACTGAGTGACGGATAATGATTTCAGGGGTGATGGTATCAACAGGGGCCTTTTTGAACTAGGTGGGCTTCTGAGAACAAAGAAGATACAAAATTCACATTTCCAGCAAAGAAGGCTAAGATAAAGACAGAAGCTGAGCAGAATGGCTTATGGGTCAGTGGGGTTCATTTGGAAACGCTCTTTACATTTAAAGTGTCCTTACATTCTATTATCTATTACATTCTATAATTCTGATCCAAGTAGGAATTGCTTTAAAGCACTAAGTATATTTTTATAGGAGACCAAACACTCCCCATCTGTTAAATATAACTATCAATAAGTAAACACAGAAAACAGGATGACATATTCTTTGGCTCTTGTAATCAGATCCTATGTTCTTACTGCTCTGAAAAAAAGAGGCAAATAGTCCTTGGAATCACTCGCAGTTCATCAATTTTTACATTTGTTTTATAACATGGTGTCGCTGTGGAGGGGAGAGGTGAGGACACACATGGCCTGTTTATTTTTTCTATATCCAGAGTGAATCCACACATCATCGCTTTAGGAACTAAATAAGGCCATTTGTCATCAATTTATTATTGCATTAAAGTATAACCTGAAATATACAGAGTTCAAAATGGGGACTGCTAACCGTTCACATGGAGATCAACAGCCTTGGGAAGTATGACGGCGGGCCCTGTCGGGGAAGCTCGGGGAGAGCCGCACGGGCACAGCGAAGAACGTCAGCAGGACTGGCTGCTGGCTAAGTGATGAGAGGCCGCCGCACAGAAGGTGCTAGGTGATGAGCATTTTTAAACTGAACGGCGTAGACTTGGGCCACAGGAGGACTGGAGGTTATTCCCACACAGAGGGTGAAGGGACTATCTTTTGAGTCTTCACTTCTTAGCCACTTTAAACTCATTGGGTTTTCTCAGCCCTGAACTAAGGTCATCCCCTTTCACAAGTTTTCCCTACAAACTAAACAAGCGCTGTCCTGCCAGCTCCTGGCTCGGTGGGGGATGTTAGACACCACTGACCCAGCTGATTGCTGCTGGCCGCACACCCAAACAGAGGCATCCAGACCGGGAAGAGGACTCAGAAACCGGCTGTCAACTCCAGACCCATCCTACTCCCTGGGAAAAATGGCTTCCAAAGGGTTTCCATTTCCTAATATCAAGGAAAGCATTGCCAAGTAGAAGTTAAACTCAGGCTGTTCTTCTAAGAGACAATCAAGAATCTGATATCTAAGAAGACCTTTTTATTATTTTCATCAATAATATCTCTTGGCAACCTCCAGCATTCATGGTACCATGCAATGGCATATATCACAGAGAATTGTATTACATAAAAAAACCCAAAAACCCAAAAACTTAGGGCCATCCTCAAAAATATTTCTATTAAATCTCTTAATTACCCATTCTTGCTATCAAAAGTAAGAAAAAGGCTAAGGAAGGGCCATGTCTTAAATCCCTAGAGGTTATGGAGGAAAGTTAAACCTAAAAAGGTGGTTGGTGTAAATGGTCCTCTATTAGATTTTGAGCTCTTACGCTAAACGCCTTAAGAAAGGAAAATTACATTCCACATCAGCAAGGTGTTGAGTATACTGATAGTTTATGTAAGACACAACTTCAAAAAGGCAATAAGATATTAACATTTTTTCTTCTGATTTCTCCCTTCTGACCTTTAGATTGCTCCATCATCAGAAGTACCCAAATTTTACCTGCTAAAATTGCAAAACTGAAATCTGAGTACTACCTGGTGATTCCCCAACTGTTGCTTCTCACTATCATTTCCCTCTGGACTCTGCTGCTCATTTTCTTGTGATACTGCTCTTCTATGCCATTCTCCTTTCTAGGTATTGCAGCACCTTCTTTCTCTGTTAAGAGAGGAGCTCAGGATTCAGAATCAAACAGACCTGCGTGAAATTCTATTTCTATCAGTTGTTGGCTGTGTGACTTTCTGCAATCTTCCTAAATACTTAACCCTCAACTTCTTCATTTGCTGAGCAGGGAGAGTCACACTAATAGGTTTGTTAAAGGACAATGTGAAAGACTATCTTGTATTACAGAGCAGTGCACAGAGAAGAAACTCAATAAAATTCGCTTTTCTGACCCATCAGACTGGAACTGACCCTGTTTTTCTAGTCCTTCAGTTGGTGCCCGATATTTTATGTACCATCTCTGCACAAAAGCCGGCTATGATTTTTTCTAAAGAATGGCAAATGCTTATTTAAACACAATAATCTATTTACCTTATTGAAACCTTGCTTTTTGTGTTATGTCTATTTTTGCCCATTCCCTTGCTATTTTTCTATAACGCAACAAAGATCAAAAATTCTAGAAGAGAAAAATTGACCACCAATGATATTCATTAAATACAGTAAAAAGAGAATATATAAAACTTTCATTTATTGTAATGTTCCAAACCAAACTATCAACATTAATTGGTATAGAAACATTTCTTTGTACACATTTTTGCACAGGAAACTTTAAAAAAAGAATTACTTAGTTGGCTAACACCATTGGAATGTCCATTTCCAATAAACAACGAGCACTCCACTTTATTGGTCTGCTAGGAATACATATATATGAAAGTAGAGTATTATAATTTGAAACATTTATTTTAGCCTTAAAGTCTTTAAAACTGGCTTCAACTGTTCCTATTTTTATATTGCTTTTAATTTTTCAGTGGTTAGTACACTTCAGTAAAAGGTGGAGAGTTTTAAATTACACAGTAAAACAGAAACAAATCAAAAGATTTCCTAAAAATGTGAAGAATGTCTGAAACCAACTCTAATAAAAAGCAAAATATACTGAAAGTATGTGTAAGAAGGTGTTTCTTTTTGCATTTATTTTACCCTGAACTGCCAAGATTAGATTATGTAATTTTTGGAGTGACTATACACACGCAAACAATTTTCTTTTTTTTTATGGGGGGGGGAAACATTTGGGATCTTTTGATTAGAAGTTACTTAGTATTTCACATAAACTCTTTCCACTTAATACCTGAACAATTTTAGAGTGTGGTGGTCATTAGAGCCCAAGTTTTTTTTACTGGGTATATGTCATATGTCATGTTTGTCTTTCACCGCCTCCTGGAAAACAGAGATGTCTATATGTCTTGCACTGGCTAATAGGGCATTTCTAAGGAGAAGTCTTTAAGAGCTAATCATGGAAAAGTTATAGGAAAAAATTCTACACACTCGAATGTGCACGACAGGGTGAATGAAATGTAGAATATAAGAAATGTGAGGAAGCTGGAAAAGTGGTGGTCAAGATTATGGAGACGTTCACTGCCAAGCAGAAGTATTTGAACTTTATTTTAAAATAAACAGTGGAGGAAGGTCTGTGAGCAGAAAAACGAAGTGGCCAGTGCTGGGGTATAGTAGAGGCTGGAAAGATTTGAGGTGCACACTAGAAAAAGCCCAAGCGAAAATAATCGTGAAGCACCATTAAGGACAATTTTGGTGGCAGAAAGAAAAAAGAAAAGAGAGGTGGGCTCACATCAGACATAGAAGCTTCTAGCACTTTGATCTTGGACTTTTGAGGTTCCAGAACCAGGAGAAATAAATGTTTGTTGTTTAAGCCAAAAAGAACAAAACAAAATAAGAAGTTCCTTAGAGGCAGGTGAACACAAGAAATACTCATTTACTCTTCCAAGGAGGCTGAAATTCTCAGAGAGAATTAAATTTGTTTGCTCTATAAAGCAACCATGTAGCTTTTATAAAAACAGTGAACCTTCTATAAAAACAGTGAATATCTTGTCTTTTTGAGACATGTACACAAAACCAGAGTCTATTTTCTAGAGGATCTCATTGTCTACAAGCAGATTTCAGTCCTGTTGGTCAACAGCTTACCCATGAAGTAAGTGGCCACTAATCTCATTAATTTTTTTGTGTCTCTGCTGCTGTTGGGGGTATGTGAAATTCTTTGCAAAGTGAGAACAAATGGTGCAGACTCATCTGTTTATGCCGGATTTGAGAGAGAGCCTAAATAGTATTTGAGAGCTACAAATGCCAGTGACATTAATTTCAAAAGAATATCCACGATTGTTTATGGGGAAGGGCAGGCTCAGACAGGTTTTGACATGTGTATCCCTGTCTAGCAAAACTTGGCCATGGGGCGGGGAGCTTGCTGTGGTAGTCAAAGGTGAATTCTATTCTGGGAAGGTTCTGATTTGTTTTTCCTGCACTGCCCACTTCCTTACTCAAGGAGCTACTTCCTCCTAAACAATATTTCCTCACTCCCCCAATAATAGCACAGGACAGGGTGTACAGTAAAGGTGAGAGAGGGCAGTATCCATAGGAGTGAGTGCTTATACATTTTCTCTCTTCCTGCTACTTCTACTATAGTTACTCCTCCCAGGGTCAACGGCCAACTTACTTGCCCCATCATGATATTATACATTGATTAAGTTAACCACCAAGGACAAAACCAAAAGGAATTTTGGAGGTAATTACAGAAGATGGGCTCTTGGATTAGGGGTTCTGTCATTCTTTTCTTCACTAGGTTTTTAATGAGTTTTCCTATTTATATCAGGAAATGAAATCCTAATCTGAAGAATTCTTGGAGAGCCCAGGAACTTACTTTCAAGGAAGTAAAGTCTGCTGCATAGGTTGCATAGGGCGGAAGTGTCCGTTTCTTTTATACCTCTGTGTGACTTTAAATAGAAAGCTGATATTGTTATGTAAAGTTGGGAGTTCTGCCTTTAAGAAAGTCATATTTCTTTTGCAAAGTGGCTCTTAACTAAGAGCAAGTTTCCCCTGGATTGCTGAAGTAGCCCTAAGACGCTTTCAAAGGCTTCCTTCCCCAGGCACTCCAACCAATGTCATCATCACATTTACATTTGAAGATTTCCCAGACATGGAAAGTCAAGAGATTTGTCCAACAGAGTTCAGGAAGGAATGTGAACAATCTGGCTGTTACCTACAAGCAGAGAGGGCAAACATTTCATTCTCTCCCTTCCCCCTGCACAGGTATTTCTGACCTCACCACTGGTTGAAAGGGAGCTAAAAACTCGAAATTGAGTGTATAGCACATAAAGGTGAGATTTCCATGTGCAAGAGTCCATTTCTGGCAAAAAAACAAAACCAAAAAAAGTGGAGATTTTCTTTTTTTCCCCCACAGTTGGAAAGTTGTTATTTTTCCAAAAGTTGATTAATCAATTTGAATGTGACACTCTTGATTAGTATTAATTTCAATTTATATTTTTAGTTTTCTCTAGGAACTTAAAGGTATTTTCACATGTTTTCATATTCTGGTAGAGACAGAAATTAGTGTTTCTTGCATGATAGTGAACAGCACATACATTTATATAGCACTTTATAATCCAAAGAGATCTGGCCTACTGTAATATTTACTATTCATAAATGCCAATAGACTGACTAAACGTGACTCAGAGAGCAGTTACTCTTCCCCACAGTTGACTGCACAGTCCACTTGCATGGTCAGACTCAGAACTTAAATTCTGGAAGTGTGAACTCTGCTTCCTAAGCCACCATTCTGTCCGCTGGGGAAGATGCTAATGGCACCTCTTGAAAGTCACCAAAAAATGGCAATCATACGTTCTAGATTTTCCAGCATGATCTATATATACAATATGTTCTAATTTCAGACCATGGAACCTATCTCATTTCAGAGGATATTTTTCTCTGTGTGGATGGAAGATATTTGATTTTCTGCCACTAACACAACTTTGAGTCTCTCCTGACTCTGGAACCTTGGCAACCCTGGAAAATGCTTGGGCATTGATCTGAGGAAAGATCCTGGTTAGTGGATTGTTCTAGGTATAGACTTGACTACTTCTGAGCATCCTTCAAGTGGTTTGAATCAGTCTTGAGTATGGGCTAAACTGAAACTCCAAAGACTAATACTGTGAGGGGATACTCTCCATTATAACTGTGGCAAAAACTGGGCTCAAATGAGAAATAGTTCATTAGTACTCTGTGTAGTCTATGGGGCATGGGGACGGGACTGCCTACAGAGCTGAATCTGTATCTCCTGCTTGCTTTAGTGATAATATTCACAAAAACAACTCATCCTGCTTTTACATAAAACTTCACCTGGTGACCAGCAACAAGACCTGTAACAGCATGCCATTTTTGTTACCTCTCTCCTACTCAGATACCAGGAGATCACATCTTTTCTTACGCCCCCTCCTCCCCTTGTATTTAGGCCCCAATCCATATCATCTCAGAGATCATGCAACAGAAACCTACAGGCCACACAGGCAGGAGCAGGAATCTTAGTGGATTTCCTAGATGATGAAGATAAAGCTGGGAGAAGCCTGTGGATTGCCTAAGGTCACACAGCCAGTTAAATTCAGAGTAGTGTGTACTATTCTCAGGAGTGTATGCATCGCTGCTGGATAAAAACTCAAAATACAGGGGCGCCTGGGTGGCTCAGTGGGTTAAAGCCTCTGCCTTCGGCTCAGGTCGTGATCCCAGGGTCCTGGGATCGAGCCCCGCATCAGGCTCTGTGCTTGGCAGGGAGCCTGTTTCCTCCTCTCTCTCTGCCTGACTCTCTGCCTACTTGTAATCTCTGCCTGTCAAATAAGTAAATAAAATCTTAAAAAAAAAAAAAAAAAAACCCTCAAAATACAGACTCTCTGGTTGTACTGTGTTCCCCAACATCAGTGTACACGGTCAGGGGAAAAGACCTATTGTGTTATAAGACATGATGAAAGTTCAAGTTCTTTTGCTGTTTCATATCATGTGATTATCACTATGGCTGTTTATCACGACATAGTTGTTTTACTTCTCATCTCTTATTCAGATATCACATATAAATGTGCATGAATTGTCAAAAAAATCATTTGTACAACTGGTTTGATGGCTTTTGTATTTTGTTTAATGAACTTTGTCCTGAATATTTTGGCATTTACATAGCTGGTGTTTAGGCTGAACTTAAATGCGACAAAATACTTTACTTAATGCCTCCACGCCTTTTCCCTTCAACTCTGTTTTTTTTTTTCTTTAATCAGTAAATGGGATAACTGTAATATTTCACAGAGCTGATTACAACAGATTCTGTATATCATACTTTGTAAATAAACTCTGTGTATACAAACATGAATAATTACTGTTGCAACAAAACTGAAATGGCCATGGTAACTTTACTTACTAAGTTCTTGTTCTAATATTATTATTAGTTTTTTTCTCTTTGATTTTGTATATTTGGAAAGGAGAGGATTCCAAAATAGACTTTATTTCCTCTATTGTGACTCACGATTCCTTTTTAAGGAGTCTCCTGCTCAAATAAACAGGAAATGCACAATTCCCAGAGAACATTTAAATAACATTAAAAAGAGAGAGCTTTTGAAAATTATGTATTTGATAAAGGATTTGTATCCAGAATACATGAAGGACTTATAACTCAATAATAAAAAGAAAAATAACCCAATTAAGAAATGGGCAAATGAGGGTGCCTGGGTGGCTTGGTGGATTAAGCCTCTGCCTTTGGCTCAGGTCATGATCTCAGGGTCCTGGGATCGAGTCCCTCATCGGGCTCTCTGCTCAGCAGGGAGCCTGCTTCCCCTCTCTCTCTGCCTGTCTCTCTGCTTATTTGTGATCTCTCTCTCTGTCAAATAAATAAATAAATAAAAATCTTAAAAAAAAAAAAGAAATGGGCAAATGATGTGAATGGACATGTCTTCAGAGAAGACACATAAATAGCCATTAAGCACTAAAAGATGCTCAACAGCATTAGCCATGCATGGAGAACGAGAAATACAAATCAAAATCACAAAAAGATACCACTTCATACCCACTAGGATGGCCAAAATAAAAAAGAAAGACAGTAACAAGTGTTGGTTAGGATGTGAAGGAATTGGAACTCTCGTAAGATTGCTAGCGATAATGTAAAAAGTTGCTTTGGAAAACAGCCTGGCAATTTCTTGAAAGACTGAATAGAGCTACTGAATGACATAGCAGCTCCACCCCTAGTTATAGAGAAATGAAAAGTTATGTAGACACAACAACTTGTCCACAAATGTTCACAGCAGCACTAATAGCCAAAAACAGAAGCCACCCAGATGTCCATCCACTGACTGGTAAGTCGATACACTGAATGTGGTATGAACGTATCATGGAATACTGTTTGGCAATGAGAAAGAAATAAAGTACTGACTCACACTATGATATTAGAGCCTTGAAAACATTATACTAAGTGAAAAAAACTAGTCAATAAGGACTGTATATTGGATAGTTTCATTTATATGAAATACTCAGAATAGGCAAATCCATAGAAACTGAAAATAGATTAGTGGTTGCCTAGGACTGGGCAGGGGGAGGTTGGGTGGGGGGAGGAGACTGACAACTAATGAGTACAGTTTCTTTCTTTCTTTCTTCTATCTTCTCCCCCAGTTTTATTTAGAAATATTGATTTATAACACCGTACAAGTTTAAGATATACAGTGTGCTGATGTCACACAGGGTTTCTTTTGGGAACAATGAGATGTTCCAAAATTTTACAACTTTGTGAATATACTAAAAAGTATTGAATTGTACACTTTAAATGGGTGAATTGTATAATGTGAATTCTATCTCAATAAAACTATTGAGAGAATGAGAGAAAAAAGGCAAGAGAGATGGGGTGCCTGGGTGGCTCAGTGGGTTAAAGCCTCTGCCTTCGGCTCAGGTCATGATCCCAGGACCCTGGAATCGAGCCCCGCATCGGGATCTCTGCTTAGTGGGGGGGCCTTCTTCCTTCTCTCTCTCTCCCTGCCTGCCTCTCTGCCTACTTGTGATCTCTCTCTGCCAAATAAATAAATAAAAATTAAAATTGAAAAAAAAAAAGAAGAAAAAAGAACAGGCAAGAGAGAAGGAGAGGGAATCCTTTTTCCTGGATTCAAAAGTTTACATGACATTTCCTTAATGAACATGGTTAACTTCACAAGATGTATGAACTAAGAGGCTCTCTACCTCCAGACTGGTAAAGAAAACCTGTCCCCTGGAAATTAATGATAAATACTGAAAGTGTTCATTTCCCTCAAATTGGTGACCTGCACTTATTAGGAACATTTATATCTCAGACCAGATGGATTAGTAAAATAAATTCGGTCCCATGTGGATAAAGAACCTAATGGCCAGAAGCTTTGATGTTGTCAAACAACTAACCAAATAACACATTGGATAAAAAGAAAACAGATGTACAGACACCACTGACGGAGGCTTTGATCTCTTCTGTGGTGGCTGCACGGTCATAAAGGACACTGGAAACTTTGTTGCTCTTCCTAATGAGCCCTCACTGCTTTATTAGGTTCACTGATTTCATGCACACCTAATAGGCGGGAAACAGCACTGCTTTCTAAGAAAGGACTTTGATGTTTTACTAATACTAGCCAATAAACCATTTCTTGCACTCTCAGCCAGTAAAGAGTGATTATAGGATATCTTCAAAAATATGATATTCAGCCTTTACTGGTGTGAACAGACAGCATACCAGAAAGGGTCACAGCCAAGAGTGAAGAACGCCTCGGAAAGCCTAATCAGATTCATGAAGCAATTTGCTTTTACTAGTTCATTGCATTTTTTTCTTAAGTTAAAAGTCATTGTCTGCTTGTCTCATGATACTGGTAATTTTAAAAGTAAACTGTAAAGCAAGATTAGGCTGCAAAGCTGATGTTACTCCTCTTTTTGGTTTTAGCATTGGTGAGCTGAGGGGAGAGAGGCTGCCCAAATGCAGTGTTATGTCAAGGTGGCTTCGATCCAGAGACAGCATTTTCAGGATTGCTTTTTGAAGGACTCCATGCCTAAGGATTGGGGCATTTGCCACTTTGCTTCTGGTGTGAAAAAGAGAAGGGGGGTGGGTCACAGTGGGGAGAGGAATGGGACCTTCCTAATCTGAGCCAGTGTAGTAAGTACAGGAGAAAGTGGGGCTAGCCTTTGCAGAACGCGTACACTTTACAAATCAATGCCTAGACTTTAAGTTCTTTAAATTCTTGGTTTTACTGCTTAGTCCTCAGTGTCTTTTAAATCCTGATAGGAAGATGAAAAAAAAAAATCAAGTGAGCATTTTTTATCCTTGTTAACTAATTGAAATGATCGCCCTTTCATGTTCGATGCTTCCCATGTATCACCAAAGAGCACTAGCCTGGGAGTCAAAGGAATTCGGTCAGGATCCTGGATTCACCATTGACTACTGGGTACATTTGGGCCAATTTCTCAACCTTTTCGATCTTCTGTGACCTCATTTATTAAAGGAGGTGATCTCTAAAGTTTCTATTCCTATATATTTTAAATATTAAAAAAAGAACACAAATCTGTTATTACTTCTTAATTTACAAAAGGAATCTCTGCCTTGTAGAAAATTTAGAAAACAGAGATAAGGAAGGAGCTGGAAATTTCTTTTAGTTTTATTGGTCCATGATTCTTTACAATCTTGTACACTTCCAGCCAAAGGTTGATAGAGCAGAGAGATACAGCAACAGTAATCAGGCCCAACCTCTTACTTAACAGATGAGGAGACTAGATAGGACTTGTCCAAGGTCACACAACATACTTTACAGACCACATCACTGTGCTCCAATTACTTTAGAATGTCTTGTCCTCTAATTGTTTGCAAATGGAATTTGTTGATCTTCACTTTGAAAGCCCTCACAAAAAGTACGAACTATGAATTGTGATTTTTAATATGCAGATACACTTGAGTTTTATTTTCTTTACAAAGGGAACCTTTGTGGACTTTTTTATAGACTGCTATATCCAACTGTGGGTGTCTCTGGAAAACAAATAACCCAAGAAGCCCTGTAAATCTGGCACCTCCAAGTTAGCCCATGGTGTTCACTTTTGTTCACTCTAAGACCAACACAGTGGCCCTTCTTGGGTCCTTCCTTCTTTGCTCAGTGTGGTAGCAGCTGTTCTCATCAAAAAAGAGGTGGCCCCATTGCATTCAACCACTGATATCTACAGCAGAGATCAGATGGGGTTAGGGATGAAATAGTATCATGAGAGGAAAGAGTCAAGCGTGCCGGGTGGGGTTGTACAGACAGTCCTGGAGAGGTAGATGCTGAAGCTGGAATGGGGTACGATGTGTGGGGCAGTTCAGGATTCTGTCAGTCACACAGACAAAGTAAATATGCAGCCATTCTTATTTCTTTGCTCGTCCAACCTGACGATTTAACTAGAATCTTAGTGTGTGAGGAAAGCCATGGCTGAAATCTGCTCCCCATTACCCAAATTTGCTTCAAGTGACATGACTGTTGCCTTAGCACTTGCTAGAGACTTAGGTCTACCTCATCATTTTTGGAATTTTAAATCCAAGTGCAAGTTAATTCACGCATAAAATATCATATTGTATTAAACAAAATTCTCAAAAATAGCTATTTATCTCATTATATTGTTTCCTTTGTGATAGGTGAAACTTTTTTTTTTTAACATAAAAGAAATAAAGGTCTTTCATTTACCTGTTTTATTTGTTTGCTTTCTCTGAAGGAACAACAATATTTCGGGAGAAATAATGGCATACTAAGCAAAACAAAGTATTAAAATACAGTGTTTATTTACTATATGTATTTATTTATATGTATATGTGTTAATATTATATGTACTATAGTATGTTTTTACACTTTTGACTACTAAATAGGTACTTTACAACTTGGTTTATTTTGGTTACAGCCCACAGCCATTATTAGCCTCATTTCAGACAGACACTCTTATTTTAGCTGAGAGAAACTTCAATACACTTAAACATGCTTTATTTTTTTTCTAACAGTTAAATTTTTTTCTCAAAAAACCTAAGATATTTTAAAGACTGAATATTATTTTTAATATTTGATTTGGATCAAGGAGTATATTCCATACAGAGAAATTGCATAGGATAAGAATGACTCCACAGGAATTTCAAACAAAGGTCCTCTCATCACACAATCAATATGCACCTCATCTTCCATCACCTGGCTTCGATTTCAATAAAATATTTAAGCACATGAGCGAAAGTGGCATAATTTGGCCTGTCCCCTGGGTATTTTGTCAATACAATGTTTTGATTCCTGGACATGCCTGACTTGTTCATTTTCATCCAGCTGTCTGGTATTAAATAAATACAACCTTATATGCCGTAATCCTTACAGTAAGAGTCTTGAATTGAGGATCTGGTTGCAGGGAGATGAATTCTATCGCTGAGCATCTCTCTCTGAGGCTAACATGATAACACTGAATGCCTCAGAAGTTTCACCCACTCACAAGCTCTAATAAGTAATGCTTCCTTTCTTTATTATGGATCAGGCTGTAGTTATTTTTCATATACTTATTTGTCTTCAAAAAAACTGGTAATGGCATGCAATTAACTCTAAACTAGATCCTGGTCCCTCATCTATTAGTTGAAAACAAATGCAAGTTCTAACAAAACATTTAGTTTGTAGCTGGGTAAGATAGGTCTATTTCAAGTCTATCTCCCCCTTACACAAGCATCTGAGGCTAATTCTAATTAGCATCCTGAAATCAGCCTTAATTAGTACTTATATTTTAGCTGCACTGTTAATTTAAGACAACACACTTAGTCTATGAAGAAAAGCTCTGTACATATGGAAATCCAAAGGCAGTATCAAAAATAAAGAGAATTGTTTCAGAGCGCTACAATCTTAGAGCAAAGGAGTCTAGCCAGGATAGTATCTGTTAAGTGGTAGAACACCTTTGCTCCATCTGCCTTAGGTTCCACTTAAAACAATGATGCACTCCAGTTACATCTGCCAAATGAACACTGGAGAGTTGTACGGGTTACATTTTGAAGACACACTGAGCAAGATAAAGCACACAAATGCTGGAAAGTTGAATCTTGGTGTGTGTTGGGCGGGGGAGTTGCTTTGGCATAGAATCTTGGCAAAGAAAAGAGAGTTTTGTCTTAAAAAACCCAAACCAAAACAACTGATCTGTAAATAACATATCTGAAAAGAAGGCAAACTAGAAGATATTTTGAGCTCCTTAGTAAAGGTATGGATAGGCAAGACTGAATTCTGGGGCCTTGTCAAGCCTTGTCTGGGAAGTCTTTTTCTTATTCTGCTTTTTTCAGAGAAGGAAAGAGAAGGGAAAGCTCATTCCCATAGTGTCAGCTGAGTTCCAGCCACTGCAGTCAGTGGTTTACCTGAGTTGTCTCCTTTATTTTATTTTAATTTTTAAAAAAAGATTTATATATTTATTTGACAGAGAGAGAGAGAGACAGAGAGAGAGGGAACACAAGGTTGGGGAGTGGGAGAGGAAGAAGCAGGCTTCCCACAGAGCAGGGAGCCCGATGTGATGTAGGGCTCAATCCCAGGACCCTGGAATCATGACCTGAGCACAGGCAGATGCTTAACAACTGAGCCACCCAGGTGCCCCAAGTTGTCTCCTTCAAACACCATTACCATTCTATAAAGGAGATATTATTATTGCCTAGTTTCGCAATGAACAACAAAACTGACATCCAGGAAAGTTAAGTACCTTGCCAGGTCACCCAGCTATTAAACTGCATGGACAGAATTTGAACTCAACTTTTGTCTACTCCGAACCTCATGCTTTATGGTCAATAGCTAAATTCCTTTCAGGACTTATTTGTACTAGGTGGGTAGGACAATATGTAATCACTGTCCATACTCTACCAAAAGTAGCAATTACCATGGTATATTAAGTTTAACATGTGAGGTCTAACAAACTTATGGTAATAAAAAGAGCTATTTTGAAAATGATATAATTTGTGTACTTTTAACATTTGCTTCATCATATTTGCCAGGTATTTCCCCAAAGGAAAACCAGTTGTTTCAGGCATGTAAGTATAGAAGCATGTAACACATTTATTAACAGCAAATTAATTGATGATGGCTATTATTTTCTGTGCATTTTATTGTGACAGGGCTGTACCCAATAATTTAATAATGGAAGCATGTTGAGTTTTCTTGCATTTTTATAAGGATGCCCATTTAATAATGAAGCAGTAAAAGGAAAAGGTATTTTACAGTTGAAAATGAAATACCTAATGAATGTCTTCTGGATTATGCAGTGCAATCCAATGGGCCAAGGATGGTGGTGGCCTTATTTACATTTGCAAAATAAGATAGATAAAATCTGGGTCTAAGGCAGTCCGTTTTTTCGTGTGGGGATATAGAAGCAAAAAGGAGAGAGAACAGATTGCATTTCTAAGGTGTAGGGCTAAAAAATTTTCATATTCAATATCTCTAATTTGTATCATTTTTCATTTTCACAGAATGACAAATTTCTTTAGTCTGTTATTTTAAATCCACGTATAAAAATAGCTATTCTGGGGCCAATTTGTGTCAATTTTCTTGTGCAGTAGAAATAGATGAGATACTGAAGGACAGATCCTCCTAAACTAAAAATAATTAATCCACAGGTTTAATCCACAGGATAACCAGAGGTTTTGTTTAGATGAAAGGTAATTAAACCTGCTCCCAGAAATCACTTTCACGGAGGACATTTCCTAAGAAATGGAGCCAGATGGCTCATCATCACCCACCAGGCCACAGTAATAAGTTAATTTGGACAAATTGCCACATACTCACTCAGCCTTGGCGACCTTTAATTTGTAACAGCTTTAAAAGCATCCATTAAAGTAAAATAGAGAAGAAAGAACTATAAATAGCTGACAGTCTTCAGAAGGATTGTTTGAAGATTAGAACTTTTGGTACTTATTATACAGAACCTTAATAGTAGGAGGAAGGAAGAAGCAGTAAAAGGTAAAGTAAAATTAAAAAAAAAAAAAACCCTGCAATTAAGATTATTACCCATTTTCGGAAGTTAATGTGCAGCCTATTTTTGAAATTCTTTATAATTTATTTGTAGTAAATGTAAAATACATTCTGTGAACACAGAACATAGAAAAGCACGTAAAATATAAGAAATCACTATTCGAATGCCAAAGACAGTGTCTGTAGTAGATTTCTGGCAGTGTAAAATGTTGCAAGATGATGGTGCATCAACCTTTCTTTGGATATACTCTCTTTAAATCTCATTCAATTTTCCAACACTTGCCGCTACAGAGTCTTGATTTTCTGTAAATTTCGAGGGATATAGTTATTAGTTAACTATATTCTTTTTAACAATCTTAGTTCGAGTTGATTGTCTGACATTAGTGACTAGTGTTATTGTATAGTTATCTCATCTAATGGAAGATATGATCACAAGACTGTCTGCTCCTCTTTGTAAAGTGATGTTAAAAACAGAATTAAAACATAAAATATCAAACCCACTAATTAGCCTGTCAACCTTGTCATACAGTTGTTTTACTCACATCCATAGGAAATTGCCTACAATCATGTCGACAGTGAACAAAAGAAAAATGGTAATGCGTTGGAGTATATCAAACCATAGCTTCTTGGATTCCTTTAAAAAATACATTGAACTGTAACAGTCTTTGTGTTACAACTCTGAAGTAAATCTTACTGTACTTGCATTGGAGATGGATGGAACCAAAAGAATAAATTAGGAATATTTATGATAAATTGTGTGCAGTGCAATGAAAATCATTTTTTATTATTAGCTTATTGAAGTCAATGCAACTTGAGATCAATATTATGAGATTATCTAAAAGGATTTACTGCTTCCACAGGTGCAATGTTAAGTGCTGTACAAAAGAGAGCTGTGGTAGATGTTTTTGACTTCTAAAAGTCAGAGGGAAAGAAGAGACATTGTAGCTTCTGAAAATAATCTGACATTTCTAAAACAAGAAATAAAACACAAATCATTGCACCTTTCAGATTTCAATTTTCTATCTGTGAAGAGACTGATTGTTTAGATGGCTACAAGGTATCTTCCAACACTGGTCTTTTAGGATGATACACAAATTGTTCTCATACAGTAGTTCTTAGATGCCTTCAGTTGTTTTGCAAGAAGAGAATAAAGCTTTCTACCGTTCTGGCTCCCTACCATTTTGCTGGCCTTTCTGACCCCATGGAGAAATGTTTGCCATGTCTCCAGAGTGGAGTATACAAAGTTGTACATCATTCCTTGGTTGTAATTTATTATTTTTAAATAGTATGAACCTAAGACATCTATTAAAAGAATAGATGAATAAGTGAAAGAATCATGGACAGGTAAAATGCAACCTTCTGACATCCTTTAGAGTAAGTTAGTAAATATCAGGCAGCTCTGGGCTCCTAAAAATTTGGTTTGCATTTATCTTCATTTTCATCCCACATCAATTTCTCTCTGCGTGTGTATAAATATACTTACGTTAACACATGCATTTATATTAGCAGACAGCTGTATTTTATAATTAAAAAGGACATCTAAAAAAGAAATCTATATAGACTCTGTGATGGTAGAAAACTAAAATATCTCAGCTCATTAAACTATTTTTGATCATCTTTCCTCTTCCTATGTTATACTTGAACCTTGCTAACCCATACAAAACCATAAACTGGGAAAAGGTACCCTCTCAGGAGACACTGCCCTATACATATGTGGCTTAGTGAGTTATCAGTACCTTTTTTTTTTTAAAGATTTTATTTATTTATTTGTTAGAGAGAGAGAGAGAGAGAGAGAGCGAGCGTGGGAGCACAGGCAGACAGAGTGGCAGGCAGAGGCAGAGGGAGAAGCAGGCTCCCCGCCGAGCAAGGAGCCCGATGTGGGACTCGATCCCAGGACGCTGGGATCATGACCTGAGCCGAAGGCAGCTGCTTAACCAACTGAGCCACCCAGGCGTCCCTTATCAGTACCTTTTAATAAGTTAGAAAAAGGCCTTACTTCTTCAGCTAGAGCTCTCTTCCCCCAGGGCTTAGAGATCCGAGGACAGGCTGGTCTCCAGGTCCCAGGTGTCCTCTTGGCTGAGAGCCCCTGAGCTGGGCATGTCCTGCCCAACTGTGGCTCTGGATTACACAGTTAGCAAAGGGAATCAGCCTAATTTCCAGGAAGCTCATAAAAGTCATTCTTCCCCAGTGAGTTATACACTCTTTGAGGAGTGCTTTCAGGAGACACACGTACTTACTTTGGAACGATGAGAAGCTGAGCAAGGCATCTGCTGAGCCTCGTGCGTACATCGCGCTCTGCTGGGTGGTAGGGGCGCGTATGATTAAGTGAAGACAGGTCCCTGCCTTCAGAGCACAGTCTAGTCAGAAAGTTAAAACAAAACCAGGCAATGTGGTATGACCTGGAAGTCAGTTTCTGAATATACAGCCACTTGGTTTTCTCTTTTTTTACAAAAAGGAGATCGGGGAGGAGGATTTTGGGTGTTATCTACCTAGGGTAACAGGCTTTGTATCTCTAGTCTTTAGAAACAACTTGCAAATATTTTATCTAGTGCTCACTGTGGAGAAACAACTGGCCGGGAGGCTTCTTCACATGACATCACATAGCATCAAATCAGTGGTGAAGACCGGGGTGAACATTCCAGTCCTGGGATGTGGTGCAGGGAAAGAGGCAAAGATAGGAATTATTACAGATGTGTGGGGAATAGAGGGGGATGCAACGTAACCAAAGCCAAGTGTAGATGCTGGGTTATGCCGCCAGAACAGGTCGGGCAAGACCAGCCTGGGGTCCGGCATGCCATGGTCTCCAGCTGACCACATGCACGTGATTGCCAAATGACTTGATATCATTTGAGGATATGAGCTGGATCTGAGGCTGCACAGTAGCCCTCTTCAGTGTGAAATGTTCGGGGACTGAATCCAGGATCCCGGCCAACGGTATACCACACTCGCCATACCCAACCAAACAATTAACCAGCTCAGACACACATTCACACTCACACATGGGCACAAACCTCAAGAGGGAAAAAAAAAAAGCCTGATAAGTAATCTCTGGCCTGTGCCATGTTCTCCTACTTCAAAGGGGAATCCAGTGAAGGGAAGTATTGGAAATGGGAAGTTTTCCAGAAGAAGGGTGTTAAAATATCAACTCCTGTAGAACTGTAACCCAGAGAGAAATGTTCTCCTCAAACAACAACACCATTTACAAAGTGGCTTGAAGTCAGTCAGAGAGAACCCAGAGTTTGGGAGGCGAGCCAAGGAGCCTGCATTTCTGTGATGCTTGGTCCCGTGCCAATGATAAACATTAGTGCATCCCTTCAGCCCTCTGCCGCTGGAGAGCCATCTAAGGGGCCGCAGTGCTCCTTCAACATAAATAATCTTCATCTTCAAATGAACAGTAGATGCATGGGAACAAGATTAGGGAGACTTTTTTTTTTTTCTTCTGAGCCGTTTATGGAAACTTCCAAAGGCACAAACTTCAGCCTACTATGGAAGTTTCACTTCGAGTACTATCTCTGGAGACCAGGCCGTCCCTCTGTGCCTCTCACCAGATGGGACTTGATGTTTTCCCATAAGAGTGTCCTCTAAGTCTCAGGGGCCTTAGAACACAGCACCTCAGAAGCTTAACCAGATGCAAAAGTACAGTTTAAAGGAACGTAAAAATGACCTTCACCTGTGCCATGGGATGGTCTCAAGGATGAGTTCATTTTGGTAGGAGAAAAGGATGTAACAATCACAGGATGAAGTGGGTTTTGTTGCTGTTGTTGTTTGTTTGTTTGTTTTTTAAAGCAACTTTAAAACCAAGTTACTAAGGACCAATTTCTATTCAAATGGAGATATATTCTCTTTAACTTGAAAATATCTTTGCTCTGATGGGGAGAACCCGTAACTGTGTAAAATCTGATCTTTTCCTGGAAACATGTGTTCCCTGTAGAGATTGGGCTGTTGGTTTCACATCGTCTCACGGTCAGCAGATGAATGTGGTTCAGCAGGCAAAGTATTAGATTCTAAGTTGTTTTGGGTAGTTTTAGGCTCTCACTTCTAAGGAAGCTCCAGAGGCTGAGAGAGAGAGAGGGTAGGGAAGGCCAAAGGGAAAAGGTAAGAGAGCGCATTAGGAGAGAGGGAGGCAGTGGGGGCTCTTCTCCATCTCAGTTATTCTTGCCCAGACCACGCTTGGTTGCGAGACACTACACCTCCATCAAGGGGCTCTGGGAGGTCACTTTGTGGGCTTCTGTTATCCTTGTGTGCACACTCTGAATTTCTCTTCACCCGACATAAAAGCAGATGTTTACAAATTATCCAGAGGTGAGGAGTGCTTTCAATTAAGAGTTAAGAGAAGGCCAATTAGGTGAGCATTATTATGCAAATATCCACTGGAGGTTAGGTCACAGAGGATCCACGTTTTCCTGTGCTAAAATCCTCAGCCTGATTTGGGCCCATTTTTCTTTTTCCTTGGTTTTTGGTTTCCAAACTCATTATACCCTGCTGTATGTTTTTGTATTCTAGATCAGGTTCAACTGTGAGACCATAAAAGGAATATATCTCAAAAATTAATATTTTTGAGTCTCTATGAAAGTAACAGAGAAAACATAAGAAAAGCTTTCCCCTTTCCTTGTCCTTCCCCTTCACCCCTAAGCCCTCTAAATGGCAAAGTAACACTGTGAAGAGGGGCTTTCAGTTCTTTCAACAAGGACAACGGACGCTGGTTGAGAATCTCCCTTCTGCAGTGACCCCCCAGTTGGTGATGGATTCTTCCATGGAGGCCCTGCTGAGCTGTTAGGAAGTAAGGGGCATTTGCACACCACTCACTATCTTTCAGGGGCCAATTAGCCAGTTTGGAATATACAGACCCTGGGTTCCTTTCATTTCTCTTTTGGCAGTTTGCCTTTTGGTCATTTGCTATGCTTCATTAAGGGGGCAAAGCTCAGATCTGTCCATTTGGCTCACCCTTAGGAGCTCTGATGGGAGCTTTCTTGGGGAAGGCAATTGGAGACATTGGAGGGAAGATGTGGGGATTATCCGTGGATTAGGATTATCTAAACCAGTGGTCTTTCAACTTTTTAAGTAGGAGAAACCCTTTTTACAGGTGAAAAAAGAATCCCAAAACCAAAAAAACAAAAACAAAAACAAAAAAAAAGAAACTTGTGCATGCCTACAGTAATTATACTGTTAGTATCTACTGAATAAGGCAAGCGCACGATCATTGAAGGAAAAGCTTGTTCTTCTTGTCTTCTTAGTCTTCAAACACATTCTGTTGCCCCGCCAATTCCTCTTGGAAAAACATCTTTCCTAGGGCATTGAAACTCTGAATTCTCTGTGATTCAGACTCAAGAAGAGTAAGGAAGATTTACAGAGGAAGCCTGCTTTCTATCATCTGCTGGAAACTCATACTAACACACAAATCTGGATTGCTGAGATATTCTGGAATAATAAATATTAAATACCAAGGGAAAAGAAAAAAAAAACGGACCTCTTCCCATTTCATTATAGATGTTTCTGTTTATGATGACTTAAATTTAAAGATGGTTAATGATTTTCTTACTTAGTGCTTCTGCAATACGTATGTGAATCAGAAGGAACGAAATCAACTGTGACGGTGCTAGAGAGTATACGGGAGTGTGACCCTAACAGGTTTTTAGCAATGCTTTTGCATATTTGGTGAGTGGGACTCGGGGTTAGAATTTCTGAGGACAAGGAGAGGGCATCAGGAACAATTACAAAGACTTGCCCAGAACAGGGAAAACTTTCTTCCTTTGTAGGGTCCATATTTGTTGTTTCTCTTTGTTTTAAAAACTGCTGTCAGTATTTGGGCTCCACCTTCTCTCAACAGACATCCTTGTCTTCATCATCAAGACAACTGAGGTGATCACCTATGAACTTCGAGTTCAAATCTGCATTCTTGGAGCCAAAAGAGTTGCTCTGACTTTTCCGTGTATCCTTAAGACTTTCTCTTTCTTCTCCTATCTGCTGGTAATTCTCAACTTGATCTCTCCTGCCCTGCTTTCTCTCTCAGGTTTAGACTCAGACATGGCCATGTGTACCTGGATGGCCACAGGGATCTCATTCTCAACATCTCCTCCCCCAATCAATTCCTCCTACACAATTCTTCGTCTCACTGGAACCAGCATGCCTCCGAGCATCCAGGGTCAGAACCCAGTGGTAAACCGACACTCCACACACCCAATTAACCCCCCAGTATTCATTATTTTATATTCTAACTATTTCTCAAATCCACCTCTTACTATCTAGCTCCATACTCCATTCAGGCTTTCATAATCTTTACTCCAGATGCTGACAATGACTCTTAATGACTCTTCACTGCCTAAAAATAAGGTCCCTGCCTGTTAATATGACATTCAAGACTTCTCATGACCTTCTGTTTCCACTTTCACCTGCTACTCTCCGCATTCCACTTTACCAAACTGCACACATCAAGCGGCTGCTTTTATTCCTCCTCCTTGAAATCTCCTCCCTACCTCCATCTGACTGACGCTAATCCATCTTTCAGAGCCCATGACCAAGCTAAGCGTCATTCTTCTGTGATCCTATTATACTCTGCACCTACCTGTTTCTTATCACCTGTATGTTATGTTACATTGTAATTATCTGTTCATTATATTGTGATTACTTGTTAATTCACATTTTGCCTTCCCTTTGACAGTTCTAGTCAAGAAGGAAGATGGTTGGCTACACTTTGTGTATTTTGTTTTTAGAAAAAATGCTGGAAGTTCTTTGACATACTTCTGTTGAGAACTGAACTCTATTTTTCCCTCCCCTTAGATTAGGGCAGGATCATTACTTTAAAAGAAAAAAAATTATTTACTTATTTGAAAGAGACTGCAGAATGAGAGAGAGAGAGAGAGAGCATGAGCTGGGGGAGTGGCACTGGGAGAGGGAGAATCAGGCTCTCCACTGAGCAGGGAGCCTGACGCGACCTGGGGCTCAATCCAGGACCCTGGGATCATGACCTGAGCCAAAGGCAGATGCCTAACAACTGAGTCACCCAAGTGCCCTGGCAGGATCATCGCTTGCTTGTGACCAACACAGTGTGGTTAGAAGAATTGAGGCTGTGTAGCCTTGTTCTCTGGAACATTCGTTCTGGGGCCCTGGGGCCCTGCCCTACCTTGTAAGGAGTCTGCCTGCCCTGAGGTTGTGCTGCTGAGAGGAAGTCCAGGCCGTGTGAAGAGGCCACGTGTACGTGCTCTGTTGAGCCCCAGCGGAGGAGCCATCTGACAGCTAGCATCCACCATCAGTGCGACTGAAGAAAACTCCAGGTGATTCCAGGCCCAGCTGTGGGGATGTTCCAGCCTTTGAAACCTTCCAGCTGAGGCCCCAGACCTTGAGAAGCAGAGGCCCCTATCCCCTCCAACTCCTAACACACGGTCTGCAAGCATTTTAGGTGGAAGTTTGATGTGGCTGACTTCTGGGTGGTTCTGTAACGCGGTAGCCAGAACACAGGGCCACGGGTACACGCGGCTCGCTAGCACCTCCCCGGCTCTCCTCACTTTCCAAGCTCTCCTCCTTCTTTCAGTGCAGCTCTGATACACTCCTTACACCAAATCATTGTCTCAGGGGCTTCTTTTTTTTTTTTTAATATTTTATTTATTTGACACACAGAGATCACAAGTAGACAGGCGGGCAGAGCGAGAGGAGGAAGCAGGCTCCCTGCTGAGCAGAGAGTCTGATGCGGGGCTTGATCCCAGAACTCTGGGATCATGACCTGAGCCGAAGGCAGAGGCTTTAACCCACTGAGCCACCCAGGCGCCCCTCAGGGGCTTCTTAAAGGGGAAACCCAAATAACAATTCTGTCCAGGCCCCAGGCCCCGCCATCAGACGTTATTGAGGTGGATGTAAAACGTTGTAAGATGCTTTAAATAACACTTTAAACAGGCTGAGGGGTGGGGGGAGCTAAAACTTGGAGCAGGGACGAGTGGTCCTGAGGACAAATAATTACGAGAGAAGGCAGTTGGGCAGGTAGAAAGAATCCAGTCATCCTTCTGCCTGGAACTGAGGAAATTTTTTTTTTTTTTAAGACTTTATTTATTTGTGAGAGAGAGAGAGAGAGAGAGAGAGAGAGAGAGCATGAGAGGAGAGAGGTCAGCAGGAGAAGCAGACTCCCCACTGAGCAGGGAGCCCGATGTGGGACTTGATCCCAGGACCCCAGGATCATGACCCGAGCTGAAGGCAGTTGCTTCACCAACTGAGCCACCCAGGCGCCCCGGAACTGAGGAAATTTTTAGAGGCCCTTTGCAAAAATGGCAAATTAAGGGAAGAAACTGAGGTTAAAGATACATTTTCCTTTATGCAGTAGTTTTCATTTGGAGAAAAAAATTTTGTTTCCAAAGGTCTGAAAGCATGCCTTTTTAAATACCTTAGACTTTCTTTTTCTATAGGATTCCTAGCTAACTATTTAGATAGGATTGATTTGAGCAACAGAAAATTAGGAATTAAGATGACAATAGAAATACCATTAGAACAGAATGAAGTTCTTAATGTTTCAACATTTACCAGGATTCCTGGTATTGGCTAGATCTGGTCATGCAGCAGCACTCTAGGTTGTGTTTATGTGTGTGTACCCCATCTGAAATAGAAGAAATAGATGCTCGAAAAAGTATTTCAAAATGAAGACCACTCAGAAATCTTGTTGACCAAAGAGTACACGGACAGCAGTCCACCCCAGTTTAGATTCGAAGCGTATTTGTAATAAAGATACCCATGAAAGTAGAGTAAGTCAAATGATTTTTCCTTCACACGACCACATTCCATCATCCAACACTCACTTGCATACCACTGTCTCACTCATCTCTTTATCACACTTGTCTGAGTCCATATTTAAGTATCTGCAGATAGTCTAGGGAGCAGGGCTATGTCCTGGGGTCTAGCACAGTGCCTGGAACATATTTATAATATTTGTTGAATGAATAAAGCAGAGCGTCAGGCCAATGCAGCCCATCATTTAGGTCATAAATACTGTTCATTCCTGTTTTGCTGTCAGTACAGGGCCCCACCTAGAAGTGACCCTTGATTGCAAAACTCTGGTGAACAAAACCCAGACTGAGTGTCTCTCTTAAATACAGGCAGAAACACACTCCTCTGTTAACAAGCATACCATCCAGATAGCCCATGTCCTTAATCACGTTGCAAGGAGTTTCGCCTATCGCCCAGAAAGAAGTAAGGTGCTTTTTACAGGTATTTAATGCACGACCACTGCAAATCGAGAGACAGGAGGCAAAAATATTGCTGAGATGATGACAAGGATTCATTACTTGGTTGGGTGCCAAGTAAAAGTCAGTTCCAGTTGTTCCAATAACAGTCAAAACTTCAGCCACTGCCAAACATGACTATCTCCTTGTGCAATTTGGCACACTTGTTACTAGGTCAGGACTGCAACTGCAAAGACAACACGGCCAGTACTTTGCCAGCAGGACTGACTATCGACGACAGAATACCTTTCAAAGCGTGTCCCATTCTGTGCAGTTAGAGGAATTCCTGACACTTAGAGAGCCAGAAAGCTCTCTAAGTGTTTTGCTTTTGTGATCCCTTAATCTTCACAGCAACCCTGTGTAGTCAGTGTGTTAATGTCATACCCATTTTACAGATGTGGACACTATGGCCCAGTGAGGCTAAGGAACCTGTCTGTAGTTACCCACATCATGTAAGCGGCAGAATGGGAACAGAAGCCCCACCAGATATTCTCTTTTTTTTTTTTTTTAAGATTTTATTTATTTATTTGACAGAGAGAGATCACAAGTAGGCAGAGAGGCAGGCAGAGAGAGAGAGAGAGAGGAGGAAGCAGGCTCCCTGCTGGGCACAGAGCCGGATGCGGGGCTCGATCCCAGGACCCTGGGATCATGACCTGAGGTGAAAGCAGAGGCTTAACCCACTGAGCCACCCAGGCGCCCCCCACCAGATATTCTTAATTGTCACGCAATACTGCTCATCATAAGCACGATGTCTGACTGCCCCAAATCCACACAAATGTCTGACTTCCAAGATATGTTACAGGTATGCTCAAAAAAGGGCAAAGAACAGAACTGCTCTGGGTTTGACACAAATTATCCCGGACTTCAGGCTAACAATGGTTCTAGAATAATTTTCTAACCAAATGTTCCCTCTGAGCAACATTTTAATAATACTGTGACTAGCTTCATAGTACTACGGGGAACTGCTCCAAGCTGAAAGCCCTTTCTGGTCTGCATTCATTTTAGTGGGATATTGCTTACCGCAAATCGGGTAAGTGACATGAAAGTGCCTAGCTGTAGTTTTGCCGTGACCTGAGCCTACGCCTCTTCTCTCTACAATCTTTAGTTATGAAGTGAAAGGCCAACCATCTGACATAGAGGCTCCAGGAAGGCAGGCAATTGGTTAGTTTGGGTCCTCAGTTGTGTGGCCTAGGCAGGTGCTCAGGGGGTCACAAAAGCACCTCGTGCGCTCTGCTGTGAAGCGCTCCCTCACTCCTGTCTCCTTGCTCTCCCCTCCTCCCACCCCCTGTTCCTGGGCCACTGGCCTCACTTCACTGCTCCCCGCGCTCTCTCACAACCCCACCTTCCGCAGCAGTTTGTCCACCTGCTGGTGGACATCCGGGCCACTCCTACCCCCTCCGCTGCTTGTCTGGTTCCTGAGACGTTCTCTCGGCTGCTGCCTCCCAGTCCTTATTCTCCGGTCACTTCTGCAGTCCAGCATCTCCCATTGCTCCTCCTTCTCCACCAAAGACGAGCCCTCAGTTCACACACTTCCCTTCCCCTCCAACTGCGACAGCCTCATCAGAGGAGGCAAGGACCTGGTAGACAGTCTCCACACGCTGTAACCTTGAACAACTCCAAGACCATCACCCGTCATCCATCCATGCTATTTTCTTCCCTAGAGCGCATCAATCAGAAGTCTTCAACTATGACATCGCCTTCTGGACTCAGCCTCCCATCTTATCTCCTGTCCACAGTGAGTTTCTGGTTGCGTCTGTCATTCATTCCTGGCACACACCTTCAATTCCCCGGATTCTTGCTTCTTCAGTGCCTTCCACCAGGAAAACCTCCACACTGAATTAAAGCTGCAATTCCCCCTTTCTTCCCTCCCTCCCCTGAAAAGGGAGCAAATTACTGCTGGAGAAATGCCAATGCTTTGTAAATAACAGTCACTACCAATTCAAGCGCCCTAACTTTGTTTTTGGACTTGACCTTCTCCATTCCTCTGCCGTTCCTCTAAATCTCCCCCACTCATCTCAAGCCCCGATCCATTTTTAGTAGACTATGCTGTCTGGGCTGAAGTAAGAAAGTTGAGGCCATGGGCTGTGATCTTTCTCAGCTCCCCAGACACTCCTTGTCAAGTTATCTGTTACCACAGCAATCTCTATCCTGTTTCCACTGGTCTCGGGGTGGGGCTACACGCCTTCTAAGGAAGATTCTCCTTTACTGCGCCTTCCCCCGTGTCCTGAATTACTACCTCAACAATTTTCTTAGCCCTTACTCAGAGTTTCAGCTTCCATTTCTCTCCCCCTCCCCACCCCACCCCTACTTTAACTGGTAATTCCCCTCAGCCTCTCTCCACCTGATTAAAAAACAAACAACCTAAGCCAAAAGAACAGAAACAGCAATAAACAGGGGCGCCTGGGTGGCTCAGTGGGTTAAGCCTCTGCCTTCGGATCAGGTCATGATCTCAGGGTCCTGGGATCGAGCCCCCATTGGGCTCTCTGCTCAGCAGGGAGCCTGCTTCCCCCCCACCTCTCTACTGCTGCTTTGCCTACTTGTGATCTCTCTCTCTCTCTCTCTCTCTCTGTCAAATAAATAAATAAAATCTTTAAAAAATAGCAATAAACAGAAAACCAGAACATACCCTGTAGCCATTATCTCCTACCCCAAACTATCGCCATTCATCATTCTTTTTTCCTTTTCAGGCAAATGTATCCACTGATGCCATCACCTCCTTCACACACTTGGCCACTTCCTGCCTCTCTATATGCCATCCATTATCCCTAAAATACCTTTGCCTGCCAGAACACCAGAGGCCAGGATGGGGACTCATCTGAATTGCTTTGGGACATTGGCCCCGTTTCCACCACTGTACTCCCCTCACTGTCCTGAGCACGAGAGACAGTGAGACCCTTCTGTGCATGGGATGGGCCACAGTCACCATTGTACCCTCATTGCCTGACACTGCCTGGCATGTGGGAGAGGATTGATGGGGTTTCTTGAACAAATATTTCCATATAAAGTTCTACCAAATGATTCTGCTCCACTCATATTGCTTCTACAAAGCTTTAATACAATTTGATCATTTTTGACCCAAAATATTGCTGCTCCCTGCCAGAAGAATATTGTTCCCATCTGCTTCACTAAGCTTTGCAAAGATCTTAGTTCTCTGTAGATCAGAATTCTCCTGGTTGAAGTCAGCTGGCCAACAGAATATCATTTCCACACTCCCGTAGTCTCTCTAACATGGACGTCATAGACTAGTAACAATTCCAAACTCCATGGGAGGATTGGAATGCTAACCTTTACCATCTTAGGTGAATGTATTAATCCACAGCACACAAAACCAACCTCTATCATCACCATAATTTCCTAAGTGAGGATATATTAACAGCAAAAAAGGAAAAAGGGCAGAAAAAGGACAGGGCTTTAAACCGAATACATTTGATATGATTAAAAATTCAGTACCTTGCCGTTGGTCAGCATGGGGTTGACGTAACAGAAGACCATAGACCGGGTGTTTAAACAACAGAAATTTATTTTCTCACAGCTCTGGAAGCTGGGAGTCTAAGATCAAGGTGCTGTCAGGGTTGGTTTCTGGTGAGTGCTCTCTTCCTGGCTTGCAGACAGCTGCCTCTGCCTATGTCCTCACATGGTCCTTCCTCTGTGTGTGCATACTCCTAGTATCTCTTGCTTTTCTTACAAGGACACCAACCTTATGACCTCACTTAACCTGGATTACCGCCTTAGAGATGCCATCTCCAAATACAGTCACATTAGAGGGGAGGGTTTCAACATATGCATGGGGTGGGGACAAAATTCAGTCCATAAAAATTGCCTCTTATTTTCTCAATTTATTGCAGCTCATTGGGAATTTCAACCTGGACTGGCACCTGTCTGTATGTAGGCCAGGATTTAGAAAACATAGTTCTCAATATTGTAAATACCACACATAGAGTCTCTTAAAAAATTGCCTATTTATTTACACGTTCAATTCTTATTACTGCGCTTGCTAGTAAAATAGAGTTTAATTTTTGTTCTTGCAGAAATGAGCCGGCTCTTTAAAAAGGCAAAATGCTTTGAGGCAAAGTCCTTGGATAGAAAGACTTTTTGAACAAATTTACCCATTTATTCAAAAATATTCACTGAGTACCTAACCATGCAAATAAAATGCAATTGAATCCTGTTAGCTGTGGTGTCATGGGGAAGAAAAAAAACCAAAACTGTACTTAAAATAACAAGATCTGGATTCTAGTCATGTCTCTGAACTTCAGTATCTTAATCTTTAAAATGGAGATAATCAGGGGTGTCTGGGGGACTCAGTTCATTAAGTATCTGACTCTTGAGTTCAGCCCAGGTCATAATCTCAGGGTTGTGAGATCGAGCCCCATTTTGGGATTCACGCTCTCAGCAGACTGTCTAATTGAGATTCTCTCTCTCCCTCTCCTTCTGTCCCTCCCCCCACAACTCTCTCTTTTTAACATAAATAAATAAATAAATCTTTAAAAAAATAAAATTAAGATAATCATATGTTTCCTTAATCTGTTAAAAAAGGATTTCATGAGTGTGACTTATGTTGAGGCATTTTAATTGCAAAATACTATGCAGATAAAAGTACATGTTAATTATTAAAGATAACTTGGTTAGATTAAAATATTGAAACATCCAAGAATTAAATGAAAAAGCAATTTTTAATAATACCTGATTCCATTTTATAATGTTATTACATGAGTAAATCAGAGGAATGGCATGCCTCCTGATATCAGCAAAGCATTTTGCAAAATGTTAGTGATGTTCTTTTAGACTGAATGGGTGCTGGGACAATTAGATAGAGTTATATTTTGGCTGAACAACTGGCTTTTAGGAATATGGACAACTAAAAATGTATATGGGCCTAAAGAGAGATCTCTATTTTATCACTGATCATATCTTAAGTAGTATATCATTAAATTAAGCCCAGAGTCCCTAATTAAAAGTTCAAGATGGCGTGCTTATAAAGTCTATGAGTGTCACAAAGCTGAAATAAGGACCTAATATATGAAAGGATAAAGATTCAGAATTATCTCAATAGGCTGAAATGATGGGTAAGGGAAGGTATATGTAAAGTGAACAAGATTAAATTTAACTGGGACATATGCCAACCCTATATTTAGGCTTAAAAAAAAAAACTCTGCCAGAGAAGAGTCTTGACAATTCTATTTCATGTTAAAAAGATCTCCTGCTTATACGTATGTGATCATGAGATTAAAATGAGGCATCAAAATTGTGTAGGTGACAAAAATATGAAGAGTAAATGTAATTATAGGTTATACTAATATTGTCATGTGGCCTAGAACAAGGGAGGAAGAATTCCTACCATATCCTACCTTGCTCAGAGCACATGTAAAGTGTCTTGTTTCCTAAAGAGGGCTATTAAGAAACTAGAAAGCATCTAAAAGGTACGGTTTAAAGATCTTGAAACCTTTACTAGTTACAAAAATGCGTAAATAATTAAGGAGGTATATATCCTGGAGATAAGAGGATATCTTTCTTGCGTGTTTTCAAACGTCTGAAAGTTCATCATGTAAAAAAGTAAGCAAAGATTTTACGTGATGCTGCAAAAAAAGGTCCCATTTACAACTGTCCTGTTAAGGATTCTGAGCAAACAGTAATGGCTCAAAAGAGGGAGTAATGAGCGTCCTGGCCCATGGTTGTACCACTATTGAGGCTCAGGATTTATTTACAGAAAATGGAAGCCTGTTCTAGAACTGAAACCAGAAAGGCAATCTCACTCATGGATAGACAAGTATGTTCACTGTGAGAGCACACTGTACATCTTCAAGTACAATTTAATGAAGCTATAAAATGTTCACACAAAATCAACTGAACGACTCAAAAAAAATGGGAAGCTATCATATGATCTATTCCCCAAACCTTGCAATAACAGAACAGAACTTGGGGTAACTCCTAGCAAGTTGTAAGAATAGTTTCAGGTTAAACCAAAGCTGAGCTTTTAACACCAAGTAATAAAGTATTTGGAATGCATATGGCATTCATTAGCATCAGAAGTGAAATCAGTTAAAAATACCATTAACCATGCGAATATTTTAGATAAATTAACGGATATAGTACTAAAATGGATTTTGAGGGAAGAAATTAGTTTGGGGATTTTCTTAACCTCTTCACATGGATGTTAGGGAATAACAGTGCCTTTTACAACCTGTCCTTGGCTGTTCACTGTAAATGGCTCTGCTGCAATGTGGTTGCAGTTGTGTGAGTGGTGGTTCCCCTCTTCTAGAACAATAAATACTGTGTGTGTGTATGTGTGTGTGTGTTGCTTATATATGCAGAGATATTTATGTATGTGCATACATAAAATTAAAATCAGATGGAAAGAAATAACTGTAAAAGTCTTAAAATATTTATTATTGATTTAATTCCTTTTCCTGTTTCCTTACTATATAGTATTTAATATGAGTAGACATCAGTCAGTCATACAGCCTGTTTTAACAGAAAATAGCAATGGAATGGAGATATCCTTATCTGGCAGGCCCAGGAGCCTGCCTTCCCACAGGCTGCATGTTCTGTGATGGCCTGAAAGTGTGTGTCAAAAGTAGAGGCCTTTAGTTACTCTGGGTCTACGCTAATTTCATCTCCTCTTCTTCTCTAGTACCTTCATGTATGAAGAAGTTAGAGTCTTAAAACACACACACACACACACACACACACACACACACACACACACCAAGGCAGCAAATGCTTAGAAGTAACAAAAACATTGCTAAGTTATAACATCTGGACTTCATCACTACAGGCTGACGTCAGGACACAGCCCAGATGTTAACTATAGTAACCATCTAAAGTTTGGGTGAATGTGGTCTTCCCTTTAATTTGCAAAATCCTTTTTGCAAAAATCCTTGAAAATGTAACAGCTTAGGGATATAAGTAGTCTACCAAATATTTAGGAGACCAGGTTTGGGATTACACAAATACACCAGCATTCTAGTTGTATTCATTTCCTGGAATGTTGTGGTCTCTTACTTCGAAATCCCACTCTCCCCTGGTCCCCAACAACCCCCCACCCCCCCCAAAAAAGGTAAAGGAAAAGAAAAACACCTAGAAAAAATAGCCAGAAGGGAAACTGTAAATTTAAAAATGAGACTGAACCTTAATAGACCTGTGAACGTAAGTCAGGATGCTCTTTGTACCCATTCGAGGGCAGTTACTTGTAGCCTGCTGGGATCATCGTCCTAATTTCTATGTTTTATGTACATGCCTCCACATTTTCTGGGCAGTTGAAGAAGAAGAGAAGACCTTCGAATGCAGATAAACCATATCTTAAATTTTTGTTCACCTTTAGTCATTATACTGAATGAATGTGTAAATGATGGCTGGTTTAGTTTTCACAGTGGAATAGCTAATGGAGCTATGCTACATGTGCTCATGTTTAGGACAATAATTAAAATAAAATGGCCTAAAATTTCATGACTGCTCTCTTAACTTCACCAACACCCTCCATTACCAGATATCACTGGTAAAAACTGTTGACTGGAGAAAGACCAAACTACAGTAAAGAAAGGGAGGAAAAAAAAAAAAAAAGGATCTCTAGGAGTAAGAAAAAGGGATACAGATTTCTGGGTTACTCATAGAGGGAAGTTCTGAATATAATATTCTTCTTTGTGATTTCATATGCTGGAGTTGTGACATGACTAAAAATCACTTCACATCAACAAAATATCTGGAGTTCCTTTAACAAATATTTAGAAGGCAAATGACCTTGGATTCAAATCCTGACTCACTTACTGTATAATCTTGGAAGAGTTACAGCCTGTGGGGTGAGTTTAAAATATTGCCAAGTACGAGGATGCGGAGAAAGGGGAACCCTCCTACACTGTTGTTGGGAATGCAAGCTGGGGCACCCAGTAAACAGTATGGAGATTCCTCAAAAAGTTGAAAATAGAGCTACCCTATGACCCAGCAATGGCACTACTGGGTATTTACCCCACAGATACAAATGTAGTGATCCGAAGGGGCACGTGCACCTGAATGTTTATAGCAGCAATGTCCACAATAGCCAAACTATGGAAAGAACCTAGATGTCCACCAACAGATGAATGGAGAAAGAAGATGTGGTATATATATATATATATATATATACACACTATGGAATATTATGTGCCATCAAAAATCCCCCGAAATCTTGCCATTTGCAATGATGTGGATGGTACCAGAGGGTATTATGCTAAGTGAAATAAGTCAATCAGAGAAAGATAATTATCATATGATCTTTCTGATATGAGGAATTTGAGAGGTAGGGAGGAGGGTCATGGGGGGAAGGGAAGGAAAAATGAAACAAGATGGGACTGGGAAGGCAGACAAACCATAAGAGACTCAATCTCAGGAAACAAACTGAGGGCTGCTGGGGGAGGGAGGGATAGGGTGGCTGGATGATGGACATTGGGGAGGGTATGTGCTATGGTGAGCGCTGTGAATTGTGTAAGCCTGATGACTCACAGCCCTGTACCTCTGAAACAATACTTTATATGTTAAAAAAAAGATACTGCTAAGTAAATTGCTTCCCCTATAAAATGGGGAAAGTTATATCCACACCTCACTATATTTTTGTGAGTTACTTATAAATGTATGAAAAGCCTACAGTAGTATCTGCCATATAAAAGCTTGATAAATGACATTATTACTTATCTATCTCTTGCACCTTGCCTCATTTGCCTGAAATTATTAATCTAGTCCCATCCCCACGTCTTGATGATCACTTTCCAGACAACTCCAAGGACAGCTTCCCTGTAATGCCCACAGCACTGGGGGGAATTAATGGCATCCAAAGCCATCTTTGCGGCATGTGGCAGGGTGCCTAACCTATAGGAAGTACTCAATTTATATGTGTTAAATGAAGGAATACTGCCCTTTTTGATGTTTAATGGTTAAAGTTCTGTCTTGAGAGTAGAGCCCGTGTCTTATACTTTTCACTACAATGCAGCACAGCAATGAACAAGTATGTAGGCATATAGCAAATTTAGATAACCCCGTCTCTCCAGATGAAGAACACGAGGTTTACATAAGGTGCTGACTTGCTCATCTCACAGAACTGGTTTAGTTCCAGAGTGGGGAATACAAATCAAAACTTCTGACTCATGACTCCTGGTTGAATAGATGAAAAAAGTCTTAAAGGAGGTTTATTAAGTGATCACCTGTATTTATTACTATGTAATTCAGACTTGCAAAATTCCCGAAAATTCAAACAAGGTCTTCCTTAGTCTACATTACTGCAGTAAAAATGACTTGAATTGTCACAGATTTCTAAAATAGTTCAACTAGTCTAGAGAAAAGGGCAGGCTCTCTGGAGAGGGCTATAGGTGACTTGGAGTAAATAATGTCTACCAGTAACACACTGATTAGTGTAGAGAATGAAAGATGCACATTTTGCACTCTCAGGCCCTCTGTTATTTGGAGTCTGTGTGCTGTCCTGTTGGTGCTGTAAGATATGATCAGGGACCTAGTTCCACCCTAAATTTCTGTAGCACTGCAACCGGGATGTCCTAAAACTTGTCCATGGTGGTCACTTGTGTCACAAAAGCAAGTTCTCACATGAGAATTTCCTACTCATCTTTAAAAAAAAAAATTTATCCATTTATTTTAGTGAGAGAGAGCAAGAGAGCATGTGAATAGAGTGGGGGGAGGTGGAGGCAGAGAATCTCAAGCAGACACCCCACTGAGTGGGTAACCCAATGCAAGGCTCGATCTCACAACCCTGAGATCATGACCTGAGCTGAAATCAAGTGTTGGACACTTAAACAACTGATGCACCCAGGAGCCCCAAATCTATCTAATCTGATCAGGCAGTTCCCAGGACCACATATGCTCACCTTAAAAAAAAAAAAAAAAAAAAAAAAGGTAAAATGTCTAACATGCCTATTGAGCAAGTGAATAGCATTAAAGCTATTGCTAGGAATGACTTTGTGTGATACAATTTATTTTATATGTTTTAGTCATCATGTGAATGCTTACTCTGGTTAAAAGACAGATTCCTGAATAATGAAATGTTTGCTGTACTCAGCATTAAAAATAATTTAGTGAAATATCTTGATTGTTACAAAAATGTTAACTGAATACAGGATATGACGCTGACTTTATGTCAGCTACAGAAAAAAAAAAAAAAAGAGGAAAGAAGCTGTGGGAAAACTGTATGCTGAAGGTAGAATGTTCTCCTAATCCTAACCAGCTGTTCTTGCTTGAATGCATGGGAATTTAATAGCAATCTCTCTCTCTCTCTCTTTCTCTTTCCCTTTAGATGTGTTTACAGAGTAGCAAGCTTGTATGCATTTTACCAAAGCAATGACAAAGCTGTTTTATAGCTACATAAGTATCTAAGAAAATACAAGACGGAAATAATCAGAAGTCACCTTGAAATAAAATATATGTACGTACTAACTACAGATTTCTCAAAGGTTGTTAAGTGGCAAGGAGCCACAATTAAGTAATTACTTAAACACAACAAGTTCAAATTCACTGTACTGCTTTAGAGTGGCTACTATCTCAAATGGAATCATGCAGCAGATCACAAGTGCAAGGGTGACAGAAACACAACATTCCAGCATCTGAAGATAAATAGCCCGGGCGTCATACTCCAAACTCTTCAGATCTTTCAACTCCCCCTCCTGCACATTTTTCTTTAGGGACTGACAAATTATAAATTCTTGACTTCACAAAGGAAACTGCAGCTTTACTCTGAATCTCTTAAAGTAACAGATCAAGAGAATACAGAGAAGTACAGAAAAGAAATAACATTTTTACATTTTATTTACACAAATATACTATGGAAAAATATGTAGAAAGGAGGGTATCTAGATTTTTACTAGTTTCTTCAAATGGTTACCCATGTATGTCCCGATTTATTTGTAACAACTACTTCCTGATTTTTGCTTCAGTCGTGTAATATTTAGGAACATCATGTGCTTTGCATTCAAAAGCACGTCCAAATTCAGACTCTTTCTAGTTATGTGACTTGCAATAAGTTACTTAACATTTTAAGCTTCGGTTTTCTCACTTGTCAATGGAGAAAATGATAATCTGCCTTAAATAGTTATTACAGCACTCAAAGAAATCAAAGACTTATGTACACTTTTGGAATATAGTAGGTCCTCAATGAAAATTCAATTCTCTCTCTTCTGGCACTTCATTTCCTGTTTGTTCAGGGTTCTGTCATTTCTCATATGGGCAGGAAACAGTCTAGAGCTAGCTTAGAACACTCAATTTCATTTTGTGGCTAAGGAAACAATGAGACAATAAAAAGCATAAAAATCATAATTAAAAAATGCTCATTCAGTTACTCCAGTGGTGCATGGCATCACAAATTATGGATACAAAAGGTCTTGGCCATCTTAGTACCATCCACCATGAGAAATTATGAATGCAGAATGCCTACAGACAATGCAGTGCTGTGAATCAAGATGATCTGAATTGAGTGCAGTTAGAATATCTTAATTTTGTAAGTTTTACAAAAGCATGCGTGTGACCACAGTGCTAGGGTTCCCTTAGGATCTTATAGGGAAATGGTCAAGTGAGGAACCCTGATGTTTCACTAGCTGCCTCTGACTGTGGGATATGGGGAATCAGTGCTTTGTGGTTGTTATTATTATTATTATTATTATATGGTTATTATATAGACATTTCAGTCTTAAAAAATCTCACAACTTCTCCAAACCCATCACATTCCCCTTGTTTCTTTCCCACCTGTCCTACTTGAATTGGCATGTAAACTTGTTTTCTCTGAATAAGCAATGGGAATGTTGACTTATTTGAACCGGTGTGTGTGCGTATGCTGCCTGAAAAAAAAAGTACTGGTATGCTATGCGGGTGCATACCAGCGCTATATATAAGTACTTGAGATGTTTTTTTTTTTTTTTCTGTTCAAGTAGATTCCTATCTAATTGGGTGGAGAGGACTAACATATGAAAGAGCAACAAGATGAAATAAATAAAAAGAAGCCTATAATTAATTACAAACATCTTAAAAATTAGTAAGTGCTATAAGACTTCCGATAAAAAGGACATCAGTAAAGGCTGACGTTGTTCTAAACATTATAAAGACAAGAGAATTGAAAAGTGAAGATTTGGGTTAAGGGGATCAAACAGGAGCACATGATAGAGAAAGGAACCCAGTGGTTTGGTGCAACTGTAAGGAGACAAGTAAAATGGAAGAGAGCACAGCCAGATAACAGAGCATCGTCACCAGCAGGTAGAGGTGTTTTGGTTTTATGTGCTGGAATTGCATGCCATTGAAGGTTTTAGAGCAAAAGCAGTGACGACCAGAAGATGGCAGTGGCCTATGTGATCCTGGAGTCACACAGGCAGAAGCCTGGAAGACACCAGGTTAAAGGTGGTCTGTGCCATGGTGGTGCATGTGGGATGAGAAAGGAAGGGGCCGATACAGAAGTACACAGAAGGCGGAAGGGACGGGATCTGGTGACTGACTCAATGTAAGGGATGAACAGGAAATAAGGCAGCCGGTAGAAGAAGAGTAGACTCTGAGCAACAGAGAATGATGTTAACCTTGGAACTGGTTTGCATCTGATGTTGCAAGACCTTCAGCATTTGCTGGGCATGTCCAGTAGAGAGTTAAAGATAAGGGGTCAGAGTGTAAAGGTATGGATAGGTCAGATAAAGAGAGACAGATGGATAGGTAGATAGGGGGACACAGAGAGAGAGAGAGAAAGGAGACTGATAACAGATGAATACAAATATAACTCTCATATCATTTGAACTTTTCAATGTTTTCAACATTGAAACAAGAATATAATCTGGAAATAATTTATGAAAAAGCAATATATGTGATTCTAAAGAGGTGCTACTGATTTGAACAGCTTCTGAGTGTTTTGATTGATTTAGAAAGAATGCAAGGTAGACATGTTGCATCTACTCTGATTATCTATTTTTCCTTCTACATGGTCCTATACAAAATGTATTTGTGTATTTTAATATATAATATTCACTTATGCATTTCTGCAGTATGTGTATGTTCATTTGGGTTTATACAACTCTCTGTGGGTTAAATCATTCTACAAATGCATGTGTCTTGGACACTGTTTGAAGCACTAGGAATACCTAGGTGTACAATACTGAGTTCTTGGCCTCAAAGGGAAGCTTAGATTCCAGAGGGAGAGAGAGACCATAAACAAGCACATTTGGTGCAACTGTAAGGAGACAAGTAAATGGATTACAGCTGGTTGATAGGAGAATGCCATTTTAATAGAGGGGATAAATGGATTACAGTTGGTTGATAGGAGAATGCCCTTGTAGTAGAGGGACCCAGAAGGGCCTTTAAGTAGAGGTAACATTTAATTGAAGACCTGCATGGAGGGAGGGAGAAAGCCTTGTGACTATCTGAGAAAAGGGTTTTTCAGGATGAGGGAACAGCAACTGCCAGGAAACAGCAAAGAGGCCAAAGTGTGTAGAATGCAGTGAACTGGGGAAAGAATATAAGAAGGCAAGCAGGAGAGGGAGGCAGGCCCTGGTCAGGTAAGGACTTCTTGCCCATGGAAGGTATTTTATTCTAAATGTGAGGGAAAGATATTGGAGGGTTTTCAGGTGAGGAGTGACAGGACATGACTTATGTCTAAAAATATCGCTCTGGTTGCCACATTTGAAACAAATTATAGGAGGGGCAAGGGTAGAAGTAGGGTGGCAGTTAAGAGGCAGTTAAGGACACAGGTTTGAGGTGATGGTGGCTTGGCCTGGGGTGGTAGTAGTGACGGTGGTGACAAGCGGCTGGATTCTTGGTGACAAGCGGCTGGATTCTCTACGCATTTTGTGGGTGGAGCTGATGTGACTGGCTGATGGAAGGAATTTAAGGTATGAAAGAAAAGAGCAGTCCAAGGATACTGCCATGAACTGAGATGAAAAAGATGAGTTTTAAGGGAAGGTGAAGAAACTCCATTTTGGACATATCAAGTGATTTCTGGCAAGATACATAACATCCCCAGACATGTTTCCTCATTTTTAAAACAAAGTTTATAACAGAATCTACTTCATAGGGTTATGCAACCATTAAATAACAATGCAAGGAAAACTGGCTAGAGGCTAGCACAGCATGTTAGGTGTCCAGCTAAAATTAGATATCAAGAAGTTGAAGAAAAGCTTCAATCTTTTAATCTATGACAAAGGAGGTAAGACTATCCCATGGGAAAAACATAGTGTCTTCAACAAATGGTGCTGGGAAAACGGAACAGCTACATGCAAAAGAAGGAAACTGGACCACTTTCTTATACCATACATAATAATAAGCTCAAAATGGATTAAGGACCTAAATGTGAGACCTGAAATCATAAAAATTGTAGAAGAGAGGACACACGGTAATTTCTCTGACACTGGCTATAGCAATATTTTTTTGGATACATCTCCTGTGGCAAGGAAAACAAAAGCAAAGATAAACGATTGGGACTTCATCAAAATAAAAAAGCTTCTGCAGAGCAATTAATAGTCCACAAAACAAAAAGACAACCTACTGCATGGGAGAAGATATTTGCAAATGATATATCTGATAAGGGGTTAATATCCAAAATAGATAAAGAATTTGTACAACCCAACACTAAAACAAACAAAAAAATCCAATTAAAAAACAGGCAGAAGACATGAACAGACATTTCTCCAAAGAAGACATGCAGACGGCCAACGGATAGATGAAGAGATGTTCAACATCACTCATCATCAGGACAATGCAAATTAAAACCACAACGAGATATCATCCCACACTTCTCAGAACAGCTGAAGTAAAAAACACAAGAAACAACAAGTGGTGGGGAGGATGTGGAGAAAAAGGAACCCTCACGCACTGGTCCGGGGAATACGAACTGATGCAGACACTGCGGAAAAAGGTATGAAAGTTCCTCAAAAAAATAAAAATAGAATTATCATATGATCCAGTAATTCCACCCAAAGAATATGAAAACGCTAATTTGAAGAGACATATGCATTCCTATGTTTACTGCCATTATTTACAATATCCACCCATAGAGGCATGGATAAAGAAGGGGCACACACAGACACACACACAATGGAACATTATTCAGCCATAAAAAGGAATAAAACCTTGCTATTTACAACATGGATGGATTTAGAAGGTATAATGCTAAGTAAAATAATCAGATAATTTCACTCATAGGTGGAATTCAAGGAACAAAACACATGAGCAAAGAAAAAAGGGACAAACCAAAAAACAGACTCTTAACTACAGAGAACAAACTGGTGGTTACCAGAAGGAAGTGGTGGGAGGACGGTGACATAGGTGAAGGGGATGACGAGTACACTTATCGTGCGTGCCTGGGTGGCTCAGTGGGTTAAACATCTGCCTTTGGCTCAGGTCATGATCCCAGGGTCCTGGGATCGAGCCCCTCACTGGGGCTGAGCAGGGAGCCTGCTTCTCTCTCTCCCTTAGCCTCTCCCCCAGTTTGTGCTCTCTCTTTCTTGCTCACTCCCTCTCTCAAATAACTAAATAAAATCTTTATTTAAAAAAAGAGTATACTTATCATGAGGAGCATGGAGAAATGTACAGAATTACTGATTCACTATATTGCACACCTGAAACTAACATCAACACTGTATGTTGATTATACTGGAATTAATTAACTTAAAAAAACCCTTCAATCTCATATTCTTTCTGAATCTTAAAAAAAGGGGGGGCTTAAAAACCCTTCCTACAATTTCTTCCCCATCCCCTCTTTTGAGGTATGGGTGCTACTGCTATGGGAGAGAGTGTACATTTTAAGTGTCAATCATGTCATGTGTGTTAAAAACGATAATAATGCTGACAGTGATTGTGACAGAATAAGTAAATGAGGTACAGAAACTATGGTCATTAGAGAGAAGTCCAAACTGAAATCAGAAGACTACAGAGAATAGAAGGTGGTTTATATTTTGAAAAAAAGATGAGAAAGGAATTTAAAGAATTACTTGAGGTGAATATATTCCATGAGAAATGTTAAAAAGCATTAAAATTAGGAGGAAAAGTGACAATCATGTGATGAGGAAGAAAATCAACACATGTTTTACAAAGTATGACTTATCTCCTTTTGGACTTTACATTGTAAAGAAATGACTTGTGGTCACCTTAATAAAATGAAAGAGATTATTTAACTAAGGAAACTATAAACTCACAATATTGCCAAGCAACTGTGAGGGGCTCATTATATCCCCATTTTTAGGGTATCTGATACTTCTCAACACAATCTAGTGTGCTGCTCCCAACTTCTCCACGTGATGAGAGGAAAGACTGCGAGGTGGATAGTTGAATACCAGCACAGAGGTCTCCATGCCCATATTCAGTGGTTCAAACTTCAACCTGAAGAACCATCGTGAGTCAAGTCTCTCTCTAGTAAAACGTTAAGGAAGAGAGACACAAGTTCTTACCATACGAGGCCTCCCTTACAAAAGACATTTTAAAAATAAAGTATTACTATTTCCTGCTCTGATAGGGTAGAATTTTAAAAATTCTATGCTTATTTTTGCAAATTAGTGCCTCCTCCACTTAAGGATAATTATCTCCTGTTTGAGGACAGGGTTGCTTTTCGATGGCATTCAAGTAGTTGGCCACCTCTGCCAGGTTGTCATCCTTGGTTCCAGGGAATCTTTGATCTTCATGAAGCCTCCAAGAGATTGTTGTGTGGTGGTGGGGGCGGTGGTGGAGGGAGGTATTCTGTTGGGTATTTTTGTATGCATTTCTTAATATAGGTTATTGGGAGGATGGTCTCTGTGAATCACATTATTTTCACTTCTCATTGTTGGACTTTCCTTACATTCTCTATTCTTATCACCTACCTCAGCTGCATTTGTACCCAAATTCAGGCTCACAATGGCATAAATGAACATAATGTTTATTATCACCTTTTACAAAAATTTTAATTCCAGCTTATGTAGTTACCATACAGTGTTATATTAGTTTCAGGTGTAGTTTAGCGCTTCAACACTTCCACAGGACACCCAGTGCTCATCAGGACAGCGCACTGCTTAATCCCTATCACCTATATTACCCATCCCCCTACCCCTCCTCCCCTCTGATAACCATCAGTTTCTCTATAGTTTCCCTATAGTTAAGAGTATGTTTCTTGGTTTGTGTTTGTCTATCTTTTTTTTCCCCCTTTGCTTGTTTCTTAAATTCCACTTAAGAGTGAAATCATGTGGTATTTGTCTTTTCTCTCTGACTGACTTATTTCACTTAGCATTATATTCACTAGCTCTATCCACATTGTTGTAAATGGCAAGATTTCATTCATTTTTATGGTTGAATAATATCTAGTGTATACACATATACCATATCTTCTTTATTTTTATTTGAAGATTTTATTTATTTATTTATTTATTTATTTATCAGATAGAGAGAGAAAGCGAGCACAAGAAAGGAGAGCGGCAGGCAAAGGGAGAAGCAGGCTTCCTGCAGAGCAAGGAACCCAACATGGGACTTGATTCCAGGATCCTGGGACCATGGCCCGAGCCAAAGGCAGACATCCAACCACCTAAGCCACCCAGGCATCTCCCATATCTTCTTTATTATCACCTCTAAAGAGATACTTAATTACATTTTAGCTTGACCTATATTAAAAAACCACACTAAAATGAAACATTAATTATTTACAATTTCATTCCAAACTTACTTAATTCTATTAAAATTTAACAACTTTCCAAGATACTTATATATATGATATGCACACATAAATTTTTATATATATGCAAATATGTATTACATATGCAAATATAGATGTGTCGACACACACATATATATAAAACTGACTTACTATCTTATGTATACCATTTATATTTTCATGTTTTTCAAAGTAAATATTCTGTGATTTTTATAACATTTGAAAATTTCTCTGCTATATTGGGTATTATATATCATTGGCGGGTGTGTAATACATGTTGAACAATTTGGCCACATATCTTAGACTATAAAGTTTCCTCCTTAGATGAACAGTCTTCCATAGAGAAACTTCTACACATAAATATATGGAGGTATGAACAACAGTACTACTAATAGCAGGTAGTTATAATAGTACATAACTGGAAACAACCTAACTGCCTCTCAACAGCAGAATGATTAAGTAAATTATGGTATATTTATATAACTGCAGTAAGAATAAATGGTCTTTACTTTTAACATGAACAAATCTCAAAAATAAAATTGTGAGCAAAATGAGTAACCAAAGGGTACCGGCAGTATGGTACCACTTCAAACCTGAAATGTGCAAAACAGTAATTATTACTCTCTTAAGTCACTTAAATATGTAGTAAGAGTATAAAACCAGTATGAGAATGATTCAACACCAAGCTCAAGATTGGAGAATTTCAGGGAGAGTTGGGAGGAGAAAGGAGGAAAATATATGATTCAGGAGGCCCATGCAATAATTTTAGATTTTAAATCTTAAACAGTGATTTTAATGTTCTATCACTTAAATTAGTGGTTGATACGTGGGTTTCTTAGATGTCTAAAATATTTAATAAAGGTAATACTGCTATCAGTTAATTGATACAAGATATCTATAGATAGTTTTAGAGAAAAGATTTTGGAAAGCAAAGATAGCAATTTCAGATGTTACCCAAACTGTATTGAATCAAAAAACAATGCGTATGTTATGAAAACAGCAACTTAAGCCACCCAAGATACTGGGATCAAATTTCCCAGGGTATGACTACATGGACCATTAGCTCTAGCAACATCACCTTTATTTTACAAAAGCAATTAGTACAGGCTTCAGTCTTCAAAGTGAGCAAGGATTACCTACTCTTCAAAAGTTATTAAAAGCACTTGGCTTTTGACCCTTAGAACTCAACTGGCACAAAGTATTGGGGTCAGCTTCTAGCTATACTAATAAAGTTGTCAAACATCATTTTCCTAGACTCTGTATAAAAACAGAGACATTACATAAGTTATTGTGATTTGAAAACATGCACTTTTGTGTAGAGATGAGTGGATAGCTCAAGTAATGGTCTTTTGTTATTCAATTAAAATATTTTAAGTCACAATAGGGAGAAAAGTCTGGAACAAGGAAAAGAAAGCAGGTACACACAAGGACAAATTATGCATTGTGAGCTTATTAAACTCAATATCTCACTTAATTACAAAATGAGTAAAGAAAAAGAACAGATAATCACAAAGAAGTTTGAGAATTGGGGGTATGTGTGGGTCTGTGGTAGGGATTAATCACGTAAGGCCACGGAGGTTCACTCGGGGAAACTTTACACAGCAAAGTGGGAGTCATGCTCAGGGTCACAGAAATAAAAACATTTTCTGTGAACTGGCCTCACAAGAATGGGAGCTTGGAATGTGCGCAGTGGTGGCTGAGAAAGTGGGTGTGCAGCTTGGATTGAACTGTCCGCGTCTCTAAGAGGGCAGTATTGGCAGACGGCCGCTTGCCCTCACCTCCCTGGTAATGCTCTTCCCAGACTACGCTTTCTTTCTTTCATTTTTTTCTTTTCTTTTTTCTTTTTTTTTTTAAATTAAATGTTGATTTCCCTCTTTCCCAGACTCTAACACTTGGCTCTAATGTGCTGGCTAATCCTTGGGGTATGTGCAGATGGGCCGGTTACAGACTGCTGTTGTTGTCTTAAATGGTGCAAAGGGCATTTACAATAGATTTTCAGGCACCATTTTGAAATAATTTTTCTGAAGTTTACCCTCTATGTTTATCTTCAGTTGTGCAATGATTATGCTGTGCCAAAGGTCTTTGGCGGGAAACACAGTCTTGTGTTCTAAGTCATCAATATACACAAGTGATCACTGAAGGACTAGAGAAAAACATTTCTCTATCTTCCCTTTGTACCCTGCCAAAAAAAAACAAAAACAAAAACAAAAAAACAGAAATAAAGAAGCTTAAAATTATGCACAAACTGTTGCATATAGATTGGAATTGGTTACTGAATGTAAATCTCACAAATTTATAATATCTTCAGTATAAAATTCCCAGCGTTACTCTCACAATACTACTCTAGGTTCCACCTGCATATAAAAGACAAGAGTAAGGCAGACACTTTGTGTTGTCTTGTCATTCTTCTATATTCTCCAAGCTGGTGCTCCTGGCTGCAGGCCTGTTTTGTTGGTGCTTGGTTGGATATAGTCTGAGGCCAGCATAAAGGAAGGGCCCCGATTCCCCCATGATACTCAGTGGCAAGGTACTTTACTCTGGTGGAGCCTGGCTCCTAAAAAAGCACTCTGCAGGGGCACCTGGTGGCTCAGCGGGCTGAGCATCTGACTCTTGGTTTTGACTCAGGTCCTGATCTCACGGTGGTGAGGTCCACTCCCATGGGGGCTCTGTGCTCAGTGGGGAGTCAGCTTGAGAGTCTCTCTCTCCTTTGCCCCTCCCCCCTGCTCTCTCTCTCTCTCAAATAAATCTTTTTTTTAAAAAGCCCTCTGCTTTTTAAAAAAAATTATTGTTTCAATACAATTAATAACTCTTAGAATATGATAATCAACCCAGGTAAAATAAAACTTGAGAAGACCTAATATTCTACCCATCCCCACATTACTGTGGGTTTGGTGCTATCATCTCTCTTCCCCGTCCCCACTGGTTTGTCATCTCATCTGTCCATCCATGAGCTACACATAAGTCAACAAGCATGTGTTAATTTCATTTGGCTGGAATTTACTAAATGAAATTCTAGCTTCTTGTAATAGCACAAAGGAAAGATGTTTCTACCGCAGTCTGAAATTACATGTTCAAACTTGTTTTCGTGAGTGAAAAATTAGTCCAAACACTGTCTTATCAGAGTTGAAAAACAATATGTTTGATGACATCCTTCTCAACCTGAGAAAGGCTTTATTCTAAAAAGTTGTATTTTAAACACAGTATATTATAAGGTACATTAGGAATGTTCTTACTCATCTAGTTTAGTGGCTTTTTTTTTCTGCCAGATGTTTATGTTGGTGAGAAACCAATAACACTGTCTAGACCTCTAGGATATAGTAATCAAGCATGACTGGAAAACATTCAGAGGTCACACTTCAATCTGGACCCACAACATCCTGCTATTCAAAACCAGATTAGAGATGATGGATCATGATAAACAGAACCACACCGAATGCTGAGTCAGTGATTTGAGTTGTCTGCAAAAAGCTAACTATGTCACAAAAAATCTACAACATAAAACAAAGTCTAGACATCATTAAATGTGCTGTACTCCCACCTCCACCCCGAGTTGTCAACAACCAGATGCTACCTTGTGACTTTTACATCAGTATCCTGTAACTCAGGAATCCTCAATTTTTTATGGAGGAGTTCCTTGAAGTGATGGCTTCCTGAGGCGTGTGTGTGTGTGTGTGTGTGTGTGTGTGTGTGTGTGTGAAATTGCTTAGATGTGCTAATGCAAATAAATGCCCTAGGAAGAGAAAGAAGAAAGAAAAAAAGTGATATATGGTGTCAGGATGTTCAGAAATCACCAAGCAAGATCTTACCAAGCAATAATATGCCATGTTTTGTTTGTTTGTTTGTTTTTTACTGTGTCTTGGTGTTTTTTTCTAGAAGTCATTAATTTGTTTTTATTGAGACTGTTTCAGTCCTTGACTGAAATAATTGACTGATTGGAAATTCCTGATATGGAGGATCAACACTGACACCTCTCTGTCATGACACCAAATTCAACACTAAGATATTTTTGCTGTCAAATATAGGAGTCGGGGTCAGAGTCCCGACAAATCATAAAAATATCTTCTTCTCATTCTCCACTTCCTGGTTGCCACTCGCAAGTCCTTATTGAACTTATGGTCTGGAACACATTTGAGTTACACAGAATACAAGATATAGGTCAATGACTATCTCAAAGGGGGCAAACCTTACTGCTTCCTAAGGTAAACTGGTGTAAAATCATAGTGGAGTACTTTATGTTTTTGTTTTATCTTCTTTAAATTTTTATTCAGTGGAGGGAGCCACCAGGTGAGCCAGTTACTAGTGTAAGAATTTTTTAAACATTGAGGAACATCCAAATAACTTACCTGGCTGAAGGTACCAATGGTACTATGCAAAACATATTCAGTCTGAAATAGCTATACACCTTCACATCCCTCTCCTGGCGCATGCATGCACACACATATCACTTGCTGTCACATCCCCACAGGGGCAGAGAGGCTCTTTTCTGCAACGATTCAAAGGCTTTCATTTCCATGAGCAATCATGAAAAAGCTGTAATTATGACTTTAAAAGTTAGCTGTGTCAAGGAAATTTTCACTTAAAAATAATGTTCATTGGAGTACAAATGAGCATGACTGACAAAGTACAGAAAAGGGAGTGCTGATAATATAGTGTGGATATCCTTTTGTTATAGTGCACTTGGACCAGAGCTGAATTCATAGGTGCAGAGGAGAGGGGAGAGAGAGAGGCAAGGGCACTACTGATGGGCTGAGCAAGTACCATATGATACACATCAGATCAGCCCTTAGAGTCTGGTTCTCTCTGTAGGTCACTTTTTCCTGCCAAACAGACTCTAGAGTACTAAAGTCCAGACAGTTTTTATCTTTGTGTCTTTTCTACCACCTAGAATTCTGTCTTTCACATAGTGAGGGCATAATCAATATTAGCTAATTTGTAGTTAATAAAAGATTATACCCATTCAGTACAAAACCCTTCTTTGTTACTTTTTGCATTAGTGGATGGATGTTTTGTCTGCCCTCTTAGCTGTTCAGTGTTTGAACCATGTCCCATACTTTCTCTGTTTCTAAGCCCCTTATTTGAAGGGGAAACAGTCATTCTGAAAAACTTTACTGCTTTCTTTCATCCTTCAGCCTCTCTACCTGGCCATGCTAAGAAGCCAAAATTAACTAGATTCTTCGGAATTACTAGTGAAATCACTCCTAAGAGAAAATAAGGCCATGATCCATGAACATATTGTCAGTATTCAAAATATACTTTAATCAAAAATGTAAAAGCTAATAAAAGCAGTATTAATGCAGATCCATACCTTCTTTGGTAATTTTTTGTTTATTTGACAGAGAGAGAGTACAAAAGCAGAGAGAGTAGCGGCAGAGGAGAAGCAGGCTCCCCGCTGAGCAGGGCTCAATCCCAGTACCCCTCCATCATGAACTGAGCCAAAGGCAGACGCTTAACTGACTGAGCTACCCAGGCGCCCTGTCATGTTTTTAATATAAGTCACCAATCATTGTTTTTCTTTTCCTTTAAAAATGCAATATGACTCTCTCTCTTAAAATTATGGTGGAAGGAAAAGATGTCCTGACTTCCAGTTTGGTTCCCACAAGAAATTCTGTGGTATCACAGAAGACTTGGGACAATCTATTTCAATTCTATAGTCTATGTATTTTGAAATCTGAGAGTAATCTCCGTAGAGTGAGGTATTTAAAGTATAACTTGCAATTTTAGCTCTTTCTAATTTCTGAATCAGTCAAGAGCACCCTATTTTAGCCTGTGACAAATTTTAGACTTTAGGGTACTTAAACTTTGGTAAAAGGTCAACATCTCATTTTTAAAAAATGATTAAAGATCTGGCTCCATGGTATTTTGGAAGTCATGAGTCTTTGTCCTCTGGAGAAGAGAACGGCCAGTTCCCTAAGGACAATGGACTAACTTGCCTGTTCCTTCTTTGCAGAGAGGATCTCCCTCTGATGGGCACCCTGCTGATGGTCTGATTCCTTATATATACAGCTTATTCTCCTCATGAGGGAGCTGGACCCACAGGGACCAGCAGAGTGTTTTAAACGTGTAGTTCTCAACCTTTGTACATATGTCCCATCCCTCTCACCCATGCTTTCCTTATCTGTTTTCAGAATTTTGTGCTAGAAAACAATATATCAATTGAGTATATTTTTAAAAGTTATATATGCTCTTTCTGATACCATCCTTAACAAGTGTGTCTTCTCCCATCTCCCTGAGAACCACAGGTTTAAAGAACAAGTCAGGGATGAGTTTCAGACATCCTTCAGTGTCCAAGTACTGCATACTTCTTCCTTACTACAACGGAGTTCACTTTACCATGTAGGTCCTTTCTCGAATTCAAACGTAGAATTCAGGTGTTATATTCACAGCTGGTAGGCAAGGATCATGTCTCTGCCTTGTTTGTCAACCATTATCTAGCACAGTGTTTTGCATACAAGAGGCTCTCAACAAATATCTGTGAGATTAATTAATAATGACTGACAGATTTGGATGTTTCTGAGTTTTGTCCATGGATACTCAGTAATAGATTTTTAAGGTATTACCAAAAAATATGTAAATGGGAATAAAATCAGTAGTGTATAACTCTCGGGATTCTTTTAAAGATTGAATGAGAAAATGTCTTTAGAGCTCTCAGTCTACGTCTTGGTGCTTGGTAAGCACTCCAATGCCAAGTTAATTACTGTCATGATATTATTTGCCATAAAGATGGCATCCAAATGATAATGACCACCTCCTGCCAAGTGCCACATTTAGTTCATATTCCATGCCCAATCTCTGGCTGTGCCTGAGAAGTTTAACAGTAGCACTACAGTCATGAATTTAATTATTAAGGGGATAGATAACTTTAGTCTTTGGTTAACTTTAGGAAAGTCTTCATTAATAATTCCAAACACATGCTTCAAAAAGTATCAGAAGTTGTTCTCAAGCAATAAGGAAAGAGCACAGAAGGAAAAATGCAAACTCATCATCATTATCATACACATACAATCCCAGCCTGAGACTTCTGGATGGTATATCCTCTTTCTTTAAGAATGACAGATTACAGAAGACACACAGATGGCCAACAGGTGCATGAGAAGATGTTCCACATCACTAATCACCAGGGAAGTAAAAATCAAAACCACAATGAGATACCACCTCACACCTGTCAGAATGGCTAGAATCAAAAAGTTAAGAATTAACAAGTGATGGTGAGAATGTGGAGAAAAGGGAAACTTCATGCATTGGCAGTGGGAATGTAAATCGATACAGTCACTATAGAAAACAGTATGGAGGTTCCTCAAAAAATTACAAATAGAGCTACCATATGATCCAGTAATTTCACAACAGGGTATTTATCCAAAGAAAATGAAAACACTGATTTGAAAAGACGTATGCAGCCCCTAGGTTTGCTGCAGCATTATTTACAATAGCCAAGATATGGAAGCAACCCAAGTATCCATCCATCCATACATAAATGGATAAAGAAAATGTGGATAAAGAATATATATATAATATATATATTATATATAAAATATATATATATATTATATATATATATAATGAAATATTATTTAGCCATAAAAAGGATAAGATCTTGCTATTTGAGACAATATGGATGGACCTAGATGGCATTATGTTAAGTAAGTCTGAGAAAGACAAATACGATATGATTTCTTTTATATGTGTTTATATGTGGAATCTAAAAAACAAAACAAATGAAAAAATAAATAAAAGACAGAAACATACTCATAAATACTGAGAACAATCTGGCAGCTGCCAGAGGGGTGGGGGTGGGGTGATGGGCAAAATGGGTGAAGGAGAGCAGGAGATACAGGCTTCCAGTTATGGAATGAATAGTCACAGGAAGAAAAGGTACAGCAAAGGGAATCTAGTCAGTGGTGCTGGAACAGCACTGTATGGTGACAGATGGGAGCTACGCTTGTGCTGAGCAAACCAGCACACAGAGTTGCTGAATCACTATGTTGTACACCTGAAACTAATGCAACAGTGTGTGTCAGCTACACTTCCATAAAAATGATGGATTTTTTTTAAAGATTTTATTTATTTATTTGACAGACAGAGATCACACGTAGGCAGAGAGGCAGGCAGAGAGAGAGAGAGAGAGAGAGAGAGAGGAGGAAGCAGGCTCCCCGCTGAGAAGAGAGCCCAATGCGGGGCTTGATCCCAGGACCCTGGGATCATGACTGGAGCCTAAGGCAGAGGCTTTAACCCACTGAGCCACCCAGGAGCCCCAAAATGATGGATTTTTTAAAAAAGATTTTATTTATTTATTTGACCGAGAGAGAGAGCACAGGTAGGCAGAGAGGCAGGCAGAGAGGCAGGCAGAGGGAGAGGGAGAAGTAGGCTCCCGGCTGAGCAAGGAGCCCGATGTGGGACTCGATCCCAGAACCCTGGGATCATGACCTGAGCCAAAAAGACAGATGCTTAACAACTGGGACATCCAGGTGCCCCCAAAATGATAGATTATTATAAAAAGAAGAGACTATAATCAGACATTGGAAAGCATATACAATAACAAGTTTAACTTCAATCTGTACCTTAATTAATTCCTCTGAAATAGAGAACTTGCAGTAGAATGTTCCTTTAAATCAAGTTTTGGCTTCAAGATATAGCTTCAGATCCTTAAGCATACCTGTGACTAATTAATCTATCTCTTCTACCACGCCCTTGACTTTGGCCACATTTTGTTATTGTAATTATAAGGACCTTTGGCAAAATATGCAGACAGCTTATACATACTAGTTTTAAATGAGGAAAGCTGCACAAGTTTTGCTCCAGAAAGGGAGGTGGCCAAACATCCCTTTCAAGTGGCAGCCTTGACATTTAGCATACTTTTTCCCATACCAGAGCTGCACCACATGCTTGAAACCCCAGGCTGCTGGTGCTGGTGCTCTTTTCCATGTTTGGCTCCATCTAGAGAGCAATTTTCAAAGCAGGTTCCAACTCGCTTGGGGAGACTTTCAGATATTGTATATGTAGCTTGACAAAGTCATATGCAAGGACTGATTTCTTTAAAAATGTGCAAAAACAGCTTTCTCATGAGTCATTTCATTTTGGAATTCAACAAGGTCTGCAGAGAAGTCACCTGATTCTTTGTTTTTTTCTTCCAGAGGTACGGAAATATATTCCACTTGGCATTGATAGTTTACCTTTTATTTTCTACTTTTGGACTGGTTGAACTATTTTTGCCCAAAAGGCTTAGATAAATTATAGTGGTGTCATGCTAGCAGGGTGAAACTTCTGTGGACCTAGGGCATGGGGAAAGAGAAGAGGGGTTATAACAATGAAACTGATGTACTTTACTCTATGTCAGTGACTCTTCTAAGTACTCTACACAGTAGCTCATTTAATCTTTGAAACAACTTTATGACCTAAGTACTATGATCATCCTCTTTATATTGGTAAGAAACAAACTGACTTGCCCAAAGCTCTCCAGTGCAAGAGCAGGATTCAAACCCAGAAGTCTGTTATCATAGCCAGCTCTCTTAGCCAATATATTATGTTCTCACTCATCAAAGCTGACCTCGACATCAACGTGTTCCTTTTTCACTGAAAGAGTATTATCTAATTTAATAGGGACATGCTACATCTACACTCCCGAAATGTAATAGAGACTCATGAAGCTCCATTAGTTGTCTCTCAGACCCTTTAAAATATTATACATAGTATTGCATACATCCAGGGAAGTCTTTGTTTACTGGAGGAGCCTGCATATTTTGAGGCATACATCATTCTTGGTTAAAAGGCATTATATATGCCCTTACTTGCTTTTCACTGTGAACCAATGAGCAGAAGACAGTTCACAGGAGTCAATGTTTGTGGTTTCTCGTCATGGGAAGTGGGCCAGAATTCCTGATGTCCCACTGAATTGAGGGCCAAAGTACGACAGAGCACGTCAAACATTCGTCTTGCTAGTGAATTGGAGACCTAGTCAGCAGAAATGTAAAACTCAATTTCACAAAAGACAGAAGATACCCACCACTCAACAGAGTCCCCCAGGGTTTCCAATCTAATGTAAATACTTGGATTTATTCTATGTCCATTGAATCTCATTTGGATTGAGATTTGTCTCAATTTTCCTGCCTTCCTCCTAGACAATTTAGTTTTCTTCCTTCTTGAAAATGTTTAGCTATGGAAGTAGGGACACATGTCCCACAATAGGCTGAGGCTTTTACATTTTTCCCCCCTTATGTGTCATGTTTCTCTAATAGAATAGGTTGAATACTTTTTAAATAATCAGGGGGTTTTACTCTATATAAGCTGTGCTTACTTTATGAGATGCCATTAAATAAAGGCTAATATTTAATTTCTTTTCGGTATATTTATCCATTCCACTTTGCAAACTGATGAAAGCTACTGTGCATGTGTGTAGTCAGGGTTTTGTCTTTCTTTTAGCCTCTCTGTCTCTTTCTAGTCTGAATGTTAGTGTCTCTTATTTTTCCTTCGAGGCAGTCTAATATTTTTTTTTAAAGATTTTATTTATTTATTTGACAGACAGAGATCACAAGTAGGCAGAGAGGCAGGCAGAGAGAGAGAAGAGGAAGCAGGCTTCCTGCAGAGCAGAGAGCCCGATGTGGGGCTCGATCCCAGGACCCTGGGATCATGACCTGAGCTGAAGGCAGAGGCTTTAACCAACTGAACCACCCAGGTGCCCCTCCTTCAAGGCAGTCTAATTGGTACATCAGTCCACACTCGTTTGCAGAGCTTTGTTGAAAATACATCAACAAAATCCATTCCTCTCATGTATGAGATCTCAGCATCTCAATCCATGAGAATGTTTGACTGGAAGTACTCAGAAAGCAAAGTATGGATAAAGCAGGAATTCTTAACCTAGGGTCTACTGGTAGAATTCGAAGTGTTTATGAACTTGGATGAGGACAAATTTCTTTCTTTTATTTTCACAAAACTCAAACTGGAATTTAGCTTTTCTTCCAATTATGAATTGGAAGACTGAAAAACTGCCACCTCCCCCTGCCTCTCACACAATGGGATTAGTTGTCCCTGTGACTTTGTCACCAACAGAAACCAGACTTTTCCACAGCATATTAGAGTTGATGTAGATATCACAAAACATCATTTATACTTATTTCTACTCCACAGTTTGGGGAGTTAACAAACCTACTCCAGATTACACATGATTGTGGTTTTTGTGCTATCAACATCCACAGATATTCATGTGACATCGTTGCTGGCCCCATTCAGCCACCAAACAGTAAAGTTGAAAGTTTGCACATTGCTGGCCTAGATGTGGATGTTGCTTCCCAGTATTCTATCTATAATAGTTGGTGACAAGGAGATGAATCAAAGACTAGTGTACACTTTAATGTTCTTATTCTAGCTAGCAATAACAATCTGCACACTGGTATCCTTACAAAATATTTAATTTCTATTTATTTCCCCATATTTTAAACATTATAGTCTATTATACAATTCACTCATTTTCTATTACTATACCATAATTTTGTGTTTGGAATACCCTAACTAAATTGTACTATAATTGATTTCCTTCCTAATTCAATGTATTTTATTTATACATCAAAAAATATTTTTCGGGGGCACCTGGGTGGCTCAGTGGGTTAAGCCTCTGCTTTCGGCTCAGGTCACGATCTCAGGGTCCTGGGATTGAGCCCCGCATCGGGCTCTCTGCTCAGTGGGGACCCTGCTTCCCCCCCTCTCTCTGCCTGCCTCTCTACCTGCTTGTGATCTTGCTGTCAAATAAATAAATAAAGATCTTAATTTTTTTTTTTTTCTGGGAAGTGAACTCAGGCTTCACCAGAATGCCAAAAACATCTATTAGCACAAAAAAGGCTAAAAAGCCCTATTTGGAAGGATTAAGGGGTAACAGGTTTTGGGGAATGAAATGTACCCTGAAGCCAAGAAGTCTGTGTACCCAAAGGGAGGGAGGAGGCAGTAGAGGAACTCTGAGAGGCATGGAAGAGATTGATGATAAATGCACAATTTGTCCAGAGAAGGGCTGTCTACCTTATCCACCACCCACTGTTAACCTCAACGTCGTAATTCCCTGGAAACTAGATGTCATCCTCTGCTTTTATTTATTTTTATTTTTATAAAAGATTTATCTCATTTTTATTTTGGTGGGAGGAGGAGCAGAGGGAGAGGGAGAAGGAGAGAGAGAATCTCAAGTAGACTCCCTGCTGAGCAGAGTCCCAACAGAGGGCTTGATCCCAGGTCCCTGAGACCATGACCTGAGCCAAAACCAAGAGTCAGACGCTTAACCAACTGAACCACCCAGGAGCCCACAGGGGCTTCTAAGTTTAGGAAAGAGATTATGTGCCTTTGGGTTTGGGAATAATAGTCAGAGAGAGAATAGGAGTAAAAGAACCCCTGTGGGTTGTGGTTGGGCAGAAAAAGGCAATTCCATGTAAAGGAGGATACAATTAAGACAGACTGTTCCATCACTCCTTACAAGTTGAAGGTCTTCTCCTAGCAGCAATTCTGCATTTTGTTTGCACAAGGAAAGGGATCCTTAAAAATAATAGGCAGAATCCCTGTTTTACTTATAAGGGATCTTAAGGTAAAGAAATGTAAATAACGGTTTTCATACATACCATCATTTGGGGTAGAAGAACTGGGAACTGTTAAGTTATGTAGAGTGTGTGTATTTGCGGGGGTGGGAGAGAGGGATACACACACACACATACATGCACACGCACATGGAGAGAGAAAAACTAACTGATTGAGAGAGAAAATACCAAACAAGGAAACTTAAAACTTTGTCCCATGGCCAAAGAAGTTAAACCTCTGGAAGAAACGGAAATCTCAGGTTAGTATTTGAGAGACTTGATGAAAGTCATCAAGTAATGAGCATCATGAAAATAACACTTCAGGTAGTATTAAAAGAAGTATTTTCCTCAGAGGCTTCAAAACACTGGTTTACCTGTCACAGCATTAATTTCACAACGTGAGGTGAAGCCAGAGATGTGGACTTGGTACCTCTCTCCATTTTGCAGTGGAGGGTGGGGTGTTATGATAGATAATAAAGACTGTATCTGGTGTTTAGAGAAGTGACTTTTTGTGGATAACTCACAGCTTTTATTTAGCCTGGGATTGGTAGGAAGGTGGGGCACAGAGAAGTCTGAGGAGAAGGAGGACAGTAAGTGCTCTTGAGATCTGGATGTGCACCAAATTGCTCTCCACCTGACAAACACTGATTGAGCTCTGAGCCATGTGCCAAGTACAGGGGAGGCATGAATAGGGTCCAAGTCTCCAATCACCAGTCAGTTGCGGTAGCCAAAATTCTTTCTTTTCAAGTTTAGTACCTGGATTTTCTACTGTGCGAATTACCTAATAGGTCATACTCACCTTAGAAAAACTGGGCAATATAAAGAATTTCTTTCTTCGGTGGACAGGGAACAAGTAAAGTCCTCTTTGCTGTTAGAGCTGTGGAAATGTTTAACTTCTATCACATACAAAAAGTAACTATTTTTCTTTAAGTGTTTTTCATTTGATGCTACATTTTTTACCCCATATACATTGTGTGTGTGTGTGTGTGTGTGTGTGTGTGTGTGTGTGTACATACACACAAACATACAAATGAAAGACAGGCAGCAACTTTCTAGGGATAATATCCTCATTCTAGGAGGTCAACAGCTGTCAAAATCTCATCATTTATGAAAATATAAGGGGAATCCTGGGAAGCAGGAATGTTTGATTTAGTCTTACTCTTGAGTTAAAACACCAAACCACAAAATATTTTTGTGTGTCTTCAATAAGACATTATTTGTGGAACCTTTCCACTTGTGACAATGGATTTGTCAAATAAGACAACAATGAAGGATCTACTTTTTTTTTTTTAAAGATTTTATTTATTTATTTGACAGAGAGAGATCACAAGTAGATGGAGAGGCAGGCAGAGAGAGAGAGAGAGAGAGAGAGAGAGAGGGAAGCAGGCTCCGTGCTGAGCAGAGAGCCCGATGCAGGACTCGATCCAGGACCCCGAGACTACGACCTGAGCTGAAGGCAGCAGCCTAACCCACTGAGCCACCCAGGCGCCATACCTTTTTTTTTTTTTTAAAGGCCAACCAGTTATAGTTAATTATAGTAGATTTTGTATTCTACTATCTTGTTTCTTAAATTTTCTCTGGCTAATTGCAAACTGTTAACACTGGATAATCTAGCTTAAAAAAACTTACTGGAATATAGGATTTCTTTAAGGTATCATATTTATTTGAAAGCCATAATAAAATGGTTAAATTTAAAATATTTTGCTCTCCCTCCTCTGCTTTATAATTCAACTTGACATTGTTTACCCTGACCTGTACTGGGCCATATTGTTTTGCTTAACAAAGAGAAAGAGCTCCATGAGCATTTAGGACAACTTTACAGCCTACGAAGGGATATAACTAGCATGTTATCTTCATAATCTGTTGTCACCATCACGACCCTTACATTTCCCCCTCTTCAAGTCCTGTCAAGACTATCACGTGAAAGTCAAAGGACCTTTTTATTGAGAACACACAGCACAGAAATCTGTCGACACTTGGAGGCCACTTGTAATATTTGTAACAATTCGGAACTCCACACAGAATATGAAAAGCAACCGGGTTAACCAAAAAGGTTAAAAAAAATTACCATCTCTGACCCATTCATGTAGATGACCCAAATACAGAGACTTACAGAGCACCCAAGGGGGAGCCATGAAACAGGACTAGGATGCCTTTCCTGAATTCAGAGAGATTATTTTATCACAAAATGCTATTTTATATCAATTTATATTCTTGATACCAGGATCAGGCATAAGTCGTTTCTTTTACTGTACCCCTTAAAACACCGTTGGCCATGTGGTTGCCGTCACATGAGCCCTACTAAATCTGAATTGCACCACTGTATTTATGTTTTATTATATTTCAAACGCCTGCCTCTAGCATATCTGACACCCTCTTGGAACTCAGAGCAGCTCCAGGCCGCAAGAGGAAATACCAGCAGGCTTTCACTGGGTACAGCAGATTACTCCACTGACACACAGCCTTTCCAGGCCCCTCTCCAGCGGAGACCCGGCCACCTGGGGCCAGAGGAGCCCCACCTCGGAAACCCGCCCGCACAAAAGACCTTGCAGCTTCGGCCTGCAGCTGCTCATCACCACTGATTCCCTGACACTCAAAAGGACCTTGCTTTTCTTCTCAAGCTTAAAAAAAAAACCACACCTCTCATAAACCTTATCTAGAAATAATCAGACCAGAAACCAGAGAGGCATTAGGAAAAAAAAAAAAAAAAAAATTCCAGAAACGTTAAATACCAGAGGAAGGGAGATGGAAAGCATAGCCATGACGGCGATGAACTTTATCCAGCCGATGAGATCATTAATTATCCGAGTTAATATCTGCGTCTGTGCGCTGAATTGTTTCCCTTTTAATACCTCTCGTCCCTCCCTCCCCTCCGCGCCCCTCACCTGCCAGCCTTCGGTCTCTGGTGTTTTTCCAAATAACATCCAGGGCTCTGGCGGTGGAGTCTCGGATGTGATCGCTAAAGGACCTCCGGAGAGGGGCTCTCAGGGACCGAGCCATCACGTGGGCCTCGGGGTCCCCCATCCAGGCGCAATGGACTTCAGCGCAGCCCCGGCGCCGCGACCATGCTGGCCTCCTCCCGCTGCAGATTGTCCTTCGCCGGCTGCGGGCTGGGGCTCCGCGGGGCGGCGGGGCGGCGGGGCTGCGTGTGCGCCGGGCCCGGGGGCGAGCCGCGAGCGAGCCCTGCGCCCTCAGGATCCCGGCATTGCGGCTCGCACTGCGGCCCGGGAAGCGCCGACTGCAGGCGGCCTCCTGGATGGCCGCCAAGCGCGCGCGGCTGCCACATCTGGAAAGGCTTACAAATGAGCCCGCGACACACTCGCGCAGCGCTCGGGCTGCCTTCGTGGCTATGGAGATGATTCTAGCTCCCTCTGTAATCCAATAACTTGACTTGGTACAAGCTCGGCCGTTCGTCTAGTTAATAACTTGTCTCCTTCCCTGGCAATCCAGGTTAACCTTGTGCTTTTGAAGGAAAGGCAGAGCAGAGGGCAAAAAAGTGAGGGAGGGAGACAAGGAGGGATGGCAGGTAGGGTTCTCTTCAACTTTCAAGGTAAATTCTCATTCATAGTCGCATTTGATTAATAATTAAGTCATGGTTTGGGATTAGGCTGTTTATGACACAGAAAGTTCAAACTTTAGTTGTGGGTGAGGGAAGGAAGATACCGCTGGAGGAGCAACCTACAGGAGAACCTAGGATTCTCTCTAGGAAGTGGATACTTGAGTTTTAAAGGAAACACTAATCACCTCTTCATATTTCCCTTCTAACTATGCTCCTACTTATTTTTAAGTGGTTTAATCTAATAATTCTAGGTTTTGCCTCTAAATAAGGTTCAAATGTCCCCTGGTTTTGAGAATCTTTTAATTCCAAGTAAGCAAACTTCATCATTATAATTGTACATCAAAACCTCTCTCCTGAAGAGTAAAAGAACTGCCAAGCACCATGAAATCAAAATATGGGCCAACTGCTTCTTCAACAAGATCTGTTTTTGAGTTTCTAAAATGCCAAATAACTCTATTTCTTTGCCAATGAATTTGGCTGATTTTCTGCTTTTTAATGCAGTATTAATCCTCTCCTCTCTCACTCTCCCTTAAATGCCATCTTCTAACTTTCAAGGTTTGGCATGGAGGCTTACTACTGGCATCACAATAGTATCTAAAGGCCAGTTCATAACCTTTGTGAAATTAGAAAATGCTGTAAAAGCACTTTGTAAATTGCAAGATTACCATGAGAGTGCTATTATCATAATTATTCTTACAACCCACACTGATCTCCCTTCCTAGTCCCCAAATACGTACAGCATGCCACCTCTTTCCCATCAACTTTGACAACTTCGTTATACAAGGAGTAGCGAGACTGTGCTCACGAGTTTTAACTAACACTTGTGGCACTACATATTAGTAACCCACATGTCTTCAATCATACTGTTCCCAAGTTGTTAAAGCCCATGAGTCTCTTCAGCTGAGAATGTGCATCTTGATATTGTCTTCCTTGCCTTATCACTGGGCTGGGCATAGATCAGGAGACAAGTACTAACTGCTGAGGCATGTGGACTTTGGGCCCCGTGGGAATTCCGAGGGCAACTTCTTCATTAAAAAAAGTCTCAAAAAATTTGATTGTCCAATACACGGCTCCATTTTAAAACAAAGTACTGGAAGCCCGTGGGTGTGTATGTGTGTGTGTGCATGGATGTGTGTGTGCGTGTGTGTGTGTGTGCGTGTACGCATGGATGCGTTTCTCCTTCAAAGAGTGCACCTTGAAACAGGTTGACTCATTTCTGGTCAGGTTGAACAGGGCAGGTCTGTTTGTAGAGGAACAGTATGAAGTAATCATAGCATAAGTAGCGAACCACACTCTGTGCTAGGCACGGGGAAGTTGAGGATGAATAAGACATCGGCTCAGTCTTTGAGCAGAAATCCCACTGACCACAAATCATTTCAAAATAGTGTCATAAATTCTATGACAGAAGCATGTACCAAGCATTATGGTAGCACAAAGAAGGAAAAGGAAGCCTGGATTCCTAACTCCTCTTAAGCACTGACCTCACCTAAATTTCCATTCAAGATTTATGAACTACAACCATTCCCGGCACAAATATCAACAGCTGATTGTATGATTCATGCAAAGTCACTGACTGTAACAGCATGAAGCTTTCCTGTACCTATACACAGAATGGGAAACAGCATTTATGGAGTACCTATGACATACCAAAACTCTTCTAGCACTGTAGATAAGACCCACATATGTACACCCCTAATAGGAATTATTATCTCCTCTTTAGAGATGAGGAAGCTGGAGCGCAGAGAGAAGAGATTTGAGAAAGGAGATAATAAATGCCAGACCTAGGATTCATACCCAGAGCTGTCTGCATTCAAAGCTCATTAGCCGGGGTGCCTGGGTGGCTCAGTGGGTTAAGCCTCTGCCTTCGGCTCAGGTCATGATCCCAAGGTCCGTTCGGCAGGGATCCTGCTTCCCCCTCTCTCTCTGCCTGCCTCTCTGCCTACTTGTGATCTCTGTCTGTCAAATAAATGAATAAAATCTTTAAAATAAAAAAAAGCTCATTAGCCTTCCAATCAACTTGACTGCTCATAAATTAATGACAGTGATAATGACCCATTAGGGTTTATCTAGGCTCAGCTGATACTAAGCTATAGGCCAAAACTCTTTAATCGTAGCCAAATAAAATCACCACTGATGGTGATGGGCTCATGGTATGAAAGAAGCCTGAGTCTCAGAGGGGTTTTAGATGACCCCAGCTATGAAAATTGAAGTGCAGTGAGCCAAGAGAAGAGAGGCCTAGTCAACACCGTTGCTTAATGATAGGACACTCTGGTCTGATTTAGTGTTCTAAAACATCCTCCTTCTCCTCCGTGACATGCTCTTTCAAAGACAATACTCCTAGTACTTCACTGTAGCTCATCTCAGCAGGTATTACAAAAGCCGACTTATTCTAAGCACAGGTTCCATTTGGTAGACCAGTCCATAGACCTAACCTAAGAGGTATATGGAAACTTACCATCATAAATATAACTCTTACTGACAGACTATTGGAGCAGAGGAGCACACCTGTGTTTTCAAGCAAGGTGGACTTTAATTATTGATTTTACTATATTCCAAAGTAGTGCTGGCAATTTTACCCCTCATTTCTAAAAACTCATTAAATTCAAATTTCATTGTGAAGATAATTTCAACTCCTTATAAATGAGTCTCATATCATATCATATAACATATCATAGGTATGATGTAAAAACTAATACACTGTCAATTTTAAATTGTTTTTATTTTTTGCTTTCTGGCTGTATTTATTGGCCATTAAAAGAAATGTTCCATGCAGAAAAAGTGTTTTTCAAAATTCACCATGTATAGAATAATTCCTCGAGTTTTATTTCCATGAATTTAAAATAATCCAAGTCTCTTTTCACTGAGAGGTGAGGACAGTATACCATAATTAATGTTATCTCAGCTTGGCAGATGGGGAAAGTGGGAATATGAGAAGTTTATTGATTTTTTTAAAGATCCTGCTGGGAATTATAAGAGAAATGAAGATAGCAATACTATGCTTTGATTGCTTTTCAGTTCCTTTTTCTTGTGATAAAGGGCTAGTTTCAGCCATTGGTGGAGCTGCTCTCTGACCTAGGGGACTCCTGTTTGTATATTAATCTAGAGACTCTTCTCAACTATGACCCTAATATTTTCCATGTAAGAAAACCATTCCGTTTTAGTAATGTATTATAGATTTTATTTAGTTTTGTCTAATTTGTAATTTTTGTCTTTTTACTATAAATAAAATTTTAATTTTATAGTGTTTCTAGGTCCCAAATGCTTTGATCTAATGTTAGGGACACCTTCTCTTCCAAGCCCGTGTCACACAAATCCACTTTGATCTATTGGCACTCTTATTTGGTGATGAAACTCATTTAAGCCTCCTTTGGAGTAATTAGAACATTAGGATTAACCAAAGTGCTAGTAGGTTCTTTCAAAATAGTATGAGTAATGATGGGAAATGTTTTTTGTTTTTTTTTTTTCTTTTTTTTAAAGATTTTATTTATTTGTTTGACAGAGAGAGATCACAAGTAGGTAGAGAGGCAGGCAGAGAGAGAGGAAGGGAAGCAGGCTGCCCGCTGAGCAGAGAGCCCGATGCGGGGCTCGATACCAGGACCCTGGGATCATGACCTGAGCTGAAGGCAGAGGCTTTAACCCACTGAGCCACCCAGGCGCCCCCCCCTTTTTTTTTTCTTTTTTTAAAGATTTTATTTATTTGTTTGACAGAGAGAGATCACAAGTAGGTAGAGAGGCAGGCAGAGAGAGGGGAAATGTTTATTAAGAGTCAATGTCATGCTTAGATCTGGGTCTTTGGAACAGGAAGGAAATTATTAAAACTCCATTTGGTTAAGCCCTGTGAGAGACCTAGCCCCTGCAACAGGACAACAGGTTAAGTGAAAGACAGTGGCTATCTGCAACAATAGGTCTGCTTAAGGGCTGTACTTTCATCAAAGGACTTCCACATTATATTTCTACATCTCCAAAAGCCCATGACAAAATTCATAATATGACACTTCTGTGACTCTGAGGACAATTTTCTGTCTCTCCCCCCACTCCCCGCAATGAAGAATGCCTAGCATATAGGTTACATGCTGCCAATCTCTGTTTTCACTTTGGTTTTTCTTTATTTAGCATGACCATCTTGAATACATTTGCTCTGATGCAAGTGGCAATTTTATTTGCCCCTACAATTGGAACCATAAGGATTACATTCAGTTTGGTTGAGAATCTTCTTTGTGATAAATTGTTAAATATTTTCAACCGAAGGGTTCAAGGCAAAGTTGTTTACACTATCAGGTATCTATTGATGCTCGATAGACCAATAGACCACAAGGACAATTTTCTTCAAATTGGTGATCTCCCACCTGAGGGCAGACAAGAGTCTCCTTGGAAGGTGAGAAGAATATCTTAGAATCTATGTCTATTTAGATAGCTCTTGGAGTTTTTCTATTTTTCTAATATATCAGACATGCAAGTACAATGATCTATGGATAAAATTTATAAATAAATGTATATATTGGGGTTCTATGCTCAGAAACTCATGAGAGTTAGCGATCAAAGATGTTCAGAGACTATTTCTCTACAACTCCTGATATATACACCAAAATCACACTATCTTTCAGGGCAAAATCAATTTGTTGAGGGAATATTGTTGAATAATAAGCATTTTTCTTTCCTCATTTATCACAAGAAGTGTGATAAGTGTGATCATTTCTTGTGATAAATGAGGAAAGTAAAAAACAAGAAGTGAATATGAGGAAAGAAAAATGTTCTTTTCTTCCTGACACAATAATACCTTCTTTCCTTTTTAACTACTGAATCTCATTACTAACTGCTTTCTGAAACAAAGTTCTTCACTTGGGCTGAGAAGTCACCTAGCCTTTGAGAAAAGAAACTGCTCTATACTGAATGTTTGTGTTCTCCTCCAAATTCATATGTTGAAACCTAATACCAATATGTGATGGTATTAGAAAGTGGGGTCTTGGGGAAAGGATTAGGTCATGAAAGTTGAGCCATCATGAAAGAGATAAGTTCCCTATAAAAGAGAACTTGGGATCTCCTTGCCCCATCTCCATGTGAGGGCTCAGCAAAAACATGGGGTCTATGAACCAGGAAGTAGGTCCTCACCAGACACGAAATATGCTGGCACCTTGATCAACCTCATAGACTCTGGATCATGAGAAAAACATCTCTGTTGTTTATAAGTCACCCAGTCTATGGGATTCTGCTAAGTCAGACCAAACAGACTAAGTCAGAGACAGACCACATTTGAGTGATTTGACAGCTTTGTGATCTTAGGACAGCATTTTCACAATTGCTATAAAGGGGATTGATTAGATCCTTGACTCTGGTACAGAAGGGGAGATGGAAGTAAAGCATACAGAATCCAACAGGATGGGGCCTGTCCTCCGGAAGTGGAACAGAAAGGTTAAACAACTCTACTGGGGTAGGTGGTCTCATTCCTCTTCTAAAAAGTATCTTCACAGAATCTAAACTATTAGTAAATTAATTGCCCATTTTTATACTTTCCTCAAGCTATTTTCAAGTTGCTTTGAATATGTTTCTTTGGAGTTGTTCATTTGTTTGTTTTGGTTCACTTCTCTCTCAATTATTTCCTTTCCATTTTTTGTTGACTAGTTCACTCTAGTTTTCTATACTAGTAATTTTGGCAGAAAGACAGGAAAGAAAAAGTACTAGAGAATGGGAAGAGGAAGTAGTGGTGCTCCCAGAATTTTTTTTTAATGTAATGATTTCAGATTTTTTTTTGTGTCATGATTTCAGAAGGTCAAAATATTTTTAATTCTATAGAAAAATCAACAAGGATGCATCAGCAATAGTAGTGCTAAAGAAATAATACATCTATAATTTATATTGCCTTAACAGAGGATAGACTGTCTATCGGTAAGATAAATTTTAGACAGTTAAAACTTAAGGAGGAAATTTAACAAGGAAATGTCCTTGCTCTTATTCTTCGTTTTCTCTTATATCTTCTCTTCTTCCTTTTGTCATTTTATCCTTCTATTGTTTATTCTTCATGGTATAAAATTTCAGTATATTATGAATTAAAGGAGTCCAACATTATAACATAGAATTACAGTGATGTAATTTCTCTGCTAAGACTTAAGAGTATATTATGACTATTTGAATTACTTTTAAATTGCATTTATTTCCATTCATACTAGTTTTATATGTATCTTTATGTTGACATTGGAACCACAAAAAAATCGTCTTGCTGATTCTGAATAAAAGACTTCTTCTGAGAAACAAAAATATTCAAATGCTTTGTTTTACCTTCATGTAAACTCACTGCCACAAGTCTCTATAAAGAGCTAAATGTTGATTATCTTTTGGATCTTAACATTTATCAATAACCTCTAATAAAATACTATACTAATAGTAAAATCAAAAGCAATCTGGGATAATGGTATACTTGAGCATATGCGTTCAGGGGTAATTTTGAAGTCAGTCCAAACAGGAACAAAAATATATTTCTATGTTAATATAGCCTATTGATTATATCTTTTCAACCATATTAATAAATAATTAATATTATTAATTAATTACTATTATAAATAAATAAATAAATGTTATTTATTAACAGGACCTCAAACACACTGCCAATACCAACAGGTTTGAATGTTTTCATAAAAAGGTAGTTTATAGGTTGCCTTAGCTCCTGTCGACAAAGGGATCCTGAAGATATACTGCCACTCCTGCCACGCATGCACAAAATATAAAATAACGTTTTTCAGAAACTGCATAATAGGTAAAGCAGGACTGTGATTTCTGAAAGAGAGTTTTAAAAAAACAAAACAAAACGAGCTCTAATATGTTTCCGGCTTACTGCCTGGGGGTATTTTCTGGCCACAGAGTAGAGAGAGAAAAACCAAACACAACCTGAGAATCTTATTTTTAAAGATTTTTAAACTTTATTTATTTGACAGACAGAGATCACAAGTAGGCAGAGAGGCAGGCAGAGAGAGGAGGGGAAGCAGGCTCCCCGCTAAGCAGAGAGCCTGATGCAGGGCTCAACCCGAGGACCCTGGGATCATGACCTGAGCTGAAGGCAGCGGCTGAGCTGGGCCACTGAGCCACCCAGGTGCCCCATAATCTGAGAATCTTGAGGTGACAGACATTAGAGTTTATGGAGACTGAGGCAGTTAGAGTTTGCAAGTCAGAGTACCAAAAAAAAAGAGAGCAACATTGTGAGATCTGCATATTTGCAGAGAAGTCTCCCAAGCCTTTGTCTGAATATTGATCTGTACAGATGTAGAAGGAACTTTCCCAAACTTGGGGAAAAAATACTGGAAGTCAATAGGCAGATAACATCCTGGAGCTCACACAGGGCTGGGATTAGTTTCTGTTTCCACCTGTCAGCATGATGAGACCTCATGTAATAAGCAGCCTTGGGTAGAATCCCTAGAAGGATCATGCCTTAGTAGGGGGACTAAATTAGTTTTAGGATAATGGCTGCTCTGAACCTGCCAGCAGAAGAAAGGAAAAAAATAAATATAAGAGCAGAAATAATTGAAACTGAACATAAACAACAGAAGTTAAAAGATTGTTCTTTGGAAAGATCAATGAAGTTGATTAATCTCTAGTCAGATTAACTAGAAATAAAAAGTGAGTTTAAGGGACACATGGGTGGCTCAGTCGGTTAAGCATCTGCCTTTGGCTCAGGCCATATGTCTCTCTCATTGAACTCCTTGCTCAGCAGGGAGCCTGATTCTCCCTTGGCTTATGGCTCCCACTGCTTTGCATGCTCTCTCACTCTCTGACAAATAAATGAATAAGATCTTTAAAAAAAAGTGAATTTAATAGGATCAAAGGTTAATATACAAAAATCAATTATATTTGCATATATTATCAATGAACAATTAGTAAGTCTCATTTATAACATGATAAAAAAGTATGGAAATACTTAGAGAAAATACTGGTAACAAATATGTATACCATACACTGAATGCTTTATAAAACATTACTAAGAGAAATTAAATACCTAAATAAATAGAGACATATACCATGTTCATGGAATTGCATACTCAATACTGTCAGGATATTAATTCTCCCATACAAATCTATAAAATCAATATGAATCAAAATTCTAGAAGTTCTTTTCTTTTTTTAACTGACAAGTTAATTCTAAAATTTATATGGAAATACAAAGGACCTAAATAAATCAAAATTTTTTTGAAAAAGAGGTGCAATATTAAGGATTTATACTTCCTGACATCAAGACTTATAAATCTATAGTTATCAAAATAGGATGATACTGATTTAAGGATAGGCATATAGAACAATGGAACAGAAGAAAGATTTTGGAAATAGGTCCATACAACATGTTCAGCTGATTTTCAATAAAGATGCCAAGGTAAATCAATGGAGAAAAATAATCTTTTCAACAAATGGTATTGGTACAATAGGATGCCATATGGAAAAAAATGAACCTCAACCCTTACCTCAAATGTTAAACAAAACTTAACTCTAAATGGACCATGAACCATAGTACAAATTTAGGAGTAAAACTATAAGGCTTGTACAAGAAACTCTGTAGCCTTAAGTTAGGCAAAGCTTCCTTAGGATCCAATAAGCATCAGTCATTAAACAATGGATAAATTGGAACAAAAAAATTCCTTTGTCCTCTTAAAAATACTGCAAAGAAAAGAAAAATTCAAGTCACTGACTAGGACAAAATACTTACAAAGCATATATCCAGAATATATAAAGAGCCCTATAATTCAATGTAACAAAAAGACAAATAACCAGATTATAATAAATGGGCAAAAATTTTGAAATGACACTTTGCAAAAGAAGGTATATGAATGGCTAACAAGTACAAGAAGCTATCCATTCTCAGTCATTAGGAAAATGCAAATTAAAATCATACTGAGTTACCGTTACACACTAAAATTAAAAATACTAACCACATCAAGTGTGGGTAGGATGTTGGACAACTGGAATTCTTATATATTGCTGGTGGGAATGTAAAATGGCCTACCCACTTTGAAAATCTGGAAGTTTCTTTTAAAAGTCAAACATACTCTTACCAACTAAATCCACTCAGGTATTACTCAAAAGAAATGATAATATATGTTTGTACAAACGCTTATATGATAATATTGGCAGCACCTTCTTCCATTTACAGATAATTCTAAAAAAGACACAAGTACAGTGATAAAGACTAGCTCAGTGCTCGCCAAAGTCTGTGGATGAGGGTGAGGGTAGGGTGAGATTCACTGTAAGGCACATAAATGTTATTCTGAGGGTGATGAAAAAAAAAGCAAAATGATAAATAGAAATACTTTCAATATAAACAACAGAGTGTTAATATCTCTAGTAAAGCACTTTTACAAATAATAAGAAAGCAAAATAGAAACAAGCCAACTGAAAAAATTAATGGATTTTATGAGAAAGGATTTTACAGAACATATGGAGGTGACAGAATTGGGAAATAGAAGCTCAGGGTTCAAATTTTGGTATCACTGAAAATTCCAGGATAAAAGCAAATCACCAAAGCTCTGAATCTTTGAGAATCTGATGTAAGTCTTCACAGAGAGGTGGGGAGGAACCTGCTGCTCAGAGTGTGATTACTGGCTTGGAGTATGTATGGAATGTATATATGGAAATAATATCCAAGTGCTATGTTACTGGATCAAATTATATGAGAGAGATTTATAATAAGGCACTTTAGATATTATTAATAACATTATTTGAATGGTATCATGAAAGACTCATTCTACGTTGAATAATTATTAATATAATTTCATGCAATGTTATTAGTATTGCCATGTTATTAACCAAAACAATAAAAAGTTTTCAACTCAATAATGATGTTACTATTGGATTCCGCTATTATATTAGGATATGTTATTTGTGCGGATATATATTCCTTTCTGGGGCACCTAATGGAACCTTAAAATATGATATTTAAGTGAACAGGTATTTTGCTAACATTAGCAGAAAAAGAACATATAATTTTCTCTCTTTCTATTAAATAGGAAGCCAAAAATCTCTTCACAAATATTTTAAGCAAGGAAAAAAATAGGAAAAAAAAACGAAACTCTTACTTTTGTCACTGACATAAAAAAGCTAAGTAAATACAAGTCAGAAGAAGAAAGTAAAAAAGAAAAGCTTTCAGAAAAGGAAAAATAGAATTAAGGGAGAGGGAAGTCATTTGCATAAATTATGCTGTACAGGAAGTGGCAGTCTGCAAACTTCACCTGAAAAAAAGGAACCTGCGTAGAAAGTAGAACACACTTCCTACTGAAGAAAAAAGCAGGTGATGAAGGGCAGTGGAAATTGTTAGCAAGTGCTTCTTTTGGACAAATTCCTTTTTCTTTCCTTCCTGCCTTCCTGGCTGCCTTCTTTCCTTCCTTCCTTCCTTTCTGCAGCGGGGAAGACCCTCATAATCCCTCATAAACAGACTAAAGAAACAGGGCACCTGCACTGCTTCCTTAATCTTGAATTGGAGTCTCAGGGGGTTCTGACCCTAATTTTCCCTCACACTCACTATTGGCTTGGGCTTCTTGGTCTTTGAGACTTTTTATTTTTTAAAAGATTTTATTTATTTATCAGACAGAGAGAGAGCACAAACAGGGGGAGCAGCAGGCAGGGAGCCCAATGCAGGACTCAATGCAGGACCCCGGGATCATGACCTGAGCCGGGATCATGACCTGAGCCGGGATCATGACCTGAGCCGGGATCATGACCTGAGCCGAAGGCGGAGGCTTAACCATTTGAGCCACCCCAAGCATCCCTCTTTGAGATGTTTTAATGTGAGGCCAATGGCTCATCAGAGGCTGGATGAATGACCACAGAGGAGCATAGAAATCTAGAGGAAGCATTTAGAAATCCAGAGGAAGCATAGTAGTTGGATAGAGTAATTTTATGTCTGTTGAATCTAATGACAAAACACTTTGGCTTCTATGTTTTATGTTTTATGTCCTCCCCCCAATTTTATTTTCTAGTACTCTATTTTCATTATATTTTAAAATGGTATGTGTCAACAGAAGAGTGGGGAAAGAAAGGTCTCCGTAAACAGTTTAGGAAAACTCGCTCTAAATATATGTATAAAATATCTAGAGATCGTAATTACTTGAGTGTTTCAGTAGGTGATACTTTAGCTCCCATGTGTCTAGATGGAGAGAATAGGTAAAAACAGTCTTCCGTGCAGCATTTAATCAGCCTCTGAATTAAACAATTGTTGGTATTTTCACATTTCTTACTATTTGTTATTTACATGGAAGAGCAACATGGTAGGCATTCTTAATACCTCAAATTGGAAATTGGAAAAAAAATGTTTAAAGGAAATGGAAGCATTTTTGCTTTTGCAGTTTCAGGCGCAATGAGTGGTTCACATCTGGCACCAAGACTATAGATCATCAGTGATGCAAGAATGCTGCAAACTGAAATATTCAAAGAAAAACAAAGGATGGATGGTGGCAGGAAATAGAGCAGGCAAATTTGTGATTTAAGTATAAGCTATGATTACTCTAAAGTAAACCTTTTTATCAAACTAGTTTGTAGGAAATGGTTAGCATTTCTAAGGAGGATGATTTGCTCTAAAATCTGAAAACTGGAGATTGTTAGAAGAGGCTATTTTCATTAGTTCTCTAAATTCATATATCTCCTCTATATCTTAATGGCATCACTTGTCATTATCATGAGCAATGGTTGAGTTTTAATAAAGCCAAATTCAATTTTTAAAAACTTATCACCAAAAATAAAAGCTTTTGACTTTTCCCCCCAAACTCATTTGCTAAATCCCCTGTAATATATACATATCAAAAGTCTTTAGGAATAGTGATTATAGTTGGTATCTAATGGGTTTCTGGTATTGTAGTACATCATCTAAAAAAACCCTGCGGTTTATAATAAACATGTTATGCAATGAAAAAAAAAACAAAACAAAACCTGGGGGTGCCTGGGTAGCTCAGGTAGTTAAGTGTCCAACTCTTGATTTTGACTCAGATGTGTGGAACCTGCAAGGGATTCTCTCTCCCCTTCTCCTTCTGCTCCTCTCCCCATCTAAAAATGAAAAAGACTGTTTCTCTTTTTCTTTTACTACTGACCATAGAGTTTAGAATAAGGATGTCTGGATCTTTGCAGCTGGGATAGTACCACTGATTAATAAGATTTACTATTCTTAGTAAAAGTTATAATCACTCTCTAAGGCCTGATGAGTCTGGACCCATCCCATTTTTCCAGTTTTTTCTCCTTCCAAACACAAACTCCATGCTCCAGCTGGCTGGGCTGCACAATTGCATCACCGTGCCTTGTGCATTCCCACTGTTCTAACTTTGCCAACAGTTTTCCATGCCTAGAATTGTCTCTTTCCAGTTTTTCAAAGCTTTCCTCTCCCCCATATCCTCTCTGGACCACTCCAGCCAGTGAACTCTCTCAGCTCAATGTCTAGGGAGTCTTGAGTATCTTGCCACTTAACTGCTATGACTTCTCTTGCTCGGCAGGCTGGAAGCATTCTGAAGGGGTATGTTCTCAAGGTCTAGACCAAGGAAACCCCTAGACAACAGGAGGAGCAGGAAGAGCAGCACACATCAACATCACGTGTTCCCTTTTCCAATGGCCTTCAGCTTTCTAGTGGAGGGGGGAGGAAGTGAGAGAGAAAGAGGGCAGCGAAGAGAGTTGGATGCACTGACACTTGGCTGGACGTGGGTTAACCTGGAGCAGGGAAAATACATTCCATTAAGGGTAAGCTGAAGACTGTAGTCTTATTGGAGAATTAAAACGTTTTTATTAGTTTTCAGCAATATGAGGTAGTGATTCAGGGTCACTTGGGCTGCTTCTAGGATTTCAAAAGTGAAAGCTAGGTCATGTTTATCGTGTTATTCCTCCATGTCCCTCCCTGAACATCTTCACACCCCAAATCTCTTCCTTTTCCCTAAGGCAGTCAGTCCTTCTGCCATCTGACTGTCCAGAGTCAAATGGACGAGCCACTGGATGGTGGTTTATTTGTTCACCCCCAATGTCTCCCTATCTCACAGTCTCATAGAGATCACAATTCTGTTATCTGGGTTCTTGATAGTGCTTGCTGAGCCATTGCAAGAGGAAGGTTAGCCCTAGGGGAGGAGGAGGAAGTATAGAGCTATAGAAAAACTTTATATATATATATATATATATATATATATATATAAAAATATAATATTTCACATATAAGAGAGATTATACAGGATTTGTCTTTCTTTGTCGGACAGACTTCACTTAGTATAATGCTCTTGAGATCCACCCATATCACAAATGGCAGGATTTTTTTTCTATTTTTATGGCTCAGTAGTATTCCAGTGTGTGTGTGTGTGTGTGTGTGTGTGTCTGTGTGTAACCATTCATCCATTGATAGGTTATTTCCATATCTTGGCTATTGTAAATAACGACGCAATGAAAATGGAGGTGCATATTTCTTTTTAAATTAGTATTTTCATTTTTTAAGATAAATACCTAAAGCAGAATTACTGGATCGTATCGTAGTTCTATTTTTAATTTTTTGAGGAATTTTTAGTTGTCCATAGTGGCTGCACCAATTTACATTCCAACCAACAATGCATACAAGATTCTCTTTTTTCCACATCCTTGCCAACACTTGTTATTTCTACTCTTTTTGATAATAGCTATTCTAACAGGTATGATGTAATATCTCATTGTGGTTTTTTTCTTTTCCCCAATGATTAATGAAGTTGGGCATCTTTTTATGTACCTGTTGGTCATCTGCATGTCTTTTTTGGTTAAAAAAAAATGTCTACTCAGATCTTCTACTTATATTTTAATTGAGCTATTTATTTTTTTATATTGATGTGTATGAGTTCTTTATATATTTTGGTTATTAGCTCCTTATTAGTATGTGATTTGCAAATATTTTGTGCCATTCCGTAGGTTGCCTTTTCATTCTGTTGATGGTTTCCTTTGCTGTGAAGAAACTTTTTAGTTTGATATTGTCCTGCTTGCCTATTTTTGTTATTGTTCTTTTTGCTTTTGGGGTCAGATTAAAAAAATCATCACAAAGACTTACATAAGGAGTTTACTGCTTTGCTTATGTTCTCTCCTAGGAGCTTTATGGCTTCAGGTCTTACATTTCAGTCTTTAATCCATTTTAAGTTAATTTTTTATGTACAAAAAGTAGTCCAATTTCTTTCTTTTGCATGTGGCTACCCAGTTTTCCCATCACCATTTGTTGAAGAGACCATCCTTTCCCCACTGTATATTCTTGGTTCATTTGTTGAAATTTATTGACCATATATATACAGGTTCATTTTGGGGCTATTCTGTTCCATTGATCTATTTATCTGTTTTTATATTGGTACCACAGTTTTAATCACTGTAGCTTCATAACATAGTTTAAAATCAGGGAGGGTAAAGCCTCTGGCTTTGTTCTTCTTCTTTGAGATTGCTTTGGCTATTTGGGGTCTTATATGATTCCATAATAGACTTTGGGACTATTTATCCTATTTCTATGAAAAATGCCATTGGAATTTTGATAGGAAATGCATTAAATCTTCATGTTGCTTTAGGTAGTATAAATATTTTAATAATATTAATTCTCCCAATCCATGAAAATGAGATATCTTTCTATTTATTTGTATATTTTTCAATTTCTTTCATTAATGTCTTATAGTTTTCAATATGTAGGTCTTTTACCTCCTTGGTTAAATTTATTCCTAAGTATTTTATCCTTTTTTATGTAATTGCAAATAGGATCGTTTTCTTAATTTCTCTTTCTGATAGTTTATTGTTACAGTATAGAAATGCAACATAATTTTCTGTATTAATTTTGTATCCTGCAACTTTACTGAATTCATTTATTAGTTCTAACAGTTTTCTAATGGAGTCTTTAGGGTTTTCTATATGTAACATCATGGCATTTTTACTTTTTCCTTTCCAACTTGGATGTCTTTTATTCCCCACTCCCCCTTCTTCTTCTACCCAATTACTCTGGGTAGGACTTCCAATTATGTTTACTACTTTAACATTTTGTTACCTTCAGTTGATTGAATAATGATTAAGTTGACCAGTGGCAAATATGTGACTATATGACATAACATGACATCTTTGATTACTTTGCTTGTTCAATAAACTTTTCACATGTTATCTTTTCTCTCACCTTGACCGTAAGCTCTTTGAGGATAGTGTCTTAAATAGTTTTATAAGTCTGGTACACTATTTGGTAAAAACAGACATTCAGAGATATTTCTGGTTATATTTATAATACAATATAAACTCTCACTAGTCATTCAGTGTCACAATCATTTGTCTTAAGCTTTAGGATTTTGTTATGCGGTACAAACTCTGAAGTACATATTAAGATGGGTATGCATGTGGAGGAAGAATAAATGGGAAACTTGCACTGACATTAACCAGTAATGCCTGAAACTTTATTATGGACAAGAACTCTCCGGGGAATATATTACCATGGAGGTTCTTGAGCCTATGAGATTCTGAGTCAGCAGGCCTGGAGGTATCTAGGAATCCTAATTCTTAAAGAAGCATTCTAGAAAATTATGAGGTACATTTAAACAAAGATTGCATTAAAAAAGTATGTCTTTATTTTTTCTTTTTTTAAAAGACTTATTTATTTATTTTAGAGAGAGAGTGTTAGTGGGGGGAGAGGCAGAGAGAGAGAGAGGGGCTCTCTCGCAGGTTCCATGCAGAGTGTGGAACCTGATAAAGTACTGAATCCCAGGACCCTGAGATCATGACCTGACCTGCCAAAACCAAGAGTCAGAGGCTTAACCAACAGAGCCATTCAGGTGCCCTGATATGCCTTTATTTTCAAATTACAAATGCTGTTTTTCTTTAAAGCAAAAAATAACTAAGTGTCCTTTAGGTGCAGGACATTAAAAGATAAACTGGACATGGATTTTATAATATAACAAAGAGAATAAGTATTAGTAATCATAATAAAGAACATAAAGGAATAAAACTCTTGTGAGAATTTCAAGTCTAGTATTTGAGAGTTCTGGGGAAAGGGGATGATTTCAGAGCAGAGGAGGTCATGGAAGGCTTCAAAGGGGAGGTAAATATAGAAATTTGGAACAGTATGAAAGAAGTTTCTGGAAAAGATAACAGTATTAGCAAAAACAGTGAAGTAGAAAGTGAAGGACATGAAGTATGGGTATTTCTGTGATGGAGTCTCGGGGCAGCTGAATATGAGGAGGGTAACTTGGCTGGTAGGCTAGGGGCTGGAGACTGTGAAGACGTAGCTTTAGTTGGATGAAATTCCCATGAGAATGTATAAAGACAGATAAGAAAAGAAAAGATGGATGAGAAAAGAAAATCCAAGCATCAAGCCATATAATATATTTAAGGCTTTGGATGAGGATTTGGTGATATGATATTTTAACAGTAAAGATCTCTTCTGAATTATATTAAATATGATACCAATGAGGGCTATGATACAAATATGTAACTTTACTTCTGTGTTTTATGATACTAACTTCTACCACTTGAGACAAAGTAAGACACTTAAATTAGAAGTTTAAAACCAATATTAAACCATTAAAATAAAAATCAAAACATTATCTACCTAATGTATTTCTAAAATATAATTCTATAGAGTTGATTAAATATTTGTATTTTTTACTGTGTATATCACTTATGTGGACACGTCAAGACATATAAATGAGGCTCAATTCTAGAGAATCACAAAAACAATGTGAGGTATTCCCTTGCTCTCCTTCCTCCTAAAAACAAACCAAAATAAAACAAAACAAAATAAAACCCTAAAGCCCCTAAGGGTTGAATAATTTCACTAAAGAAAATAAAAGAGAGGTAAGCAGAAGTCACGGGAAATGGGAGAGAGCAAAAGGCTGGAAACCTACCACAGATGGAGCAAAGATTTTCCAGATGTGGAATTCTTTCTATGGATCAGTGCTTTTAGCTTGGCTCACTTGGGTTCTACCAGGAAAAAAAAAAAAAGGGAACTATGGCTTCCTTTTACCCTCTATCTGTAATCTAACTAAACCTACTTTGCTGAAATTTTATATTTTGTTTCCTTTATGAAAATGTCTTGATATCTGTGATCTGTGGTTATTTTTCAAAAACCTGAGCTGACATTGTGGATGGGAATGCTTTGCGAATGCCTGGAGATATTTGTATGTGTGTCAGAATATCTCCATTTGTAAAGAGACTTCTAACACATCTTTACGGCACAATCCTCTTGTCCACATCACAAAAAGGCCAGGGCTTTGCCTGCATCTGAGGATGAGGGGGTCACTGTTCTGCTTATGTTCTGTTGTTATGGACCATCTGGGAGGATGGTTCTTGATTAGTTGCAGAAGGATTTACTGTTGTCTCAGTGTCAGGGTCAGGTTAGATGGAAATGCCTTTTTTTTAAGAGGCCCCCAAATTTGGTACTGAAAAATAATACAAAATAATGAAAGTTTCTGTGTATAATAAACAAGCCTAATTCCCACTTCACTACAGTCATAAAAGAAGAAAAGCTTCATGTCCCCCTTTGGGTCACCTGGCTCATCTTTGCTTTGCATAGATGAAAGCTACTGTCTTCATCATTGTAGCTGAAATACAGCCACTAGGTCTTAGGGGAAAAAAAATCACCAAGATATGTCCCACGGGGGTGATTCTTTTTAAATTAGAAAATATTAAATCATAGAATACAGGTACGTCTGGTGGAATTCTGATTTTTTTTCTCTTAAAGATATTTTATTTAAAAAAATATATCAAGTGTCTCACACCCTGATTATTTGTTTATTCTTCCTAATTTTGGTTTTACAACGTTAGCTATTATTATCTAATCTACTGAACATATTCAATTGTAGAGGGCAGCAGCATCTGACTCAAACATATTACAATGCAAATTAAAAACCAAATGGCATGTTCAGGATCAAGTTGAGTGGTTTTAAAAAGGAGGTAATTTATTTGGTCAAGGGGAAAGAGAAAATCCATGAATCTCATACATATGAGATAAGAGGGTGTCAATGTAGATTAGTGCAGCTAAAAGAGCTCGAACAGATGTTCTATGGGGTTGCAGATAATTATGAAGTAGGAAGATAGCTCTGTAGCCTGAAAAGGCAGTATGACTCTGAAAAATTAAAATTTTATTGAATATTCATTATATATTTAGGTCTTGGCAGGTCTTACGGAGTAAAACTAAACAGCAAACAAAAATATGTCATGGCTTTTCATTGATGCTGCTTATAGCATATTTTGGGGGACAGGACACATATATAAGAAGCAGAGAGTTATATAAGACATCAGGTAAAATTAAGTTATAGACTATTTTTTATACTAATTGTACATGCAATGGGAATTTGGATAAGGATGGTCTAATCATCTGAGTGCAAGGAACTCATATTTGGTCCAACTAAAAGACTAAGGCATGAGGATACAGAGACATTCCGCAGATGTGGGACAGAGACCACCTAAGTGTTGGAGCTGACACCCAGGGAGTCATCTGGGATAGAAGGAGCTATTTTTTTCATTTCTTTCTCTAGTTTACACTGCCTCTCACTTCTCTGTCTTGGCCCAGTTACACCATTATTCTGTTCTTCTTTGCAGGATAGTTTCCTCTGTTACTTCACCTCACAGTCCATGTGAACTTTTAGCCAAAGCACCTGTTGTAGGTTGACTGTTTCTTCAGCTCAAATAAAACTGAGAGAGAGAGAGAGAGAGAGAGAGAGAGAGAGAGGAGGGATGGAGAGTGGAGAGACAGAGGCAGAAAGAAAGAGATTGTCCATTGGTCAGCCAGTGTGTTCTCTGCCCTTGAATCAAGTATGCTCCTCATTCAACCCCTACCTGCCTGTCTCTGGTCCAATGGACTCTGGCATGGGTTAGAATAAGTGGTCACAAGGAACTAGGCTGCTCCTTTCAGGTGCAGAAGAGAAGATGAGCAGTAAAACCCATCTGATTCAAAGGAAGAGTTCACTGGAGAGTTGAGCCATCAGGGGAGGGAGGCTTGGTGGAAAAAGTGGCACTTAAGTTGGTCCTTAAAGGAAGAGCATGGTTTGGAGAAAAAGAATAGAAGTGTATTTTGGTATCAGTAAACTTCAGGAGCAAAGTCATAAGAACAGAAATATGTACGTACATCATATAAATTATAGGAATTATTACAGTTTTACTAATTTTGGTCATACTTTTATTCAGATATCGGAGGTGGAAGAAATGGTGATATTAGGAATGAAGAGACAGAGAAAAACATCAGCTTTTGAGGAAAAGGGATTCATGTATGGTGTAGCTTAGTGTAAGGAGGCATCTAGCTCTCTTCTCAGAAACTACATGGTAGGTACACAATAAATTACAGCTGTTGTGAAATACATACTTAGTAGTAGTATTTTTCATTTGAAAACTTGAAGAAATTCCACAGGAAAGAAATGAAGTAATGGAAAGTAATCAAAAACCAATGGCTAAGAGAACAGAATTACTTTTGCTTAAAGCAGAAAGGATAATGATTAACATAAGTGGCGTATGCAATTTATTTTACGATCAATGAGCTTTTAAAAAGTGTTTACATTAGGAATATACTAAATAAGCTCTTTAAACTGAGATGTATCTATATAATGAAGTATTACTCGGTTACTATAAAGACATGAGCTATCAAGTCATGAAAAGGTATGGAGGAAACTTAAATGCATATTGCTAAGTGAAAGAAGCCAATCTGAAAAGCCTACGTGCTGGACCGTTATAGTATCACACAGGATCGTCTCCCTGTCCCCCAAATCCTCTGTGCTTCATCAATTCATGCCTTCCTACCCCCCAGCCCCTTATCTTTTAACCATTTCCACAGTTTTGCCCTTAAAAGAATGTCATACATGTAAACTGTACTTTCCACTAAATTTTTGTGACTCTAAAACTATTCTAAAAAAAAAAAGTTTATTTATTAAAATAAACCCTTTTAGGTACACAGCGCTATGCTAAATGACTTTTAAAAAGATGTTTAAGGGGCGCCTGGGTGGCTCAGTGAGTTAAAGCCTCTGCCTTCGGCTCGGGTCGTGGTCCCGGGGTCCTGGGATCGAGCCCCGCGTCGGGCTCTCTGCTCAGCGGGGAGCCTGCTTCTCCCCTCTCTCTCTCTGCCTACCTGTGATCTCTGTTTGTCAAATAAATAAATAAAATTTAAAAAAAAAAAAAAAAGATGTTTAAGTCTACTGGAAGCTATGCTGAGACATATAAATGACTCAACAGACAACAACAATCCACATATCATTAAGTATGAAGATGGCAATATTTCAAAAAGTACAAAATTAATACAAGCAGGAGTTGTCACAGAAGACTTCATGGTGAAGGTGAGACCCAAGTGAGACCCTGGGAGCTGAGGGAGTTAATTTCTGGAAAGGAAACAGGAGGATCAAAGGTCAAGTTATGCAGAAGCAAATTTAGGCTAGAAGTGTTGGTGCTACCATGACTACAGCGGAAGGTGCATATGTTAGAGGAGGATGGGAGATAAGGTTGGGAAGGAAGGCCAAGGTCAGATCATGGAAAAATTTGTTCATCAGCCTGAGGAGTCTTGGCATTTAACCACTACATACAGCATGGTAGTTAAGAGCATGCATTCTAGTCTGTGTTGCTTGCTTTGAGCCCTGCCTTGAACAAAATGTGACTTTGGGTAATTAGGAAACCCGAGTTTCAGGTTCTTTGTCTCTATAATGTGGAAAATAGTAACACTTAACCTTATAGGATTGCTAGAGGATTTATTGAGTTCATATCTATAAAGTGCTCAGAAAAGTGCAGGCACAGGTAAACGCTTGCTATTATCATTCATTCCACCATTCATTCAACAAACATTAAGTCAAAAACCTTTTAAGAAGCTGGCGCTACACAGATGCAGAGAAAATGTTGCCTTTCAGGAGATCAGAGTACAGCAGGGAAAACGTTTGGATAAATGTATCAAAGAAGACCATAGACTTAAAAAGGCAGGTAAATTAAACAAGTAAAGAACTGTACTATAATCCTCCATTTATCAATTTCCTTAAATCCATAGGAAAGAATTGACTGAAAATTTATATTAAGAAGTTTATAACATTAGCAGTTGGGAGTCACTGGAATGTATTTTCTGTTTAGGAAGATTTTAAAAACCCAAAGCAAAACCCCATTGTGATGGGCAAGTGAGGGCTTTGGGGGTCATTTTGCTTAAAGATCACTTGAAGAAATCTATAATATCTGTTCTACCTGGTTACAGGAATCAGGACAAAATATCTCTTAAATCCATGACCCATTCTCCTGAAATAGCCAGGCTGGTTCTGCACAGCCTTCAGAAAACAAAATCTTGGGCATCAGAAAATTTGTTATGGTTGTTAATAACTGTTTTAGATTTCCCACTCAGATAAACCACATCTCGAAATCATATTTTTAGTCTATAATAGAAACGTTTATCTCTCTGTAAGAGATCTTGATCTCAAACTTTTGCCCACAGAAAAACAAATCAAAGTCCTTCAAACCAAGGGAGGGTCAATAAGAGAAGGAAAGCAGGGTCATACCAGTAGAGTTGTAGGTCACTTCATACTCAGACAGGATGAAGTAATACTTTTTTATATGAACTTTTCCAAAGTCAATGCACCTCTCTAAAGAAAGTAGAATCACTGTACAATTATCTTGTGGGTATATATTTGTGTACACATTCATATTATTAATAAAAGTAACTGAACTGCAAACTGTGCATTGTGAACTCTATAAAGGTAAATATTTGAGGGGATCTAAAAATGATAGCTATGACTTTCAAACTCAATGAAACTTCTTCTATTGCTCTGTAAAATAAAACTGATGGAAAGGGACCTTTTAGTAAACTGTATTCAGGGAAGATTAGAAACAACAAATTCATTTTTCTACTGATAAAAGGTCAATGTCAATTAAAATACTGAAATGCAAAACTGCTTTACTAGCCCGGACTGGTAGTTCCTAGCTACTCCTTCACAGTTCTGATAGCCATTCTTTCAAGGGTAAGTTAGGGGGCAAAATATGCACAAGACTTTTTGGAGGAAGAAATTTTAAGGTCATCAGTTGTGAAGAGTTAAGGTTATTGATGGAGATTAATGGAGGTTAACTTAGTGCCTACAGGAGTTACTGGGTATGTCATATAAATGGGTTGACTCAAAACTATTTCTTGGGCCTCTGCTTGTGCAAGAATACTACACCAGGTGTGGGGTGACAAAGATGAAATCAGGGGGTTTATGCCTTCAGGAGCTCACAGACAGATACGGAAGATATTTTGCAAACAGAAATACATCACAAGTAACACTATATGCCATAGAAAGATATAGCCACCTTTGGCTATGGAGACCTGGGAAGACCACTCTAAGTAGAGGAGAAATCATTCAAATTGGAACTTTAAAGAGTAATTATCATGAACCTATGTCTCTTGAAATATAATTGGGGAGAAAAGGAAATATGTTGGATTGATTCTGGTGATAGAGTAGATTTATTTTTCTACTTTGTAATAAATGAAATACCAACAGAACATTTAGAAACAGATTCAGAAAGTTATCTGTATTGAAAAATGTCCTATGAATTCAAGATTTTTGGCATAAGAATAGCTTACTTATATTTTTCATGAATTCCTTGATAACCGAAAACCAATGTGTTTCCTCTCAACAGCCCAGTCCACCACAGCCAACTTTTCATGGATTAGTTTACATTAGGTTTCAGAGAAACTGAGAGGTTATATGTGGGCATACCCTAAATTCCTTCCTCATAAAAAAGCAGGCAAGCAGAGACCATAATACTAAGAAAAGTGAAGCAAGTGAGTATTTATAAGCTACTAGTAGAAAAATAATGAAATTCATTTTTGGAGAATGAAAGGGAATAAAGAATTTGGAATGTTGGCCAAAGCCCGGCCTAGCCAGATAAAGAAAATTTTCAGATCCTGCTGAACCCTGTAAAACAGCTGGGGCCTTTGCAGTAACAGAAAGTGTTTCACTTAGAATAGGAGGATAAGATTTTGCTTTTGGCTCTAGGAGTATTATGCATATGGAGTAAAGCATTTGCCATTTTTTTTTTAAAGATCTTATTGATTCCTTTATTTACCAAACAGCAAGCAACTACTTTAATGTCAGGCAAAGGGAGTTTGAGTTGAACAAAACAAAATTCTGTCTTTCAGGGTGCTTACAGCCCAGTCAGTAAGACAGTACTAAAACCAGTCTGATCTGTACTAAAATAGAAACATGATATAGAGCAGAGTCTTTCTCAGAAGGAAAACTCTGAACTAGAGTAGTCCTATTTTTATTCTTCAATTAAATCCCAATATCTGTAGATATTGAAACATGACTTAGAGCAGAATACATTGGAAGGATAATTTCCTGAATCAAGCAAAGATAACCGGATCGGGCACATCTTTGGATTTCGGTTTATTTTTGTATGTTTGTTTGTTTGTTATCGTTGTCCTCTGTATTGCCCTTCTCGGTGATCAAAGGTAGCCAAGAAAACTAATATCAAAAAGCACCAAATCTGGGTTTTGTTATTAGTATATTTACAAGAAACTTGGAATGAAATTATGAAAACCTTGATTTTTTCCCCTCACATATTTGTCACAAAGAAGTGTTTGATTTCTAAGTTCTGCCTTACTAGCCTCAACACAAAGTTTGGAGAGACTGTGAATCTGTTATATGCTTCTGAAAGCTATCTTTCACAAGTGTTTAAGGCTATAATTATTCATTATCTTGATTTTAACATTTTCTGGCCAACGAACTAACCTAGAGGCAGGAATACAAACATTCTAAGAAAAATGACCAAGGAATGTAACCAAAGTCAGATTCTAAGTCATCTTTCTCAATGGTGCCCTTTACACATTTGTATGGGATAGGTCCCCAAATAACACCATTAATTAATTACACAGCTGAAATATTTGGCAGTTGTGAGGGTAGTAGGAGTCATGGGGCGGGGAGAGAGGAGGAACAGTTAAATAAATTTTTAGAACCATATCAACACTAAATCATTAAGATTGAAGCCAAAGCATCTTTGTAATTATAATTTATTGGTTAGCATGTATTTATAGAACACTCACTATGTGCTTATTAGCTGTTTTAATTAGAGGGCACACAAAGATAATATTCCTTATCTAGAAAAGATTATGGCCAAGAGATGAGGACATACAACAACACAAGATAATAAGATTGCTATAACAAATGTATAGAGTTTTCTAGGAGCACAGAAAAAAATCAATGACTAACTCTGCCTGGGAAGTAATTCATTAAGGAGACAATATTTTTTTTTTTGAAGTTTCATCCCTGATTTTTATTGGTTTGTATTAATAGTACTTCTTTATATAATATGGCTATAGATCCTTTCTACGTTTAAGTGTTGTAAATGTATTCCCAACTAGTTTACAAGAAACCCTTCACTTGGGAGTGATGAGGCTCATTAATATTGTCATTGATCCATGACAGTCACCTGGATCCCTGTGTCAGTTTTCAGTTTGTTAAAGAACCCAGAAGGGAGGCAGGATATGATTAAATATCTCTAAACCTCCAAAAACTAATTTTGGGAATATGAGTTTAAGGAATTTTGGTAAAAGAGACAATATTTTTGGTTCTAATAAAACAAGCAGAATTACCAAGATATACAGGGCAAAAAAATTGCCATTTTTTGGCTAATGATAGCGGTCTATTTTCCAGAGCTGCCATGAATTCTGACAAAATCTACAAGGTCTTTTGTGATTTAATGTTTTTTAGAATGAGAGATTTCATATTATTCTATATTGCTACTTTTCAAATAAGCTCAGAGTCACATTTTGGCAACTAAAATGCAATGCTGATTTTCTAATTTATATGCATCTATACAATAGAGGACATATTCTAAATCATAAGTATAGATATTTTCTCTCCCATACAATTAAATGAAATTATGTTCATTTAGGATGAAGAAAAACATAGTCCATATCTTTTTTCCCTCTGAATAAGGCACTTCTCTCTTTCTCTATCTCTGTCTATCATCTGTATTTTTTGAAAGGTGGTTGCATGATCTAGGTAAAACTAGAGATTTACAGAGCTAGAAAGTATTGTGACTGTCTGAGGTGGCTGAAGTTGGATGAACAAACCGGCAAACCAACACAAGGAGAGAAGAAGAGAAAATATTGGTAGGTATACTGGTGAGACTCCTACCAGAAAACAGATGGTACACTGGGTATACTGAGGAACGCTTAGTAACAGAACTATTCACAAAGATTAGGAAAGTCAGAAGGGCAAGACGAGAATGATTTTCAGCACCTGGGAACTTGTGTGGAAAGGGCCACCTAAGAGAAACCAGCAGTGATTCCTTGGGAAACAAATGGGGGATAACTACCCAAGCTCAGAGTCCCACTGTCATGCCCTGCCTTCCTCTCTTCCCAGTCACTTCTGGCTCCTCACTGGTGGAATAAGAAAGACAAAAAAGTGAGCAGCCCACTAGTTCTGCCCACACTGGTCAACCTCTGGGGCACAGAGAGGGGAAGAAATAATGGATCTGAGTGACAAAATGGACACACCCAGTATAATAAACTATACTGCTTCCAGATTACAAATGGCCAGGTATGATGCAGGAAGGTTTGACCTTGCCTGTAGAGTGCAGGGAGACAAAGAAAATGTTAAGGCAGGAAATGATAGGGCCAGGTGGTGCTTTTCAAACATCACTCTGGTGATGGTGTAGAGAGTGGACTGGCGTAATGACAGGTTGAGGCAGGGAAACCAGTTCTGGTTGCTGTTGCAAAAGCCCAATGGGAAGTGGAGGGCTCCCTTAATGCAATGGTGGGGAGAAGGGACAAAGGTTGATTAGAAGGCAGTGTTGACAGGACTGTGCGCAGGAGCTGAGGGAGAGAGGATGGGAGCTGGGAAGACAGGATTCAATTACCTCAGGGACTAGGGATACAGTCGATAATGTAATCATAGGAAAATAGGATATAGGATATACATTTCTCATGGGCTAATTGTGAAGACTGAAGATTATCTGTTCACAAGAGAGAATTTCACCCTAACAGACACAGGAATTTCTAATGAAAGGTTAAAATATGACCAACTCTGCCTATGCTGTGATAACTTCTGTTCGCATTAACTCACTCAGAGGCTTACAGAGAAAGTGATCTCTTTTTTCCACATGGACGGCTACTTAACTGTTAATTGATGCCCTGAGGAAGCATTTAAGAACTCTTGGAGCAGACATAGGCAGCGGTAACACAGCTAGCTTCTATTTGGCTTCTACACATGGTAGTTAGAAGCACAAACAATTATCATAAAAACAGCTACCATTTTTTAGGATCTATTTTGTGCCAAGCATTGTTGCCTTACAAAAACAACATGGCAGCTTCTTTATTTATATTCTAGAAATGGGAAAATGAGGAGGTTAAGTAACTTGCTCAAGGCCACACAGATAGGAAGCAGATGTGCTAGAGAATGTACCAAAGGCACTGGGCCCACTCTTTCGGGGCATACAGATGCTGGTGGCATAGGAAAGTCATATAAAAATATTATGTGTTGGATACAATTACACATTCATACTTACATGATTAATTATGATTTTAAAAAACAAATTAATTCAGATCCTGAGAATGTACATTTTGATACTTTGATTACTTTCTTGGGAACTTTCTGAACAAGGCAGTTTAAGAAATTCTCAATTGAGAAGAAGAAAAGGAAGATGCTGGCCCAATGGAATATTCTTGACTAGAGAGTGAGTTCCTTCGGGGCAAGGAATATACCTTATTCATAAACTGCTTCCTTGATAGATACTAGTAAGATGCTAGAATATGCTGCTGTTCAGTACATATTTCTGGAATGAATGAACCAATGGGAGGCTCTTTCAAAATGTTTCCCCTTGGAGATTTTTGTCATTGCAAAGTAGAAGATGAGCAGTGGGATTAAGTGCGCCAGGATGTATTTACATAGCCACATGGATCAGAATAGAAGATGTCTACTTAGAGCACACACCGAAACAACCACACAACTGTATCTCAAGAATTATTAATGGAATGTACCCAAACTGATTTTTTTTAGAGCTTCACAAGGCTTGGTGGGATTGGTTCCAGTTGGCGTGGATGAGAGGTCACACAGATTAAAAATAGACTTTCTTAATATGGAACAATAGGCTACATTCATTTAACAAGACAGAAAAAAAAAATGACAGGCCTTAGGGGCGGGAGTGAAGCTTAATCCTATTTAAGAGCTCAATTAACCCCCAGAAAATTGAGTAGGTCCTCTGCCTTCATTGCCATTCTTCTGTCTAGCAGGGTTTAAAAAGAGAGATTCATAAAGAGGAATAAAGAGATTCACATTTGCATATAATACTAAAAATATTTCAAGTATTTTAAATAGGGCATAATAAACTTTAGAAATATAAGAATTAGTTTGCCTAGATTACTATTGTCCTTTAAAACTTGAAATCGATCATATTCTCTTTTGTCAAATCTGTTACCATTGTTAATAAAATATTCAAACACAAGACTTTATCTTGATACATAAATTCATTGATTTTTTAAAAAATAATTTCTTTCTTATGGTGATATTACCAAACAAAATTACATTTCCTTCTAAACTAATGGTACATTCTCAAGAAATGTGTATCAAAACCATTTTGGAGTACATTCCAGTCACTCTAATGTTTTAAGACACAGAAGCCAGGTCCTATTCAAATTAGTCCATCCCGGGATAAGCATCTGAGGGCTTGGGTAGGTCATTTGTATCAACTGGTAGATCCTACTTTCCACAGATCACCCTGTGGAACCTCTGTGAATGGAATTTATGAGCTCTTTTCATTTGTGCCCCAGCATTATAGAAATGACCCAAATAGATCATTGAAAAGTTGACAATTTCTTGTTTTTGTGTTTTGCAGTTGAATTATGATAAAAAGCGGTGGTTATATTACATGTACACTTTTTAACTAGTTCTTTGTTCTAATAAGTATATCTTTTTAAATACATGAGAAGCTTGAAAAATTAAAGGTCTTCTCCCTATCACAATGAAATCATTTTAAACGGCGAAGGAAAAGATCCATTCCTTCCACAAGCAGTGGTATTTCCATCCCTTCTCCCCCTTCCCCACCAGGCAAGAATTCACATCCCAATTTTCTCCATGGGGTATGAAAGAATTTGCTGACATTCTGGAATAAGACGACAACTTTGCTCTGTTATATACTTAGTTTAAATTGTAGCTACTCTTGGAAATTACAGAGAGTGTCACAACCCAAGATAAAGCAGGATTTTGGCTACGTTTCTTTCTCTTTGTGATGCAAATGCTATTTAACCACTTATTTCTTGTCCCACTTAGGTAGCTAACACATCTATTTAAGTTGTTTGTGCATTGGGGCTATAACCGGAATTCAGTTAGTACATGCTACTAATCCATGTAATATCACTCCCTGTTAAACTGAACAGTTCTCTTGAACTGACACATGATGCCAGTTCAGTATTTTCTGTCTGTGCTGAAGGGCTACCTTTCAACAAATTACGGTAAAGAAATCAGATATAGCCTAAACACGAGAGAAAAGTCTAGCTCATGGGAGGATACAAACTATGAAAACCTCTGTGTGAAAACTACCTACTGGTGAAAGTAGGCTCACTGACCTATAAAGAGAACATCCTCCATATTAAATCAGCAAACTAATGCTTCAGTGCAGAGTCATTGAAGTCATGTCATCTTTTAGATGACTATAAACACTTAATACAGCTCTTAAAAATCACAAATATTTCTAAGTGATAAGCTTTAATTTGGTAGTAAAACTTCAATCTGTTTATTATCATCATTATTATTATACATAAAATATAAAACAGTATTGAGGAAGACCAAAAGGTTTTTTTAAGCATTTGAATCCACCAATCGAAGTCTAATTTTTCATATTTCCATGTTTCTCATCAGTCCTTATCCATCTCCCATGATACTGCTAATAGCCATAATCAAAGCATAGAGTATAGAAATATATTCTAATTTTCTCATATAATTATTGATATCGTTTCAAAATTATATATTTGATAGTATAGCATCAGCTTTAAATAAGTACATCTTGTTTTCTGACTACTATATAAGCTACTTAAGATGACAAAATAAGCCTTGATAATTATTGACAATTGATTTCCAAAGGCTGTTTCCCAGTACACTAAGCAACATCTAATTATTTTCCTCAAGGGAAAAAAACGTGGATATGGCTACAAGGAAGGCTACAAGAAGCATACATCTTTTTCTAATATGATGCAATGTTCTGTTAAGAAACCACGCTTTTTTCTTACATTCTGAGCAAACCAAATTGCTTTTTCAGGAATTCAATTGTAATATTTGCTCAGGGATTGATGAGACTGCCTAGAGACAGAAGAGATTTTATACATTTCTAATATTTAATGCAATGTCTACATGAAGATGGAATCTTATTCCACAATAGGATGGAAAACATAACCAAATGGCAACTTACCAGCCTTTTCCTTTTCTGAAATTCCTGGAAGTGCCTGAAAAAAAAAAAAAAGCCATAGAATTATTTTATTACTAGAAAGAAATATCACAACATCATCAGGAACAAAATGAACTATCATACATGAAACAAAAATTAAATAGAACCCAACAGGGATGCCTGGGTGGCTCAGTGGGTTAAGCCTCTGCCTTGGGCTCAGGTCATGATCTCAGGGTCCTGGGATCGGGACCCACATTGGGCTCTCTGCTTGGTGGGGAGCCTGCTTCACCCTCTCTCTCTGCCTGCCTCTCTGCCTACTTGTGATCTCTCTCTCTCTGTAAAATAAAATAAGATCTTTAAAAAAAATAAAAAATAATAAATAAATAAATAAATAAATAAATAAATAAATAAAACCCAACAGCAGGAAAATGAGCAGGCAAAGGAACTTAACATTGTTCCATAAAGAACATACAAATGACCAACATGTACATGAAAGGTACTCAAAATCACTAACCATCAGGGAAATGCAGATCAAAATCACAATGAGATATTACCTTCCAACTGTTCAAATGGTCATTAGGAAAAAGACAAGAAATTACAAGTGTTGGCAAGGATGTGAAGAAAAGGAAATGCTTGTGCACTGATGATGGGAGTGTAAACTGCACAGCCACTATGGAAAACAGAATGAAGATTCCTCAAAAAAAAACAACAACAAAAAAACAAAAAACCAGAACTACTGTATGATCCAGCAATCATACTTCTGGTTAAATATCCAAAGGAAATGAAAAGATAACAAAGAGATAGCTGTACTTTCATGTTCACTGCAGCATTATTCACAACAGCCTCGATATGATAACAACATAAATGTCCATCAATGAATGAATGGATAAGGCATATATGATATATATATACAATGGAATATTATTCGGGCATGAGAAAGAAGGAAATCCTGCCATTTGCAATCATGTGGGCCTTGAGGGCATTACGCTAAGTGAAATAAGCCAGACAAAGACAAATGATGCATGGTATCATTTATATGTGGAATTTAAAAAAGTGAAACTTCTAAAATCAGAGAATAGAAAAGTTGCAAGGGACTGGAGAAATAGGGAGAACTTGGTAAAAGGGTATATAAACTCTTGGTTATAAGATGAAGAAGGTCTGGGGGCGCCTGGGTGGCTCAGTGGGTTAAAGCCTCTGGCTTTGGCTAAGGTCATGATCTCGGGGTCCTCGGATCCAGCCCTGCATCGGGCTCTCTGCTTGGTGGGGAACCTGCTTCCCCCTCTCTCTCTGCCTGCCTCTCTGCCTACTTGTGATCTCTGTCTGTCAAATAAATAAATAAGATCTTAAAAAATAATTAAAAATGTATTAAAAAAGGATAAAGAAGGTTTGAAGATCTAATGTATAAAATGGTGACCATAATTGATAACACTATATTATATAATTAAAATTTACTAAGAGAGTAGGACTTGTGTTCTTACCAAAACAAAACAAAACAAAATACCCAAATAAACATGAGAAGTGATGAATATAGTAATTAAGTGGAAATCCTTTCACAATGGATATCACCATGATATAAATTTTAAATATCTTAAAATTTTGTCAATTATACCTCAATAAAACTGAAAAGAAAATAAAAATAAAAAGAAAAACGAGAGTTGGGGAACTATCAGTAAAGTTACTAGATCTGGGTATAATAATTGTCAATCATCATACAATTCTTTTCTTGTCTGAAAACACATATTACCCTTAAAAAGATACTGGCAATAAATGAAACCAAAAAATATTCTTTGAATTTGGGGAGAATTTTTATAGTTCAATTTCTTTGTCCTGTAAAAAAAAGTAAAAGCAAATTGTCTGGTGGATTTCTGGGCATTTCAAATCTCTGCCCTGTTTTTCCAAGGCTCAGATTCTTCCTTTATATTATTATTACTGTTATCATTAAAGATTTTTATTATTTATTTCAGAGGGAGAGAGAGAGAGCAGGAGCAGGGGAAGGAGCAGAGGGAGACTCAGAACCTGAATAAGCAGGGAGCTTGATGCTGGGCTCTATTCCAGGACCCTGGGATGACCTGAGCCGAAGGCAGACGCTTAGCCGACTGAGCCACCCAGGCGCCCCGAGATTCCTCCTTTATTAGATGGGAATAATCACATCTACTTCTTCAGGTTGCTGAAAAGACCAACCGTGGTAGCTTGATAAAGCATTTGAGGTCTTCAGGAAACGGTAAATGCTGTTACTATTTGTTTCTATGGGTATTGGGCCAATGGGTCAATTTACTGATAGGTGTGGTCTAGAAGTTCCATTCCCAGCAACTATCGTCTCTTACTATCATTATTTAAAAAACGGAGTTCAGGAGATGTTTTCAAAAGACTTTAAAGTACAAATGTCTAATTCTACTTTCAATGGATATTCTAAAATAAATTAAGGAAGTTGAACTTCTGGTTCCCATTCACCTCAGTTATTCAAGTTTATAATACTGTGAACATGAAGGTATTAACTTGTATGGGAAGACTTCAATCCATCTGACCCCTGGGCTTTGATACCTGCTACCCCAAACCACTGACCAAACAGGATGTCTACAACTGACACCTCTCCCTCTCTTCAGGGACAGGGTCCCTGAAGTTGGGGTAAGAAAAGTAGTCTCAAATGGGTAAGTAATTTTGTTGCGTGTGCGTGCAAAGCACACAGAGGGAGGAGGCGAGGAAGGGGAAAGCTCACATGCACCTCAGCTGCAGATACGCCTAAGGAAATAGCATCAGGCTTCATTTCCAGAATCAAGTATCAAGATACCTATATCCTTGTGAGATACTGACTACTGCTGAGATCCTCACTTTCGGAACTTAAAAGAATTTGAGATTGATGCAATTTTCAAATAAGAGGCAAATCTCTCTAGGGGTAAAAAATAGAGGGGGGGTTATTCTGGCAAGATTAATCTATAGTGGAGGTATATTTTGACTTAATTTCTATCTACATTTTGTTGTTCACTCCTCGTTCTCTGAATGTGAATGCTGACTGCATCCTGGAAAAGGTGCGTTGTAAGGAGACTATCAGGTGAGTAAATGGCAGAGTGGAGGGTCATGTCCAGAGACCAGGGCAGCAGAGGGATTGCATAGGAGTTAGGTATGTACCTCAGCATCCCCTCATTTATACTGGGTCATCTATTTTTCCTTTATTTCAAGAAGAACTGGTGTGATTCTACATTATAGAAAAGCTGTTTCCCTTTACAGGAAAATTATCACATAGTTTTGGTGATATTTGTTGACTTTTTATGTATCTTAAATTTGGGCGCCTGGGTGGCTCAGTAGGTTGAGGATCCGGTCCTTGATTTCAGTTTATGTCATGGTCTCAGGGTCGTGAGCTTGAGTTTGAGAACCCCCAACAGACTCCACGCCGAACATGGAGGCGGCTTAAGATTCTCTCTCTCCCTTTTCCTCTGGCACCCCCTTACACCCTCCCTGTTTGCATGAGTTTTCTCTCTGGGGGGAGAGGGAGAGAAGGACTTAAATTCATACTGTGTTGTATTTTAAGCTCAGCCCCTGGATTTCCTACGTAACTGGAGATGAGGTCTTTCAAATTAAATTTTCTCTTCTGTGAAAAGCAAATAAACAACAAAACAAAACCCAAACCGTTCCACTGACAAGATTGTAAAGGTTGGTGATAAACAGTTTAAAGATGCCCATGAAAAAGGTGCCACAGGAGGAAAGAGCGAACACTTACCAGGTTCTGAATAGGTACAAGGTACAGTTTTAAGCCTTTGCCTGCATAAATTCACTGACTCCTTAGAATAACCCATGAAGTCCTGGAAAGGGAAGTAACTTTTGTGAGGTTGCCGTCAGTGATGGAAGCTAGGTCACAACCACTGGCATGCAGGCCTCTGAGGTCCTAACACTAGTTTCAAAACACTAATCAGAGTCTTTTTGAAACAAGGGAGAAGAAAATTGGGGAGAGATTCCATGATAGAATACTGACTGAGATCACAAAATATCTGTGCAGGAATATCTGTATGAGATATTTAGAAATTACCTAAGTAATAAGCTTTCTCTTCTTATAGCCAAGGAATTTAAGACAAATTGAACGTCTTGGCCCAAATCATAGGTTGAACAGCAACAGACCTTTTCCATATTTTGTTCCATTTGATTGCACAGTGTGTCACTGAGTACATATAAGTAAATATTTAATAAACCTTTATTAAGCAATGAGTTGTGCTACAAAGCAAAAATATTTTAGCTTCCATGTAGTCAATGCCTATTACTTAAGAACCTCACCATGTTCTGTATGCTTCTTTAAGCCACCAAGGCTCACTTCCATGAAACAACTGCATGATGTGGACATAGGAAAGTCAAAGTTTCATGCACCCAGGATTTTATAACTGCTCTTTCAAAGTAAACCACTCAGTCAACAGCTGCATATCTCTCAGCTGATATATCTCTGAATTCGAGGGAGAAGTGTCTCTCTAGAAAAGGTTTATAAGTAACTTTTTAAAATGCTGACACTTCATTTTCAGTTAATTGAAGCTATTTGTTGTTTCTTAAACTACATGCCTCCCATTATCCCGTGTACAGAAAGCTTTGGCAAACTGTTCCTTCTTTGTGGAATTCACAATCCAGTCGAAGAAGGTACATGAAAGACAGAGAAAAGTTTCATATAGTGGGTGTTCAATTGCAATGATTAGCACCATCACTGGTGTGACATCAAAAGGAGTGAGAAGACAGTTGAATTAGGACCACCCAGGTGGAAATGGAATGGTTTTCTTGGGCCCTGAACCTTTTGGAAGGAAACATTGGTCCAAAGATTCTTTTTGTCTTTGACTTCAGAGAAGAGGCCTGGCTAGATTTAGAACCTCAGGTCTTGAGGTTCCATAGTGTTTTACCTGTTCCTGTGTTTCGAACAAAACTGTCCATGCAAGGTGACTGTACAGTCTGTTACAGAGTAAGTGTTCATCAAACATTTGTGGAATTAAAGTACCAAACACATATTCATATATTCAGTTTAAATAACATGTATGGCTGTTGCTTATGAGAAAGCTCCTTTAAAAAGCCTATTTTTTAATTCATTAGGGTTTTTTGTTAATAGTTGCCATATGTTTCATTTGAACTGTATCCTCAGGAAGTGATTTAACATTTCTGGCAATAAAGCAATTAAAGAGGATTTTCCTGCTGCCCATATGGGTTTGCTGTAACTTCATATTTTCTTCTCTCATTTCTTAATGGAACAAAGGGAAGTCTACTAATAACTTCCAAATGAGAGAAGAAAATCATTCGTGGTCTTGTTATTCTTCTTTGCGATATTCAAACGATAGCATAACAATCTTAAATATTTGTTTAATGGCTGTACTGATCCTCCACCAGTTCCTTGCAAGTAAAGATTTTCATTTAAGTTGATCTGTTAAGGTGTTTTGTAATTGAATTTTAAAAGACCATTAAAGAGAAAGCTTTTTAGGAAAAGGGAAGAAAATAATTCTCTTTCTCTTAATGAGGTCTTTTAAAGCTGTGTGTGGGAGCTTAGTCTGTGTGTGTGTCTGTTTATGTTTTTGATGGGAAACATGGTTGGGGGAAATGCTGGTTTTGACATGCCTTCCGGAAATGTTGTAGACATATGTTGATTCTTTTGGTCTGCTGCTAGAATGACTTTCTGCACTTTCAAGAGGGACCTCAGCTGGACACCTTTTAGGAACTTACACCAACTACACAGAAGCTGCTAATAGTCACATAAATAATAGATGTTATATCTGAATTCATTTTGTGAATTCAATTTTGTGAATGAAAATTTGTTGATCTAATTTCTTCCTGATGATTTTAGTTGGAAATAGAGTATGATTTTTCCTCTTTAATGTGCTATTTTAATTAATAAGCCATGTCCCTCACTAATATAAATTACTTTCTCTCTTAGTTCTTTGGAATCAGAACCATAGAATACTACCATTAAGAAGGCCCTTTGAAAGCCAATCCTTCAATCAATGGGAAGCTAGGATAGACTGAAAGATCCTACTCATGTTCTAGGAAGGGATTTTTTTTTTTTTTGGTCCTACAGTAAACAACAAAGTACTACCATGTATTTTGTATTTTCTCTCTACATAGGCAGCACTTGTTTTGCATATTTTATTAGACATGTTCACACAGAAATGTCTCAGATATTCTGTTTTGTTCTATAGGAGTTCTTTTCATTTGCTTTTTTTAAAAATGGCAAGAATCAGTGGCAAAGCAATTTATTCCTTTCCCTCAAAAACACTCACTGTTGTTCCCACAAAAATATTTTACAGACAAATTTCAAAATGGGTAATTATGTCCTTAGAAATTGCAGGATAACATTCCCCAGTGATGGAACAGCATCTGTCTCAGATGAGGGCACAAGAGCCCATTGTGGGCACAATGGGCAACAGAAAGAGTTTGGAGATTCACATTTTAGGGAAGACATGAAAGACTACATAAAAGAAAAGAAGGTACATTGAAAAATGAGTTTGTTTCCATCTCTTTATTTAAAGACTCTTTTGAATTCAGTCCAGTCTCTGATATTGTTAACTAGTCCATGATTTCTATTTGATCCCACTTGAACAAAGAAGTTCATTGAAAAGCTGCATCTAATGGGTAATCTGATATCATCTGTTTTGGTTTACAAAGTATTTCTCTAGTTTTGACAGTTATCATTCTTTTATTAAAAATATAGGCTCTTCACGGTGGAGAGGACTTAGATATCATTTAGTTGTGTTTTCCAAAATACTCTGAATACCACCTTTTCAGTCTTAACTACATACATGTATCTTATAAATTATTTATTTAATAAAATTTAAATATTAAATTTAAATAAATATCCTTTTTTTTACTTGTTCTAAATAACAAAAACAAAATACATGAATTTACGGGTTTGGAATTTTGGTTATATTATTCATACCACACATGAAAATAAATAACTATTAAAATTTAAAATATTTATCCATGTATCAGCTGATGTTCACCAGTAGTCTATGGGTCCCTATGTTGGGAAACATGGATCTAGTTCTTTTGCTGTCATTTTGCCTATAAGGACATTGAGATTGAAGGAGATTAATGATTTACCTGATGTTACAGACCCTAAATTGGCCAGTTGGGGATTAGAGTAGAATCTGGGTCTTAACGCACAGTCTACTATACCTTTATTCATAAGACTGGTGAAGTCGAAGGTCACCAAGGGTTTACCCCCTTGCATTCGTAATTTTAGATTAACTTAGTTTCTGAATCATTCAATGGAAGATAAAGGAAATTCAGTTACAGTGGAAGAGACAATGTCCTAGTTTGAGGACTGTCTTCAGAATACACATACATGACCAAAGTGAAACAAATGCATGCATAATAGTGTAACCGTGTATCCTTATTTCCAAAAAAAATTTGACATGACTTATTTAATGAAAGTTGTCAGCCATATTGAGGGTTTTTTTTTTTTTTTTTTTTTTTTGCCAACATCATTGACTATAACAACTGTTTATATATACACTGAAACCATGGCTTCATCTGTATTCTATGGTATAGAAACTTGGGGCCTTGGCTTAAAATAGTTGTGTGAGTGTCTGAGCAAACACAAAGTTGATTCTTAAGGGATGTTCTAGTGGCTTATTAATCCTTTGAGCAGAGGTGGGATGACTGTCTCTGGATAAAAAACGTAAGTTGGGCTTTTAACCTTTATTTTTTTATTTTCTGTTTTTTAAAAGATTTATTTATTTGAGAGAAGGAGAGAGCAAGTGAGCAGGGGAGTGAGGGGCAAAGGGAGAGGGAGAGAGAATCTCAAGCAGACTTCCTGCTGAGCATGGAGCCCCAAAAGCTTGTCCCTGGGCTTGAAGTGGGGCCCTATGTGGGACGCTATCTGACGAATCCCACCACCCTGAGATAATGACCTGAGCTGAAATCAAGAGTTGGATGCTCAAATGACTGAGTCACCCAGGTGCCTATGGGCTTCTAACCTTTAAAAACATTTTTTTTCTTTTTAAAAAAATACTGGCATTTCCTGTATTTAAAGCTGGTGACTCTTCAACAATAGTCTCATTCCACGCTCACTTCATAGCTAAATACTGATTTCAAGTCTGTCCAGCTCATGACAAAACTCTTGTTAAGGCCACTTATATTTGGTTTAAGAGAAAAGCCACTTATTATTCTAAATTGAAAAGAAAATCATTTCTGTAGCAGGGTAGATAAACAGAAAAACCCATGGCTTGGTCCCACCGACTAAGTTTTCTCAGCATTTACACAAGTTCTTAATTTCAATGCTTTTGTATTTCTAATAAACCACTGATTAAGATATTATTCACGACAGAACTCAATATCCTTTAGATACATTTTCATGTTATAAATTTTTTTTCAAAATTTAACAAGTCGGGACGCCTGGGTGGCTCAGTTGGTTAAGCAGCTGCCTTCGGCTCAGGTCATGATCCCAGCGTCCTGGGATCGAGTCCCACATCGGGCTCCTTGCTCTGCAGGGAGCCTGCTTCTCCCTCTGCCTCTGCCTGCCATTCTGTCTGCCTGTGCTCGCTCTCTCTCTCTCTCTCATAAATAAATAAAATCTTAAAAAAAAAAAAAAAAAAAAAAAAATTTAACAAGTCATGTCTCCCTCCCCAATTGTAATTCAGTATTAAATGCAATGTTTATTTGAAATAACCATTACATTTGTATAACCATTTTGGTGTAATCATTTTGCCTTTTACATGATTTTACATAATTTTGATATTTTATTAATCCTACTTTGTGACTCTTGCTGTAAGTTGCTCTATTTTTGTGAATTTCTAAGTTATATATTCTAAAACATCTGATTTTATGCTCAACCTTGGTAATTCTGGAAAAAGAATTGCCGCTGAAATACCTGAATATGTTCATAAATTTCACTAGAGCACTTGCATTATTTCTTCCTTCTCAGATATTTGCAACTTTTTAAAAAATCAATTTGTGAGTTCTTCAAAAGTATTCTTTTACTTTTGGTACAGTGATTTGCACATGGTAGCCATTTAGAAATATTGATTATTCAAGGAAGCTTTGTTTTTTAGTTTTTTTTGGTTTTGGTTTTGTTTTTAAGTTTGGTTAATGAAAGTTCACAGTTAAGGAGCACCATAGATGTAGACTTATTTTCAGTAAAGATGATACTCAAGACAGGTGACTCATTCAGGGAGCAACAGACTCAGAATGGCTGTTTATTTTTCTTGGTGGACAATGTTAACCAGCAATTCATCTGCTCCTCAGTGTGAAACGTGTGCCCTTTACTCCACCTAGCATCCCTCATAATGGATTTTTCATTTTGTTCATGTCCTCATTTTTCTAGCCTGAGTCACAGTTTTTTGCTGGTGCAACCCTTCTTCTCTTTGTATCTGATGGGCACTACAAAGGCAACTGGTCCTGCTAAAATTTATTACTATACCACTGTTTTCCTTAAAATGCTTTAATGATGACCTTTTCCCCACCCCCTTCCTGGAATGCTATTAGTCATGTGCTCTGAGATTCTCATCCTCTTCTGCTTTGTTCTAGCCACTCAGTTAATAGAGTCAAATATCCACTGTATGCACAGTTCTTTAGTATAGGCTGTGGTGACACTAAACAAAATAAAAAGATAGCCTGTAAAAATAAAAAATTATAAATTCAAGACTGAAAACTAAAATAGAAAATCAGAGGTAACATCTGAACAAGTACTGGGTTCCCTGCTGCCACTGATAGTCTCTGTGACTTTGGATAAGTTTCTAGAACTCTCCGAGCTCAGTTTACTCACCTCTAAAAAGAGGGTAGAAATAATGTCTACATCTCAGGCTATTTGTGACGATTCAATGACATGCTGCACAGAAGAGGATTATCATAGTACTTGCCCAAGTGTTCGCTTAGTGCTAAGTATTCCTACTGTTGGGTTTGTTATTATGATATAAAAAAGTAGCTACATATTTATTATGAAACAATACAAAGAAGCATAGGTTATCTGTCTCTGCTTCCACCATTTCCTTCTGTCAGATTAACTTGTTTCCTCGTGTTCATTCCTACTTTATTTTGAACTATTTATAATTATTTTCTCTGTTATTTTGAAAGAAATATTTCTCCTTTTTTAAAAAAAATTTTGGTCAGCCACTTCCTTTAAGTTTTATAAAGCCCAGTTTGGAAGCTATCATCCTCAGCCCTCATCTTTAATTTGGAGCCTGTCACCAACTATTACTAAATAGGTCTATTCTTGGCCTCCTTAGGTGTCAACAAGTGACACTATTCTTCTTGGGTCCCTACACTGAGGAACAGGCTCCCAGTTCTGCAACCTGGAGCAGCAGGGCCTAAGGGCATTTGTAGGTATCATACCTGTGTCAGAAAATATAGAATATATTAGAATTATATTAGAATATATTAAAGTATAGTATATATAGAATATGTATAGAATATAGAATATTTGTCTTCTGCACTTATGGGACCTTTTAGTGATGCCAAACTATAGGAGATATCTGGGGCCACCACTCACATTTAACCAGAACTCTTAATGGGTTTATCACTTACTGAAATTTCCTGAGCTAAAATGAATTCCATACATGATTCAGAAACTACTGGAGATACAGATATATAATATCTGTATGTGTGTATGTGTATGTGTAGTATAATATCTGTTAATAGACTGGATATGTATATTATAGACTGGCTAAATATATATATATACATATATCAATATTGCATATTGATATATATTATATTATATATAATATAATATTATTTAATAGACTGCATAAACGTATAGAGGCAAACATACACTAATAATGAAGTAGCAGAAAGAGAAATTAAGAAAACAGTCCCATTTACATTGTACCAAAACCAATAAAATCCCTAGGAATAAACTTAACAAAAGAGGTGAAAGACCTGTACTCTGAAAACTATAAAACAGTGATGAAAGAAATTGAAGGCAACACAAAGAAATGGAAGGATATTCCATGTTCACGGACTGGGGGAACAAATACTATTAAAATGTCCATTCTAGCCAAAATAATCTATAGATTCAGTGCAATTCCTATCAAAATACCTGCATCATTTTTCACAAAACTAGAATAAATAATCCTAAAATATGTAAGGAACCAGAAAAGACCCCATATAGCCAAAGCAATCTTGAAAAAGAATAAAACTGGAAGTATCACAATCCCAGATTTCAAGGTATACTACAAAATTGCAGTAATCAAAAAAGTATGGTACTGGCACAAAAAAAGACACATAGATCAATAAAACAGAATAGACAGCCCAGAAATAAACCCAGGATTATATGGTCAATTAACCTCCCACAAAGGAGGCAAGAATATGCAATGGGGAAAAGACAGTCTTTTCAATAAATGGTGCAAGGCAAACTGGACAATTACATGCAAAAGAATAAAACTAGAGGACTTTCTCATGCCATATGCAAAAATAAACTCAAAACTAATAAGGAGTTAAATGAGAGACCTGACATCATAAAACCCCTACAAGAGAGCACAGGCAGTAATTTCTCTGTGGCATTAGCAGTGACAACATTTTTCTAGATATGTCTCCCCAGACAGGGGAAACAAAAGCAAGAATAAACTATTGGGAATAAACTGTATAAAAATGAAAAGCTTCTGCACAGCAAAGGAAGCAATCAACAAAACCAGAAGTCAACCTACAGGATTAAGAATATATCTGCAAATGAAATATCCAGTAAAGAATTAATATCCAAAATATATAAAAAAGCATACAACTTAACACCAAAGAAACCAATTAATCCAATTACAAAATGGACAGAAGGCAGGAACAGACATTTCTCCAAAGAAGACATACAGATGGCCAACCGATACATGAAAAGATGCTCACCACCACTCATCATCAGGGAAATGCAGATCCCTCCTCCAGTCATACTCTCTCTAAAATAAAAACCTTAAAAAAAAAGTACACTTACTATAATGAGCACTGAGTAATGCACAGAATTGTTAAATCACTATATTGCACACCTGAAACTAATGTAACAGTGTACTCAGTACACAACATTAATTATACTGAAATTTAAAAAAAGTATAGTGGCAAAGTATTTGTCAATGGTTTAACAGAACTGCATATAATTTCTATCTTATAAACAAAGTAATTTGCATTATGGATTTATTTGTTGCATTTTAACTTAGTCTCTTAGAAGGCTGAGAGATAAAGAAGCATTTAACTCATACCCACCTTGACCAGGTTAGTTACTACCAGTTACGTCCCAATATAAGTTTAGCTTTATATCAATAATTCAATGCATACATATTCATTTGTATTACCCCAAATTTACTCATATTCCTATAGTTTCATGCTTTCCAACTTAAAAACCTTTGGCAGAACTAAACTTTTGACAGAAACTCAAAACATATACCATTAAGTCATAACTGCAAAAAGAATACAGATTAAAACTACTTAAATGATATACATAAATCTTTTTATGACAGATTATAACCTTGTTCATTGAATTGGAATTTACTCTTATCAAATATTACTTCATGTAAGTGGGCTCTTGGCTGGGGGCCAGAAACATTTTTGTTACAGGGAGATATTCAATGTAGTGGTATTCATTAAAAATAAATTGATTTGAAATATGCATTTTATGTGTGCTCTAAACCACAGATCTGAGCAAGGACAAGAATGCACTAAATGTGACTAGGACCTAAGGAAAAAACTTGGAGTAACAGAGGACAAATGGAAACTGAAAAAAAGTCACAAACCTAAAACTAATATTACACTGTATGTTAACTAATGGAGTTTAAATAAACGTTAAAACAAACAAACAAAAAACAAAGGCTTGTGAAGTAAGGATCCTAATCAAATAACCACCAAATTTTCAAGGTTTTTGAAGCTTTGTATGAACATTGTATGGATACTGAGATATTTAAAGACGTTTTGCTCTTTGAAAATGCATAAATAGAAGAGTTGTTTGTTAGCATTTCTGAGGTACATGCCTGAATTAAGTCATAAAATGTAAGAGGTGTCACTTTATAAGGAACAAAGATGGGTTAGTTTAGATAAACATTATGTAGGGATCCTTCCTTCCTCTCTTCTTTCCTCCCTCCCTCCACCCTCCCTCCCTTTCCTTTTTTTGAAGATTTTATTTATTTGAGAGCGAGAGAAAGCACAAGTGGGGGGAGGGGCAGAGGGAAAAGTGGACTCCCCACAGGGCAGGGAACCCAACTCAGGGCTCAATCCTAGGACCCTGGTATCACGATCTGAGCCGAAGGCAGTTGCCTAACCAACTGAGACACCCAGGCACCGCCCCCCCCCACTTTTTTTTTTGGTGAACAATATGTTCTTTTAATATAACTTTTTGTGTGCATAGAAGCCATGTAAGTAAAAAAGCATGAGATTACATAGATGATTATATTACAAAATGGAGAAAAATAACTAGTGTCTGGATACAGTTCCAGGTATCAGCAAAGATAAAAGAGACCTATTTCAGATATGTAAATGGGCTGAATGTAAATGGGCTAAATGCCCCAATCAAAAGACACAGGATATCAGAATGGATAAAAAAACAAAACCCATCAATATGCTGTCTACAAGAAACTCATTTTAGAGCCAAAGACTCCTACAGATTTAAAGTGAGGGACTGGGAAACAATTTACCATGCTAATGGACACCAAAAGAAAGCTGGGATGGTAATCCTTACATCAGATAAGTTAGATTTTAAGCCAAAGACTATAATAAGAGATGAGGAAGGATACTATATCATACTTAAAGGGTCTGTCCAACAAAAAGATCTAACAATTTAAAATATCTATGCCCCTAATATAGGAGCAACCAATTATATAAACCAATTAATAACAAAAATCAAAGAAACACGATGACTACAATATAATAATAGTAGGCGACTTTAACACCCCCCGCACTGAAATAGATCATCCAAGCAAAAGATCAACAAGGAAATAAGGGCCTTAAATGACACACTGGACAAGATGGATATCACAGATATATTCAGAACATTCCATCTCAAAGCAACAGAATACACATTCTTCTCTAGTGTACATGGAACATTCTTCAGAATAGATCACATCCTGGGTCACAAGTCAGGTCTCAACCGGTACCAAAAGATTGGGATCATTCCCTGCTTATTTTCAGACCACAGTACTCTGAAGCTAGAACTCAATCACAAGAGGAAAGTTGGAAAGAATTCAAATACATCCTACTAAAGAGCATCCTACTAAAGAATTAATGGGTCAACCAGGAAATTAAAGAAGAATCGAAAAAATTCATGGAAAAAAAAGAAAATGAAAACACAACTGTTCAAAATCTGTGGGACACAGCAAAGGTGGTCCTGAGAGTAAAGTATATATCGATACAAGCCTTTCTCAAGAAACAAGAAAGGTCTCAAGTACACAACCTAAACCTACACCTAAAGGATTTGGAGAAAGAACAGCAAAGAAAGCCTAAACCCAGCAAGAGAAGAGAAATAATAAAGATCAGAGCAGGAATTCAACGAAATAGAAACCGAAAGAAGAGTAGAACAAATCAATGAAACTAGGAGCTGGATCTTTGAAAGAATTAATAAGATTGATAAACCCGGGCCAGACTTATCAAAAAGAAAAGAGAAAGGACCCAAATAAATAAAATCATGAATGATAGAGGAGAGATCACAACCAATACCAAAGAAATACAAACAATTATAAGAACATATTATGAGCAACTATATGCCAGCAAATTTGACAATCTAGAAGAAATGGATGCATTCCTAGAGACATATAAACTACCACAACTGAACTAGGAAGAAATAGAAAAACTGAACAGACCCATAACCAGTAAGGAGATTGAACTAGTCATCAAAAATCTCCCAACAAACAAGAGCCTAGGGCCAGATGGCTTCCCAGGGGAATTCTACCAAACATTTACTTAATTTTTTTTAAAAGATTTTATTCACTTATTTGACCAATAGAGGTCACAAGTAGGCAGAGAGAGAGAGGAAAGAGCAGGCTCCCTGCTGAGCAGAGAGTCTGATGCGGGGCTCGATCCCAGGACCCCGGGATCATGACCTGAGCCTAAGGCAGAGGCTTTAACCCACTGAGCCACCCAGGTGCCCCTCTACCAAACATTTAAAGAAGAATTAATACCTATTCTCTTGAAACTGTTCCAAAATAGAGAAATGGGAGGAAAACTTTCAAATTCATTTTATGAAGCCAGCATTACCTTGATCCCAAAACCAGATCCCAAAAAGGAGAATTACAGACCAATATGAACACAGATGCAAAAATTCTCACCAAAATACTAGCCAATAGGATCCAACAGTACATTAAAAGGATTATCCACCCCAACCAAGTGGGATTTATTCCTGGGCTGCAAGGTTGGTTCAACATCCGCAAATCAAAATACGTGATAAAATACATTAATAAAAGAAAGAATAAGAACTATATGATACTCTGAATAGATGCTGAATAAGCACCTGACAGAAAGTACAGCATCCTTTCTTGATCAAAACTCTTCAAAGTGTAGGGACAGAGGTTACATACCTCAATATCATCAAATCCATCTATGAAAAACCCACAGCGGATATCATTCTCAATGGGGAAAAACTGAAAGCTAAGGTCAGGGACACGGCAAGGATGTCCACTATCACCACTGCTATTCAATATAGTACTAGAAGTCCTAGCCTCAGCAATCAGACAACAGAAAGAAATAAAAGGCATCCGAATCGGCAAAGAAGAAGTCAAACTCTCACTCTCTGCAGATGATATGATACTTTATGTGGAAAACCCAAAAGACTCCACTCCCAAACTGCTAAACTCATACAGGAATTCAGTAAAGTGTCAGGATTATAAAATCAATGCCCAGAAATCAGTTGCATTTCCATACACCAACAGCAAGACAGAAGAAAGAGAAATTAAGGAGTTGATCCCATTTACAATTGCACCCCAAACCATAAGATATCTAGGAATAAACCTAACCAAAGAGACAAAGAATCAGTACTCAGGAAACTATAAAGTACTCATGAAAGAAGTTGAGGAAGACACAAAGAAATGGAAAAATGTTCTGGACTGGAAGAACAAATATTGTAAAAATGTCTATGCTACCTAAAGCAATCTACACATTTAACACAATCCCAATCAAAATGCCATCAATTTTTTTCAAAGAAATGGAACAAATAATCCTAAAATTTATATGGAAACAGAAAAGACCCCAAATAGCCAGAGGAATGTAGATAAAGAATGCCAAAGTTGGTGGTGTCACACTTCTGAACTTCAAGCTCTATTACAAAGCTGTCATCATCAAGACAGTACGGTACTGGAAAAAAACAGCCACATAGATCAATGGAACAGAATAGAGAGCCCAGAAATGGACCCTCAACTCCATGGTCAACTAATCTTTGACAAAGCAGGAAAGAATGTCCGGTGGAAAAAAGACAGTCTCTTCAACAAATGGTGTTGGGAAAACAGCCACATGTTAGAAGAACGAAACTGGACCATTTCTTACACCACACACAAAAATAGACTCAAAATGGATGAAAGACCTCAATGTGAGACAGGAATCCATCTAAATCCTTGAGCAGAACACAGGCAGCAACCTCTTGGACACCACAGTTCAAAGCAACTGCTTTGAAGCCACAGTTAACTTCTTCCCAGAAACATCGCCAAAGGCAAGGGAAGCAAAGATGAAAATGAACTATTGGGACTTCATCAAGATCAAAAGCTTTTGTACAGCAAAGGAAACAGTCAACAAAACCAAAAAACAACTGATAGAATGGGAGAAGATATTTGCAAATGACATATTAGGTAAAGGGCTAGTATCCAAAATCTATAAAGAACTTATCAAACTCAACACCCAAATTATCCAATCAAGAAATGGGCAGAGGATATTAACAGACATTTCTGCAAAGAAGACATCCAGATGACTAACAAACACATGAAAAAGTGCGCCACATCACTTGCCATCAGGGAAATAAAAATCAAAACCACAATGAGATACCACCTCACACTAGTCAAAATGGCTAAAATTAACAAGTCAGGAAATGACAGATGTTGGTGAGGATGCAGAGAAAGGGGAACCCTCCTACACTGTTAGTGGGAATGCAAGCTGGTGCAGCCACTTTGGAAAGAAGTATAGAGGGTCCTAAGAAAGTTGAAAATAGAGCTACCCTATGACCCAGCTATCACACTATTGGGTATTTACCCTAAAGATACAAATGTAGTGATCTGAAAGGGCACATGCACCCGAATGTTTACAGCAGCAATGTCCACAATATCCAAACTATGGAAAGAACCTAGATGTCCATCAACAGATGAATGTCTAAAGAAGAGGTGGTATATATACACAACGGAATACTATGCAGCCATCAAAAGAAATGAAATCTTGCCATTTGCAACGATGTGGATGGAACTAGAGGGTATTATGCTAAGTGAAATAAGTCAATCAGAGAAAGACAATTATCATATGATCTCTCTGATATGAGGAAGTTGAGAGGCAGAGCGAGGGTTTGGGGGGTAGGGAAGGAAAAAATGAAACAAGACAGGATTGGGAGGGAGACAAACCAAAAGAGACTCTTAATCTCACAAAACCAACTGAGGGTTGCCAGGGGGGTGGGGGTAGGGAGAGTGTGGTTGTATTATGGACATTGGGGAGGGTATGTGGTATGGTGAGTGCTGTGAAGTGTGTAAGCCTGATGATTCACAGATCTGTACCCCTGGGGCAAATAGAACATTGTATGTTAATAAAAATTATTTTTAAAAAGTAAAAAAATAAAAGAGACCTATTTCTCCAGCAGTGACCCGCTTCAGGGCAATGACTGCCCTCTCCTTCCCCTTAGTGTTTCTTGCCAAAAGGCCCAGATTTGAGTAAAAGGGAGTGCCGTAAGCGCACGATCTGGGTATAAGGGCTACAGTCTGTTGAGCTTTGGAAGGTGGGTGTTTTGGGAAGTCAATTTCAAAGAAACAGTTTCTTCCCTGGGGGCTGCTGATTTGGTTGCTGGTTTTCCTGGTGGGCACCAAGACACTTTTTAGTAGAAGCCTGGTCTTGGAGTTTTTGTACAGTGTGATACTGCTCTGTGATGCTTGCAGCCTTCTTCCGAAGGTCCAGTTTCAGCAGCAACATGTTATTCTGCAGCTCAGCCAGAGTCTGCTCTTGGTTAAGATGGCATCACAAGTGGTCAACGCTTGGCGAAGTCTTCCAGTCCCAGTGCTGAGGCAACAGGCTCTTTCTGCGGACTGGAGAGACTCACCAAGTTTCTGAAGCTCTGTCCACAGCAGCCTTATATTCTTTTGGCCTTCCTCTAATTTCTTGTCCACATCAATGCTAAAGGGCTTGGCTGAGGGAAGTGGTTCTAACATTTTCTGATACTTCTGTAGTTCTTCAGTGGTGTTTAGCTCTGCGCTGCACTGTTCCTGTTTAGCTTTAACCTCATGGAGCTGCTGATTGGAGGCATGACAAATATTCTAGGACATTCCTCTCCAAATCACAAGGTCATGGGGTCCAAATCCATTTCTTTAACCATAGTAGTAACTCAAATTCCCTTCCTTGCTGTTAAGTTTCCATTCAGCCTTCCAGATTTCCCTTCTACTCTGTGCAGGAAGTCTGACCTGGATGGGACGGGGTGCCAGATACCCTGGCTTACCTGGGATAATCCCAGTTTATATGGGAATCCTGGTCAGGTTAGCATTTGTCTCAGAATGTTTCTTTAAAAAACAAAACAAAACAAAACAAAACAAAACACCAACCAAAGAAACAAACAAACTGCATTTTGTTTTTTAAGACAGTTTTAGGTTCCTGACAGTATCGAGTGGAAGGTACAGAGATTGCTTCTTTGCCCACTGTCCTCACACACACACAGCCTCCCCCAGTATTGACAGCCTCCACAGACTGGTGTATTTGGACATCTGTTAATTGACTAGTGCACCAGGATCACTCAGAGTCCATAGCTTACAGTAGGGTTCACTCTTAGTGTTGTATATTCTCTGCATTTGTACATATCTATAATGACACGTATCTGCCATTACAGAATCATACAGCATGGTTTTGTTGCTCTAAAAATCCTCCGTGCTCTGACTATTCAACTCAGCCTCTCCCCAACTCCACATGACCAATGATCTGTCTCTATAGCTTTGCCTTTTCCAGAATATCAAATAGTTGGAGTCACGGAGTACGAAACCCTTTCCGGTCATTGTTTTTCACTTAATAACATGCATTTAAGTTTCCTCCATGTCTTTTCATGGCTTGATAGTCCATTTCTTCTTAGTGCTGAATAATATTCCATTGTCTGGATGTACCAGTTTATTTATCCATTTACCTACTGAAGGACTTTTTTGTTGCTTCCAGGTTTTGGCAATTAACTATGAATAATGCTTCTATAAATATCTGTGTGCAGGTTTTTGTGTAGACACAAGTTTTCAACATCTTTGGGTAAATTCTAATTGTATGCTTGGTTTTGGAATGTTATTTTTTTGATGACATTAAATTATGAATAGTTGTATTACTCTGAGTTAGGGCATGTTGCCCTTCTGGCTTCTGTAGTCTTATCTAGCAGTGCGTGATATGCATGTGCAGAGAACCAAGTTCTCACTTTAATATATGGTTACATCTGAAAGATGACTAGTGATAAATAGCTTCTCTCCCTGACCCTTTCCAGACTCCCTATGAAGGGAGTACTGTCACTATTCCATTTTATATAAGAGAAAGAAAATCACATAGATACAAGGTAACTTATTGTCCAAGGTATTACCTTTTGTAAATAGTCAAGCCAAGAACTGCACCCAGGATTTTAACACAAATGTGTATATTTTTAACTCCTACTCTACATAGTTTCTCTGGACTGATATACTACTTTTTCTGTAAATACCTATAAATACCCAGATAGCAAGAGAAAAAAAAAAGTATAACCAAAGATACTGGTACTGTATTTAATAACTGGGAAGGAAAAACCTAACAGGAGTGTGAGCTTCAAGGAGTAACTAACATTCATCATTTTTGAGATGCCTACTAGGTGGGTGTCACACATTCTAAAGGACCAGGGGACTTGAACACAAAGCAACACAAAGTGCTGGCACTTTTCCTTTTCTACATGTCAGTCCTCGCTGGTCGCCTCTTCCCCCTCTTCTTTCTCAAGCAGACATCACAGGCTAAGAATACACTTAGTGGAGTAAAAGGAGAGGTCACTTAATTTTTATGACCACACTAGAAAATGTTTATACACTTTCATGAGGCAGACTGAATGCTCAGCCTTTCGGCCTTACGTGATGTCGCTATCCCAAAGAAACACAACAGAGTAAGGTGCGGTCCAAAGCTGTGCGCTGCAAGGAGCACTTCAAACAGAGCTAGATTTTGCAGACCTGGAGCTTCTCCGTCAATCATCAGTGATGCTAAAGGGCTGATTTACACCTATAAAGGATAGTATGCCTTTCATCAAGGTTCAAAGTAATTGATTTAGTGCCTGTTTCACTTATAAAAGTGTTATGATTACGGGCACATCCACAAAATAAAAAACATTCTTCCAAAGTGAAAGTAATGCAGGAAGCATGCAATAGACACCTGACCCTAAGAAGTAACTTTGCATGATAAATGAGTTCCCATTATTCCTCCCTTGTCTGCTTTCCCAACACACTCCTTTCAGCATCTTCTCTAGGCTGTTGTTCCCAGAGTTGACAATTAGCGCTCACAAAAAGCTGGTTTGGGTTTTAAACAAACAATCAAATTGGCACTACATCGAATGATTTCTCGTTCTACATATCAGCAACATGCTACTTCATTATCTCAGACTGTGTCCTGATCACCTTTGGGAAATATGGCCTCCTTGTGATTTCTGTTATCCTTGAAATGGGTTAAATGAGTTAAATGCCCTGTCCTTCACTTTGAGAACTCAGGATCCTCTTGGGATAACTCTTAACTTTTGTATTAGGTACAACTTTGTCCAGTGATCACGCTTCTGTAATTAACAAAAGAAAATATTTGATAGCATGTTTTAAAATAAAAATATGAAAACAATGTCCTATTTTCCCTATTTAAGGATTACAATATAGGAAGATCCTGAACTCACAGAACTGATATCAATCCAATAACTTAAAATGCAAAGGATCATACATTTTTCAAATATTTAGGTTTATTCATCTATGTGCTAAACAGGGAAGGAAACAGCCAAAGGAACTAGACACTATAAAGTGATTCCAAAATAGGATACCTAACAGGACTCTTCCCTCTTTTCAAATAACTACTGTCATTTCTATAGGAAGTTACCATTATACGAGCCTTGAGTCAGGGGATAATTCATCTAGTTTTCATGAAATTTACTTCATTTTCTTGTTTTTCTCCTTCCTCTCTTCCTTTTTTTGATAAGAAACGAACATAAAAATTGGCTTTTAAAAGTGGCTGTTATTTGTAGGCTCTCCAGATAATGATTCACAGCAAATCCACATGGCCCAGATGAAAGAGGTGACTTATATAAGAATTTGGTAAATGTGCTACATTCTCTGGCAAGCCTATTTTTAATTCTCACAGCCCTTTTCCTTAGTATGTGGGCCAAAATTCCATTAACAAAGGGAAATTTTCTATATATTCTCCACTTTGGGAAACTTAAGTACAAGAAAATTAAAGATTTATGGAAGTAGGCCTGAGAAATATGTCTATTTAAATGCGTTATTCCCACTGGGGTTTTGAACATGTGTTTTTATCAAGAACTCTAGTGAATTTTTCTTTATAATGAGGAAAACTGTGAATAGAAAATAAATCAAAGTTGCTTTCACTAAATCCCTTAATTTCTTAATTAATACACTGAAGATATTATCTACTGGCAGTTTTAACTGGGTACCAGTTAAAATCCCCTCAGTCATTTTGGTTTTGAAAACAGTTAAAAAAAAAGAAAAGGAAAGACAGTTTATTTATTATTTAAATAAACAAATAATCGCTTTCATTGTTGTGGTTATATCTGGAAGCTTTTTGGTCTACTTAATGTGTAAGCACCTTGACGACAAGCACTATAGTATTTTTATGTTTTGTATCCTCTATAAAACTTTCTTACTTTTTTTTTTATCTATTTGTAGCACCTTTCAAACTTTCATGAATTTTTATTGTTACCTTGAATTCCATGTACAGCTGGACAATCTAACATGTAATTAAATTTCCAAGAATTTACACTGGAATCTAGGGACCCAGATCATGTCCTGTAGCCTTAAAAAGGTTAAACATTTTAGATCACAGTTTTCTTACTTATAAAGTTTTAGCTTATCTTTAAAGTTCCAAATTTTAAATAACTTGTAATTTGTGCTGAAGTGTCTGTTAGCAAAATACTTGGCCAAACTGAAAGCATATGAGCTCTAGGAGGTAGTATTTCTTTACTACATAGAGATGGCATTCCCCACAGAGCTTACTGTAATGGTTTTAATATATGTCCACAAATTCTTTGACACTCCTCCCTTTAAAAGGCAGAGCCTCATTTCCCTCCCTGAGTATGGCCAAGGTAACATTGTGTGACTTCCAACACTGCATCATGAAGGGTGTGGCAGTTTCTTCCTGGTTCTCTTTTGGATGGCTTCCATTGAGATAAGCTAGCTCCCATGTCAGCAGGACACTCTAGTTGCCCTCCATGTTCACCTGGCAAGGAATGGATGCTCCTGCCAGCAGCCAGGTGAGTGAGGCTTAACAGAAACAGATTCTCCAGTCGTAGTTGCATCTTTAGACATCTTAACTGCAGCCTCATGAGAGTGCGGAGCTAGAATCAACTCAGCTCTGCCTGAACTCCTGACACACAGAAACTGTGTGAGAGTATAAATGCTCACTGTTATTTTAAGTTGCCAAATTTAGGAGTTGTTTATTATACAGCAATAAATAATATACTTACCTATGTATTTGAAGGAGGAAGTTTTGTAATCATCAACAAAACTGCAGCTAAACTACTCTGATTCCGAGGGAACTAGGTTTTTGAAAGCTCCTTTAAAAAACTAGTTCATGTTTCTCTCTCTGACAAATAAATAAATAAAATCTTTAAGAAAAAGGCTATTTCATGTTTAAAGACATTAGTATACTCTTAGTATAAAAAAATCACAAATTTTCCCTGCTACAATTAAACAGCATCGCCCTTTCTGGAAGACTTAAAGAAAATGGGCAGAAAGCTGGAGTCTCTTCTTCATTACTATTTTTTCTTCATTCTTTGCAGTTCAGCTTTCTGCTTGGGTTGATGGTCATCTTTTATTAATTTGTGCTTATTGAGCTTCCCTGTATATCTTAAGTAAAAATAGGAACCATAAATAGCATAATAAAAATTCATTTCTACTCTGAAGGAACTTAAGACTTTCAGCAAAGAATGATGTGAGCATACACAGTCAGGCGTATAATATTCATACCATATTGATACACATAGAGATAAGGTATTGATACAAAAGGAATACCTTACTGTAATTAAATATTTATAATATGCAGTACCTTCTTTAAGCCCCACAGTAATACTATGAGGCATAAAATAAGCATTTTACTAGTTGGTGGTATTATTTCCTTTGAAAATAAATATTTTTCTGGCTATAAAGTATTTTAGAGGCTTTGATAATCTGTAAAGATAACCGTCATGCAGTGTTATTGCAAATCATCCAGCAAACTGGCCTAGGAATTATGTGAGATAGTTGATGTATCTTAATGCATTTAATTCTGTGGCTTTATTAGTGCCTACCAGACATGCCACCGGGCAGTCAGGACAAGTCTGTTACTTGAGAACAGTGAATACAGAATCTAAAATATCAGACTGATTTTTTTAAAAAATCATACAGTAGGATTTTAAAAATTTCGTTGTTGTTGCTATTATAGTTTTGCCCTTTATACCACTATGCTGTTGTAGATCTTTCTCAAAAGTGCTAACAAGGGGACTCAACAGAAACACCATAGAAAGCAAATTGAAATTTATTTCGCCACTCATATTACTGAGGAATATGTAGTAGACATATCTCTAGGGCAACTTCTTAAAAGTAACTTTAAAATAAGCTCCAACTTTATCAGTAGGGAAGCTTTCTTTTTCTTTCTGCGTTAATCTAAGCCCTTATTTCCAAAACAAATTCAAACCACATACTTTTACTTATGAAACGAAAATTGGAAGATTTTTTTTCAGATTAGAATTTATTCCATATCAAGCTGTTTTACTAAACTTGAAAATCTGGAATTTAAACCAACCAAAATGCAATTACAGTTGTGTTTTTCTTGATAAATCTGAAAGATGTTATGTTTGTGTATATGTGTAATTGTGTGTGTGTGTGTGTGGTTTTGTTGTTGCTGTTGCTTGTTTGATTTTAGGCAACTGTTAGAGTATCCAACAGTCTTTTGACAATTCTTTGGTAATGCTGTGTAATGATTATTTACCATAAAATCACTTGGACTCAAGTGATTGATCTGTTTAAACATCATATGCTAAAAACTGTTTTGAGTATTTTGAAATTACGCAGGCCTATAAATTAACTATATAGAAAACAGACAAAACAAAAGTACTGAGAGTGAGGCTCACAGCAGAGAAACGTTTTTAGAACCCTATATTTAGAACCCTTGTATGGTGATTACTTTATAAAACCGGGGGAGGGGGGGGACAAGAAAAGAGAAATCTCAGGAGTTGGTTAGTCTTTAGTCTTTGCTTATAAAGCTTGTTTAGAGCCTGGAAAGCCTGGAGAGAAGGAGTGAGACTAATAAACTTGGCTTTCAGACCAGAGCCTGTCCCTGGAGGAGACTGTTGGGTTATTTCCCATCTGGCAAGAACAGATAATGTGATCCATAGAAAAATTTTTTCTCGCTTCCAATAGTCATACTAAATTGCACAATAGTTTATAGCAATTCTCAAACACTTAAACATGTTCTGGGACAAATAATTTTATACGTACACCGAGGAAATCTCGGAAGGCCATAAATGTTGGTTTGCTTCACAAAAGGAGGCTGATGAGTGGGTGGTTTCTGAGGCCTGATCATAGGTAGAGACATAAATGAAGTGGGTTGTTAGTGAACAATTCTCAGTAAATAATTGGTCTTTCATGTGAAGACACACAGCTGCTGGAACTCTATAGAAAATGCTAAAGAGATTTAAGAGTTCATAAAAAAATAACTTCTGGCATTATCACATATGAAGTTCAGGACTGAATATTCTCTGGAAAAGGTAAACACTAAGGAAAAAGATTGTCTTCTTGTGTCACATTTTAAAACACACAGTGGTTTATATTTATTCCAATTTAAAGTAAGAAAATGGCTCTTATCAAACACTTAAAACACAGTATTGCAAGACAATGAGAAGGATATTAAAATTATTAAGTACAATTCCTATTCTCAGTGAGCTTGAGATTTAAGAGACAGAAAAAGACACTTCCATGCAAATTTCACTAATGACTCAAGAAGTTGAAAGGTGATGTTTGACAGTAAGGGGGTCCAGCTTTTTACCCAAAAAAGGCTTGCCTATACTTTGACCATAATTTTTTTTTCAAAGATTTTATTTATTTATTTGACAGAGAGAGAGATCACAAGTAGGCAGAGAGGCAGGCAGAGAGAGAGAGGGAAGCAGGCTTTCTTCCGAGCAAAGAGCTTGATGTGGGGCTCGATCCCAGGATCCAGAGATCATGACCTGAGCTGAAGGCAGAGGCTTAACCCACTGAGCCACCCAAGTGCCCCCTTAGACCATAATTTTAAGAGGCTCAGCTGACCTCCCCTTAAGTGTTCAAAATGTGGTATAGTAGAATATCCAAAGGCTTACAAAATTGTTTACATAAATGTATATATCTTACTATTCGTCACTCAAAAGGGACTGGAGCCAGCTTGTTAAGTTGGACAAACAGTAATTGCTCCCAATATCTATCTTTCCTCCATTAAGTCCATTAAAAGAGCCTGCCAAATTAGTTATGTTTAAGTAATAATAAAAAAAATAAGGTAAAACTGGGACCTCCAGGAATTTCTATCTCTGATTAGTTAGATCAGGGATTCTCAAACCTGACTGTGCATCAGAATCACCTCTGGGTCCTGCTCCCAGAATTTAGAGATTCAGTAGATCAGCAGATCTAGGGTGGGGCTCCAGAGTTTCTATTTCCTTGAAGTTCCCAGGCGCTGTGGGTACTGTTGCTTTGAGGACCCTACTTTCAGAACTGCTGTCCTAGAAGAATATACAGGTTTGGTTGTAGTTCTGAAAACAGAATGTGGCTGGAATCTGGTGAACAAGAGAGAGGATGGCATGACATGATGCTACAGAACTAGGTGGTGTCCAGGTTATATAAGAGCTCGTCATTTATGGGAAGCACCAAGCATCTGTACGTGGGGTTTTAGATAGGTAAGTGATGATGTGATTCACTTTGGCTGCTCAGAGGAGAATGCAGGGGGAAAAGAGGAGGGCCAGAGATGGCATTAGCAGGTAAGAGATGAGAGTTCAGGAAAGAGAAATGACTGTTGCTCAGGCTGCAGTGATGGGATGGGATGAAGATGGGAGAAGTGGTTGGCCCAACTTAAATTTTGGAGGGAAAATCATTGGCAGGAACTTGGTAATGGACTGATTGTGGGAGTGTGGGAGAGATAGTTGCCAAAGAAAACGGTCAGTCTCCTGTGCTACGAGGCTGAGTGGATGGAGTACTGCAGGTAGAAGAAGCTGCAGGGGGCTTAGGACTAGATGGTAGCAGGAGCCAACTTCAGTTTTGGACAAGCTCAACCAGACTTCTTTTAAACTTTTGGTTACAGAAACATGGAGGTCAGAAGAGGGGTCTGAGCTAGCATAATTTGCTGGGGCCTGAAGCTAGAGAGATGAGTCCTCATGGTGTCAGAGTAGGACATGAGAAGGGAGTGGGCTGGGGACTGGATACGGGTCTCTAAGTGTTGGTCAAGAAGGAGTCAGGAGAGCATGCTAACCAGGACCAGTCACAGCAGAAAGAGAGAAACCAGAAGGCTGTGATGTCACATAAGCAAAAAGAAGAGATTTTTGAACTGAGAGGGGCATTCTGGAGATGGGAGGGATATTGCAAGATGAGAATGAAAACATGATCATTTGATATAGCAGCATGGAAGTTGAGAAAGTGTCTGAAAAAACTGGTCCAGGTAGATGTGGAGACCTGGTGGGGGTGGGAAGTTGGGCTGGAGTGTGTTTGAAGAGAAAGGGCAGAGAAGGAAGCCAAGACAGTGGTTAACAGAATCATTAGTCCAGATAGAGATTCATCCAATTCCATTTTATTTTTAATATTTTAATATTATTATATATCTAATATTATTATATTATATTAATAATATCAATATATTAAAATATACCAATATTTTACTATTAACATTTTAATATTTTAAAAAAATATTTAATTTACTTTACAGAGAGAGAGAGAGAGAACGCAAGCGAAAGAACGCACAAGCAGGGCAAGCTGCAGGCAAAGAAAGAGAGAGAAAAAGGCTCCCCATGGAGCAGGGAGCTGATGCAGGACTTGATCCCAGGACCCTGGGATCATGACCTGCTGAAGGCAGATGCTTAACCAACTGCACCACCCAGACACCCCCATCCAATTCCATTTTAACAGGTAATATGTAAGAGGCATCTCAGTCCTGGAGAAAAGATGAAGAATAAAGCTCCCATCCTGGAGTGGCTCATCACAGTCTAGGTGGGAGACACAAGTAAACCACTTCTCCTTTCTCTCTCTCCCAGACTTCACTCAAACAAGTGTGACGCCTTGGAGATGTGACTGACGGTCTCACAGAGCTTCCCAATTTTTTCATATCAAGCTATACATAAAAAATGATAATATTGGTATAGGACCTTGGATGAAGGGTTACTCAAGGCTGGGGCTGTATCCTAGAAAAACTCATCCCTGTCCTTGGCTCCAGCCTGCAGGACAAATCGAATCCCCGCCATCCTCAGACGGGTCCCACCTGTCATCACCTCAACCTAGGTGTGGTCAGTTCTATTCATATCTAGGTTCTTCTCATCGACATGATCATTCAAAGGCCCAGGGGAGAGAAAAGACTTCCAGAAATAATGATATTTCTACTGAATTTTTGGGTGGCCTGACTTTGGGGTATTTTTTACACATATATTTTATGATTAGGACATAGTACGACTACTAATGTAAAACCTTTCTGATATATGTTATTATTTAAAGATCTTTTTATCTATTCTTGTTGTATATTTATACTGTCACAACTTACTTCTCCAACTAAACTCTAAGACCCTTTAGGATGGAACCTATGAATAAGTTGTCTTTCTTTTTGTTCCCCCTATACCAGTGTAGCATCTTTCATGTTGTAAGCAATGCTTATTGATTATACATACACAGATATGTAAAGTCCACATATGATGCCCAGGCTTTGTAGTACAAGAGAAAGGAACATTGCTTGATTATTCAATGTTTAAAATCAAGACTGATTTTTGCCATTGGCTGGTAGACTCATCTGATACTAAGAGAACCTGGCAGGATCCGGCTGAGGGCAGATTTAGCAGACTATGCACACATACTGTGGTTATTGATTATTAGATATTTAACTCAATTCTTGTGAGCCTTTGACTGAACACAAAGGTCTTCCTCACTAAAACTGGTGTGGGTCTGTGCCTCTTTTTGTCACACCACCTTCCATTAGCAGAATGTTGCATATTCTGTGAGTTCTGAGCAAATATTAATTATAGGCAATTGTTCTGAGGCTAACACATTCAAACCAGTCACAAGCTACCTTTTTCCAGGTCTCTTGTGCTAACTGGGAACCTTTCTGTTGTGTGGCCATGATGCTTCAGCACCGTGTTTCCAGGTCCCAGATCCCGGATGTACAACAATACACGGGAAGAGGGTGAGAGGTGGCAGTTAGGATTCCACACATCTGTCCTTCCTCACTATCCACCTTTTTTGTTTGTTAGTGTGGTTTGCTTGTTTAACTCTTCCCCGGACTCTGACATAACAGCTGAAAACAACTATTCACAGCGACCTCCCTTGCATGTACAACATCAGGAGCATGGACACAAGTCAGCCTTATAGATAGGGTTTGCTTGCTCTGAAAAAGTATGCACACCTGAAATTAGGCTAAAATGAGTAAAATAGATATGAAAAGTATAGATAAAGGGAAGAAAATGCCCCAAAGGGCTTAAATTAAGTCTCAAGGATAAATAAGCCATTAGGAGAGAAGCTCACTCACTCATTTATGACCTGCTCTGAGTCAGGGTGCCCTGGTTACAGAGCTTTCAGTGGCTTTCTGGTTTCTTTATGCCAGATTCTTAGTAAACAGGTACTCACACTGGTTAGGCAACAAAATTATATGGATTGATGGTTTGTAAATAAGCTTAAACTTTTTTTAATTAATTAATTTATTTATTTGACAGAGATCACAAGTAGGCAGAGAAGCAGGCAGAGAGAGAGGAAGGGAAGCAGGCTCCCTGCTGAGCAGAGAGCCCGACTCATCCCACCCGACTCATCCCAGGACCCTGGGATCATGACCTGAGCCGAAAGCAGAGGCTTTAACCCACTGAGCCACCCAGGTGCCCCAATAAGCTTAAACTTTTAATTTTTATTATTTTGTACATACCAAATTCTTGTTTATCTACTGGCAAGTACCTAGTTTTGTTTCAGCGTATTTATAAACAACAGAAGACAACCCAAGTGGCATTTACTTCTCTGAGTCAACCCTAATTCTGAAGCATAATTTTTGACAGAAATGATTTTGACTGTAATAAAAAAAATAAGTCCTTTTCTTGACAATTAAACTGAGGCCTCTGAGTGGTGGTTACCTTTGTATTTTATTTTATTTTTTAAGGATTCTATTTATTTATTTGACGGGGGGCACAAACAGGGAGAGCAGCAGGCAGACAGAGAGGGAGAAGCAGGCTTCCCGATGCAGGGCTCGACCCCAGAACCCTGCTATCATGACCTGATCCAAAGGCAAACACTTAACTGACTGAGCCACCCAGGTGCCCCGATGGTTACCTTTTGAGAAAAATGCTCTCTTTGCTTTCATGTGGAAGGTAATAATTGATAGGAGAAAATGTATCTTTCTCGTGGGTGGCAGTTCCAATTTGTTCCTTTTTGCTCAGCGATCTGATCAGGGCCATGAAGCCATGGTCCAGATGCATGAAGAACAAATTCTAAGCTTAACAGTATTTTAAGAAGTCTGACTCAGTAAAAGGTGATATTCCAAAGAAGGTTGGGAATAAAGCATGTCCAAACTAAGGACTTGTCAAGAGGATTCATATTGTTTTGTTAAAATAGCTATTGTTGGGGCGTGTGGGTGGCTCAGTCAGTGAAGCATCTGCCTTTGGCTCAGGTCATGATCCTGGGGTCCTGGGATAGGCCCCTCATCAGGCTCCCTCTTCAGCTCCCCTGCTTATGTTCTGTCTCTCTCTCTCTGTCAAATAACTAAAGAAAATCTTAAAAAAAAAAACAAAAAAAACAGCTCTTGTTCTGGAGGATTAAGGAAGATAGAGAAATCAATATGCTTCATTTTTGTCACTTAGCTAAATTCTATTTACTACAGCATGTTTTCAAAGTTAAAATATCTGTGTTCTAATTCAGAAATGCTGCAGACAGAAACATCAACAAACAAACCCCCAAACTAAAAAATAAATAAATAAATAAAATTATATAAACCCTAAAACTCAGTATGTCCACTTTCTATATAAAAATACAACCTATTTTTTGAAATTTCTGAGATTTCAGAAGCACAAATATTTTTACATACCCAAAAGAGTAAAATATTGATACTGGCATCAAGTCAGGCCTTGCTCCTTGTTTTAAGTGGCTTTAATAGTATCCTTTCTGTGCCTTATTCCTTTTTGTTAGTCTGTTCCTTGACATAACGCACTGAGAATGTGACCACAGCAGAATGTGTATAACTTCTGAAGATGAAGACTCAAACCATGTGAGGTTGACATCAACCTCCATAAAACAACAACAAAAATCATTTTAAACCAACAACAGCTTCAGCATTTTAATGATCTCTAAAACACACACAGTAAAATCTTGAGTGACCAGAATGTTTGGGAAATGGAACATAAATTGCATTTTTTCCTTAATGTAGCTTTAAATTTCATAAAGGAAAAAGTTACTTTCAGCCATTTTTTAAAATGGTTGTGAAGTGGGTGGGATGTTTCCCTGCCTTAGCAAATAAAGCACAATGGACACAATGTAATCTTTTTGTAAAGACATTAGTTCTTACAGAACCTCCATCTTCCAAGGATTTGTGCTGCACACCCCGCCCCCTAGTTTCAAGAAGTACACGTGAAAGCCACAGAGCCAGCAGAGCGCACACTACCTACCCTGGAAGATGCTAGAAACAGTAAATACAGGTGATTTTCTTGGGTTTGCCTTTTCTCTGGTGAGTAAATTATGGGTCCCTTGATTAACCTATCAATTAACTCGGGTTAATTGATATTTTAGAGAATTAAGATAGTTTATTCAGAACAATATATTTAAATATGCTCTTTTTGGAATGATCCTGAGTCTCTAGTGAGATGAACGCATAAGGTAGTGCTGTGATTCTGCAGTCTGTCCAGAGGTTACAACAATGAGATCTCTATTTATCCTCCGTGAAGGCCAAGAAAGGGATAAATCACCTCTGTAGAATGTCTACAGCACTGTGATTCTTGAAAAAATATCCAAGAAAAATAACTTACTGTATTTGGCTGTATTTTTAAAGAAGAGATAACACTATTTTTCATATAGCACTTTTTACTACTTTATATATAATTGAAAACAAGTTTTTTTGTTTTCTGCCTCATTATTATATACATGAGAAAGTCTTACAAAATAGCCGCCTCCTACCAATAATTTTCTTTGTGATGAAGAATATAAATTTTCTAAGACCCAAACTGCTCAAGGGGGAATTTAAAGCTGCAGAGGGAACTGGGTCTCTAATTTGTTACAAAAGTGTCCTTTATATCTTATCTTCCCCCATTTAAAACATGGCCTTATTTAGAATACATAAAACAAAATGCCCAGCAACTCAACCTAAGAACCAGAGAAACTTATTCACCTTCATTACCTATCATCAATTTGTCACTACCTACAAACCCATTTACTTTATTAGGCTGTACTTTAGAGTAGGAAACTCATTATAAGATTGTAGCAAGCTCAGAGTTGGTCAGACTCAAAACGTTTTTAAAATGCCTTCTCTGTGTGCCAGGCACTGCTCTAGTATTAGCAAAATAATAATGAACAGAAACAGAAAATCCCCTTCTCTCACAAAGCTAAACTTCCTCTTGGGTAGACAGACTAAAACTATGAAGAAAAGTAAGGTGATGTCGTATTTGGGTAAAAGTGAGGAAGAAGAGAAAATAAGGCCCTGTGCTGGTGAGTGACAGAGTCTTGGAGAGGGTAGAGAAGGTGTCTTTATCCGAAGTACTCAGGGGAAGTCAGCTCTTGTGGAGGGAGGTGATATTTGAGTTGCCACCCGAGTACCCAGGAGAGAGCCCTGCACAGACGCAGGGAAGCCGTGGGAGCTCTGAGTACAAGGTCCTTGGAATGGAAAGGAGTTTGGTGTGCTCAGAGGACAAAGGTAAGGCTAGAGTCAGTGTGGCATAGTGGAAGAGGGGCAGGATAGAAGGGAAAGAGGTCAGGGAGCAGGGCACAGGCCAGACCTGGAAGCCCTTGTGGGCATTTTATGTTGATTATAATGGGAAGCAGCTGGGAGGTCTTAAGCAGGAAGAAGAGCTTGATCTGATACGTCCTCAGAAAAATTACTCTGTACAGAGGATAGACTGCGGGGGCAGGAGAAAAGGCAGACAAGTGGGATAGTGGGAAACAATGGTGACTTGAACTGGAGTTATGGAAGGCAAATATCAGGGGTCTCCAAACAAGAATAAGGAAAAGGGAAAATATCAAGATATTTTTTTAAGTAAAGTTGGCACGACTTCCTCAAGCACGCATTGGATGGGTCATTTGAAGACAACAGAATCAAGGATGGCTTCTTGGGTGTTTGGGTTGAGATACTGGTTGGAAACTGGGTATATAGGGGATAAGAAACCAATTGTCCTTCTCCCATCTTTTAAAGCATGAGATCCTTGTTAGATACCCAAAGGGAGATAAGTCCTAATTACAGCTATGTTTTATTAGTACCCGCTGTGTGCCAGACACTGTTCTAAGCCTTTTTAAGTGTTATAGCTAATTCATTCTTTTCAATTAGGGCTGGAAGTGCAGGCAGCTAGCATGACTGCTGAGGCTATAAAAAATGGCACAATCCAAATTAGCCCACAGAAAACCTGGCTCAGGAACCCCAGTTGCCACTGTCCTAAGCTGAATGAGGAGAGGCAAGTGTGGGTTCAACGGAGAGATCTAAGCTTCACATACAAATTTTAGAGTCATCAGCCTACAAAGTATTTTTAAAACCATGGGACAGGATGAGATCTCCTAAAGAAAGCATGCAGACAGGACTGGAGACAGTGTCTTGGGCCTTCAACAATTTAGAGGTCTCTTGACGAAGGAAGAGCAAAGGAGCATGAGAAATAGTAGCTGGTGTGACTGGATGAAATAAGGCAAATGGAAATAGAATCTTTTTAAACTACATCAGCATCCAAATATAGGGCTTTTTTTTTTTATTTTTAGTTATTTGATATATATATAGAGAGAGAGAGAGAGCACACAAACAGGTGGAGTAGCCGGCAGAGTGGGAGGGAGAAGCAGGCTCCCCGCTGAGCAAGGAGTCTGACATGGGGCTCGATCCCAGGACCCTGGGACCATGACCCAGGCTGAAGGCAGTTGCTTAACCAACTGAGCCACCCAGGCACCCCCCGCCTTTTTTTTTTTTTTTTTTTTAAATAAGCTCCATGCCCAGTATGGAACCCAATGTGGGGTTTGAACTCATGACCCTGAGATCAAGACCTGAGCTGAGGTCAAGAGTCTGACATTTAACCAACTCAACCACCCAGGCGCCCCTAGGACTTTTTTCTAAAGACCATCACACTCATTTTCCTCTATGGACTTCTAATATTTGTAAAGAAAACAAGGTTGAGCACACAGGAAAATTCAGATAACTTCATATTTACTATCAAGCCATCTGACTTTCTGATGTAGGGTAGAAGAGAATTAAAGGAGGGTTGTCTGAACTCTGACATATCTGAAAGTTTATTTTAAACTAGCATCCTATTGTTCCTCATGGTAAAGTCATCCCTTCCTCAAGCTGATGAAAACCCCTACTCTTCATAAGAATGGGCCTCAAGAAATATAGGATAACATATGTCATATATTCTGCCTTAAGGAAAACACTAACAACAAATACTTGAACAAGCCAAATCTGGACTTATTGTTCCATAGGACCACAGTGCTAGTTAGGTGCATGACAATATAAAGAAGCAAAATTAATCAATTATTATTCATTGAACCTATATTAAAATACATATAATTATAACCTTACTAATTTCAAAACAACCTGTTTTTTTGACATGATTTCTTGACAATTATGAAAAAATACTTCATATTTTCATTTAATGTAGGCAAAGCTTGTTACATATTGTACTTGAATTTTAGGTAGAAGAGGAAAAGGTATGCTATTCAGAATCCTTCCAAAAACTATAAGTGCACATTTCCAAATGCTCTTCTTTCTTTTGAAAATACAACTGAGTTACTTTCCTTCTGAAACTTTTAATAGGAGCTAGAGACCATTCATCTAAATCTATGAAGTATATTCTATTATTTGCTAATATCTGGGGAAGCAGAACCTTCAATAAAATTTATTTTTCTAACAAATACCCGGTCCTAACATGAAGTTGCCTGACTACAAGATAGTATGATTTACGATTGGGACTGAAGGTAGAAATTCAATAGTAGAAATTATAGTGTATCAGTACATGTTATGATATTTGCTGAAGTAATTTAATATTTCAGACTAGGAAATATAATTCCAGGGTGAGTTTTTTTAACTCTCAGAAAGAGAAGTTCTATTTTTCTCAATGCATGAGGTTAGCTTGTGAGTTACAGTTAAGTTTATAGCTACTGAGACATTAGAGAGATAAATCAGTGAAGATGAAGTAATTGTGTTGACCCACAGAGCTAAACTAGATATTCTATGGTGGGGATATGCTGTGTGGTCAAAAAGAACTGAGCAAATCAGAAGACTGGCAGTGAAGACAAGCTCTGTGTCCCTTACTAGCTACATGCTATTGGCTTCCATCTCATTTTTTTGTTTGTTTATAAGAATAATAACACTACTTGCAGAGCTGTTGTAATGATTAATTAAGAACTTTGAAAACATTATGAAGTATGCCACCCAAATACAGACAGTTATTATTGTTATATGACATTAATACTACCTCAAGAAGACAAAATCAAAACACTAATACAGGTGTCAAACTTGTCATTTTTTCTAACATACTTTAGATATATAAATCACTGGGTAGAAGTGGGTGATTTGCTAAATAATCACTAAAGATAAAAGAGATAAAATGGAAAATATAAACAAAGTACATAAAAACAAAATCAACTATCTCTAGTCAAAGGCAAAAGTGAAAGTACAACCTTTTTCCTGGAGGAAAACACAGAAATAGAACGAAGACTTGTTCAAATACTTGCTTGACAATACCTTTATTGTAGAACTGAATTCCAGAATATTGTAAGAATAAATAATAAATAATAATAAATAAAATAATAATAATTATTATTTAGAATAATAAATAAAATTTCATTTTATTTCTGTTATGCCAAAATCTTGATTACGTAACATATAACAGAAGTTCTTTCTTAAAGAGTATATACGGATATATTATTTCTGTAATACACATTAAATGTTGGCAATATGGTTTTTGAGTTCAAGTAAAGATACTTTGGATTCAACATGGATTGTTTTTAAATTAAATATCCCATTATCTGCCTCATTTCAGAATGATGAGTTACCTCACTTGTAATTAAGGATGAATTCATTCATAGTTATATAAAATTGTTATATAAAATAACTGGTCCTATATTTTCAAAGGTCATGATGCAGGGAATTTCAGAAAATTCATATTTTGTAATTATTTGTAATGCCCTGATTTAATAATAATAGTAGCATTATGGACTGTAAATAGATGGGAAAGTAAGGGGGAGGGTTCTGATGTCCCACCTCATTGTTCAAATTTACTGCATATATATCAGAGAATTTAGAAGGATAAGTCAAATCAAGAACACTGAATTTCTAAGAGAATATGGATATTACAATATGTATATACATAATTATACCTACAAAGCATCTTTCCCATAAATTTTGGTAAAATAAGACTAGAAAGCACAAAGTTATGATTATCAGAGACAGATTCAGGACAATAAAGAAAAACTTAATATGGTATTAACTAAGTGACTAAATTAAGCAATAGTTCCTTAGTGTTGAGTCCCATTTTTTCAACTGCTATTGATATAAACTGCATGAAAAGAAATATTTCCCATAATATTAATTGTATGCAATTTTCAAAGTTCAAACAGTTCTACAAAGGGATGAATATAGCTTAAATGAAATAGTAATTAGTAATAGTAATATAGTAGTAAATAAAATAGTAATAAAATAGTAATAGTAAACCGTATATGACTCTACTGGCCTCTGGTGACAACCTTTCTAGGGTAGAGTATTTATAAGAAAGAGTTAATGCATGTGAAGCAGTTAGTAGTATGCCAGCAAATAATAGGTGCTCAAGAAATAGAGTTTGTAATTCTCGAGTTTCAGTTTACCATTTTTCCCTTCTAGAGGGTCTTCTGTTAGGAATGATCATATCAGACAACACATCACAGTTCAGTATTTGAGATGTTTTGTGCATATCTGTGTGTGTGTGTGTGTGTGTGTGTGTGTTTTAGATTAGTTGAGAGAGAGAGAGGGAGCATGTGCACATGAGTGGGAGGGCAGAGGGAGAGGGAGAGAGACTCAGAAGACTCCCCATTGAGTGCAGAGCCTGATGCTGGGCTCCATCCCATGACCCTGCCTGCAGACAGGATTGAACCCGTAATGCAGCTCTGAGTGTCACTCGCACCTTGGGGCGTTGCAGGGGGCATGTGCTGTGCCTCTGTCTTTGAGCAGGCTCTTGAACTCTAGAGTGCACAGGGATCCCCTGAAGGGCTTGTTGAGATGTAGGTTGCTGGGCCCCAGGCATGATCTCAGGGGCTCAGAAGTATTGATTTCTAATAGTTCCTAGGTGATGCTGCTGCTGCTAAGACCACATTTTGAGAGTTGCTGGCTTGGAGAATTCCCAGATAGTTCCTAGCTGAAGCACCATGAGGGTGTCTATAGCAGCTGGAATTTTGTAAAGAATCCTTGCAGAGGGCCCTGAAGCAGGGCAGTCAAGAGGGTGAGTGTAGTTAAGTGCAAAAAGCAGGTTCATCTTCCTGGTATGCAGCTGCTGAGATGCAAGTCACTTTTCAAACACTGTGCAGCTCTTAGGTTGGTGCCCCAGGGGGGAACAGGCCCCATCAAGGCTAGCCAAGAGCAAAATGATTATATCTGTACCTGAAGTGTAAAGGACCAAAAATCATCCATCAAATTCACTAATCACATGCAAACACAAGATCAGCCAAGTTGTCAGTTGAACAATCTTTCAATAAGTAAAACAATAAAATACCTAAACATTGAGCCTTTGTATAAGACAGGTAATACTTACTTTAGCAATAAAGATAGTCTCTAAATTTAAATATATAAGATCAAGAGAATTATATCTGGCAAGTGTGAATCAAAGGAGTTAATTTGTTTTCACTCTGTGAATTCCAAACTAAAAATCATTTCCAATCATAAAGAATCTAAATATGATTGATGGGCTATGACAAAACAAAAGCAAAGCCCTATTCTACCTCTCTAAGGACATATTAAATAAGAAGTAATGCATGACAGGTTATAGGCACTACCCTATTTACAATTTAATTTACTACAATTTACTATTATACAATAAATTTACTATTTAATGGAGATACTAAGAAACTATTATTTCCTATTTCAGGGAAAAATGTTTAAAAATAAATAACAAATATGGAGCAGACTCTGAAGATTCTATGTAATTAGAATGACAAGAAAAGCAAACGGTTTGGTCAGGCAAGAGGTATGTAATGATTGATTTTATGTGTTAACTTGTCTAATCTATGGTACCCAGCTGTTTGGTCAAACACAAGTGTAGATATTGCTGTGAAGATTTTCTTTTTTAGATGTGATTAACATTTAAATCACTAGACTTTGAGTAAAGCAGATTATACTTCATAAAGTGAGTGGACCTCCTGTAATCAGCTTATGAGCAAAGACTGAGGTTTCCCAGAGAAGGGTTTCTTTTCTTTTCTTTTCTTTTTTTTTAAGATTTTATTTATTTATTTGACAGACGGAGATCACAAGTAGGCAGAGAGGCAGGCAGAGAGAGGAGGAAGCAGGCTCCCTGCTGAGCAGAGAGCCCAACGTGGGGCTTGATCCCGGGACCTGGGATCATGACCTGAGCCGAAGGCAGAGGCTTTAACCTACTGAGCCCCCAGGCGCCCCAGAAGAAGGGTTTCTAACCCAACACTGAAACCTAGAAATCTTGTCTGATTTTCCAATCTGCTGCCTTGTGGAATTTGGACTTAAGACTGTAACATCAACCTTTCCCGAATTTCCAGCCTGTCCAGCCTACTTTAGACTTGCCAGCCCCCACAAGCACACGAGCCAATTCTTTAAAATAGATCTTTCTCTGTTTCTACCTGTGTCTGTCTGTTTTGTGTCTATCTCTGTGATTCTCTTTGTTGTTCTTTTCTCTGAAGAACACTGACATATACAGTATATATCAAAGATAAGACTAATCAGACTGGAGGCATTTAACTGTTTTTAATGTGACTACAGTGAACTCAACAATCATTTTGTATTTTGACTACTTGTGAGTGATTTAATTTCCCTCTTAATCTCCATTGTCTCCATCCTTTGCCCGTCAAAAAGCAGAGACACTTATTTGCTCTTTATTACCGATATTTCTGTGAAGCACATTCACCTGCGCTTTCTGTAATTCCTTTTGCTTGGTAGATGCAAGGAGAGGTGGATTTATGATTCCTCAGTAATTTGAGTGTTTGAGAGATCGGGTCGTTGACTGTGGTGCTTCCTCCAGTTATCTCATGTTGTTAGCAGCCTTGAGTGTAACTACACCAAGTGATTATTCTCACCAGAAAATGATGGCTCATAGCCTGAGACAGGAACATCATGTACAAGGCTGCCGTTTACACAACTCCTGGGATTATGTAATATGGTGTCGCCAATCAATTATGTTCACTGGATGGAAAAAAAGCATTAAAACTGCATGTCTTGGGGTGCCTGGGTGATTCAGTCAGTTAAGCATCTGCCTTCAGCTCAGAACATGATCCTGAGGTCCTGAGATCGAGCCCTGCATCAGGCTCTCTGCTCAGTGGGGAGCCTGCTTCCCCCTCTCCCTCTACTGCTTGAGTTCTCTCACTTGCTCACTCACTCTCTCTCAAATTCTCAAATGAGTACATAAAATCTTTTTTAAAAACCACAGGTCTCATATATTTAAAGCTAAAATGCTCTTAAATAGAAGTTATAAGATGGAGAAGGATTTATTGTCCAATCTGTGCAAGGTACTATGTAAGGTAACTTAGATATATAATCTTATTTGATTTTTAAACATGTCTAGAAGGTAGATGAAGGAGGAGGAGGAGGAAGAGGGGGTTGGTGGGGAGGAAAAGAATGATTCCCATTTTCTGGGTAAGAAAAAGAGGATCTAAGATTAATAAGTGACCTGCCAAAGTGAAGCTGTTAGTAAATTAAAAGGCAAGAATTTATGTCATATTTGATTCCAAAGCCTATATTCTTTTCCTACACTGGATTGCCTTTAGGTGAAAGTTAGACTCTGGCAATACAGAACATAGTTTTAATGCTATTGGTTCAATATATAGATACACCACGCTGATTTTTCTTAAGAGAGGTACCTTTTCTAGACATTGGTCTGAAAATAAATCTGTAGCAGGTGAACCTAAAGGCAATATCTTATAACATTCAGACATACTATGGACTCACATTTTAAACACTTAGTTACATAAGTGTCCACAATTATAGCATAAATTGTCTAGGCCATCAAGATGTTTGGTTAGTAGTATTTCCTTTGGGAAAGTGATGAGGGTTTCTCATAATCTTGGAATTTCTTTTGCTTTGATATTTCTGAACTTATGTTATTATTCTATAAAACACTCACTCATCTACTCATTTTACTCATTTAATATTCACTGAACACTTTTTTTTTTTAACTAAAAGTCTTTATTTTATGTTTGGTAGAGTACAAAGACAAGTTAGCTATAGGTTCTCCCCTTATAGCACTTTCAATCTAGAGGGAAGTTCTAGCAAGTAAGAATAAGATAGAGTACAGAGTGATAAGTGGTTTTTGATGTCTGCCACAAAGCAGTGCCAGAAAATAAGTTCTTGCAAAAAGTTGGTAGAAATGGTTACTGATGAAATAATGTACATGCTAGCCTCTATTCTTCTATAGCTATCACAATGACCATGATCAAAATAATACAAGTCAGGCTGACATGGCAGGAAAGCAAGTGTGGATAAAATCATTTGGGTAGATTTTTTCTTTCCACTGGGGCTCAGAAATAAGGGAAAGAAAGTAATAACCCACAGAAGTGGGTTTCACTTTGTAATTAGACATACGTTGCCCATGGTGTGGAAGGAAAAAAATCTAATAGTGTGCATACATACAACTAAGTTTAGTCTATTTCTAATTATGTAATAATTTTGACAAACGGTATAATAGGTGGATAATGAGATGCAATAAAGCTACTTTAGTAGACTGAGAAGGCAGATAGATATAATTTCAGAACCGTGAAGCAGAACAGGAATTTAGAACCCTCTTTCCCCTCTTAGTTGGCACTCATAGAGAGTAAGTCTCAGAGGGGAAACACATTTGTCCATATATGATAGAAGAACTGGTGGGAGAAACTGGGATAAAACTTGAGAGGAGAGAAACCCTGGCGACAGAACTTGTAACCTTGTTTATCCCTTCCCCAAAATATCCAGCTGTCATACACTGTGCCTAACGTGTCAGGAGCTGTCCTAACAACCAAACTGAGAATTGAAAAGACCATTGATGTCAGTTCACCGAGAGTGAAAAGACAAAGTAATCATTGCAGAGAAAGTGAAGGAAATGGATCTCCTTGAAGCAGTTAAAGCCTACCTTGGGAGGGAAGGAGAGGGAAGGAAGAAGCCAGGAGACAGTTCAGAGGTAAGGGGTGGGGAAGATGAGGGATCTCTTGGGAGACATTATCTATGTATGTGGTTAAATCGAGGGCTAGCTGAAGTAAGTTTTCATTCATACTTTCAAACTCAGAAATGAGTTAGGGTGAAAAGATGACCTTGGAAAAAGGGCTTGTAAACCTTTGGTGGTGTTAAGGTGTTATTCATATAAATACTAGAAAATCATTCATATTTGTTATTTGGGAGTTTTGCACTGAGAATTGGTCATCTCATGCTACATAAGCTAGATACCTGTTACTACATTAGGAAATGACTTCACAAGAATCTCAGATGTTGAGAAAAGTTCTTTCAAAACATGTCCAGAGTTCTGTACTTTGGGATTATATAGTGCTATCCTTGGAGAATATTATATTACTCTCTAAAACTTGGCTACGTTTTGAGTGTACATATTTTCTTATGTGAAGAGATCCACAATAGCATTTAGAAGATTCTCTTTCAATTCAGCTAGAATTTTGAACCATATTTTAAGTCTACTGGCTTTGAGGGGAGAAAAACTGTTCACAATCATTGTCTAAGATTTCAATCAGCAGCAGGAATGAAATGTAGACTTGCTTGAATTTGTAAACAAGTTGTGGTCTAAATGTTCACTTTCAAGTCTGCTGTATGGGCTCTGAAATCATTTTTTCAGAGACAAAAGGACTGACGTGGTGGTTGGCTGCTCACAAAATCCCTCAAAGCCATCAGAAACATAAAGTTTAACTGTTTTTCTAGTTCTTTGTAACATGAGCTGCAGATACCAGAACTTGACGGCAAAGTACAGAGTTCTTCTAACATAATGGAATCACTGACTTGCTCACTGTTCAGGGTGGAGATGTGTCCAGAAAGGAGGTAATGGAGTGGCTGAGTGGTCTTGCCAGTGTAAACCCCAGTTCATCCTCCCCTTTACATTTTGCAGCCCCTGTGATTGGTTCTCTTATTTCCATTTCCCCAGGTGCAGCAGATATTTCTGAGAAGGTTTTATTTCTTTTGGAATCCAGAACAAGAGGAAACATACCAAAAACCAGAATATACTGCTTTTTTTTTGTTTGTTTGTTTTTTGTTTTTTTTTTTTTTTTTTTGATAGACAGATCACAAGTAGGGCAGAGAGGCAGGCAGAGAGAGAGAGGAGGAGGAGGCAGGCTCCCTGCTGAGCAGAAAGCCCGAATGCGGGACTCGATCCCAGGACCCTGGGATCACGACCTGAGCTGAAGGCAGAGGCTTTAACCACTGAGCCACCCAGGCGCCCCTGCTTTTGGTATTTTATGAACAGTTTAGAAAACAAAGGGAGAAAAAAATCAGGTGACCATTAAATCAAATTTTTTTTTTAGGGCATCCCTTTCTCTCACTTTATGAAAGAGTCCAAAATCACACTTCAATAACAATGGTGATGAAGAAAGTTTTTATCTACATTTCAGAAGAAAATCAGATACAGCCCCAAGGATGTCATCAATAGAACTTAAGGGTATATGCGTGTTTTGAGACTGAGAGCAAAAGGGCTGGACATTGTTGGAGTAGCCATGTTGGAGGTGGCAGCATGAGAAAGATGCAGGTTTGGGAATTTTATCTCTTCTGTAATACACAGCCCATTTGGGACCATTCTTAGTGTGCAGATTTAAGCTTCAATTAAATGATTTTGAGGGTTAGAGGTTAGTCCCAGGTACCAGAAAGTGGACAGGGAAAGGAGGAAAGAAGTGAAGTGTCATGAGTATGTCTGTGGCCACGTGCAGGAGGTTTTGGTCGTGAGCAAATCAGGAAAGATGAATAAGTAACAGTCCCCCATCTTGTGGACATGGAAGATGAGAAACTCATTTCCATGTAAGAAGTATGTATGGATAAGGGGCTTTCTATGAGTATGGAGCAGGAGCTTCTAATCCTCAAGAGAGAGGGAATTAAAAAACAAAAGCTTCCTGGAAATGATCTCACTTGCCGAAGTATGGTGTCAATGGGGGAGAAGAGGAACAAAAGGTAATGCAGTAAGGCAAAGAGGTAGGAGGGAGCCTGATCTCCACGTGGGGGTTTGTGTGTGTTTGATGGCTGGGCACAAGCAGCTCCATGTTGCTGGAGCTTAAGGTACATGATATGGCATGGAGTACAAAGTCAAGCTAGAGGGAAGAGATCCTTCAGGGCTGTAAGCCATACTAAGGAAGTTGGGTATTATTCTCTAGGGCATAGAGAGCTGGGAAGTTTGAGTAGAAGTGAAAGGGAGAGATCTGCATTTTGGATGGCTGGACAGAGAGGTGTGTTGGAAGATTTAAAGATGACAGATTGCAAAGGTTACCAGTTAGGGGCTGTTGCAAGAGTCCATACGAAAGATGATGAAGACTGTGAGGACTTTTTTGTTAGAGCATAGATACTAGGAATGGAGGGTATGGTTTCAAATTCAAACAATATTTAGGTACTTCTGATTAAACATGACGAATAAACACATTCATTTAACTTAGATTTCCTCCCCAAAACACATTATAATAGTTTAAAAAACAGTAAGAAAGAGAAAAAACATAGAAGGGGAAAAACGGAAAGGAAAGTGACAAGAAGGCACAGAGAAGATGCAAGCCATATTAGTAACATTCTTACTGTGGAAAGACGGACTGTTTGTAGCTATGTTATAGACTGCACAAAGCTGTGAGTCTCAGCCTTCTTGAGGGAAAATTAGTAAGCAGGAAATATATTCACTGAGCTAAAACAACAACAACAAAAACCCATACAAACAAAAAACAACCCCCCCCCAAAAAAAGCCCAGCCCTGCAAGTACTCAGGAATTGGGGGTACTGGTTATTCTGGAAGATCAGGACAGCTATGTGGGGATGAAAAGAGGAGGAAGGGCTGTATATGTAGCGGTTAGATTCCCAGATCCCAAAGCCTATGCTGTATAGCCAGTTAACTGCCCATCTGCCATTTCAGCAGGACACAGGAAGTTTGCTCTCTTGAGAAACTAACTTGAGAGGTTCTGGACCCAAGGGTACTGGGCAGAGCTGAGGGCAATGAAGCACAGCACTGAAAATAGAGAGTAAGTGAAATCAGCATTCCCTTCTGCTTAGCTCCTTTATTTCTGATAGCCAGGCATTACCCAGGAAGAGCTAGAGAATTTCTTTCTGAAGAAACTTGTCAGCTAAAGAGAGAAGACTAATAGATGTCAAGATTTGAAAAACTTCTCAAAAAGACTTGGGTCTCAACCAGATTACTACCTACCAGTCAAAAAATCTTAGAGTACCCCTCTCCCATGCCCATTCCAATCCACAGCATCCAATCACTTCTTTTTAAAGATTTATTCATGAGAGAGAGAGAACAAGAGAGTGTGCAAGCAGGGGTGGGGCAGACAGAGAGGGAGAAGCAGGCTCCCTGACCAGCAGGGAGTCCCAGACAGGGCTCAATCCCATGACCCTGGGATCAGGACCCAAGCTGAAGGCAGATGCTTAATTGACTGAGCCACCCAGGCACCCCAGCATCCAATCAATCACTTTTAATGATTTATCTTTAGATAAATAGATCCAAACTCACCAGACATATAGGGAAGGCTGCTAACATGAAAAGCAAAACAAAAAAGAATACATAGAAAACAAGAAATTTAGAAGAAACAGAGATAATGCAAGGAGGAAAAGAAAATTCAAAGGAAACCATAAAGAGAATCAATATAAAACTAAGTGATAAAAAATACCATAATAAGACAAGGATACCATAGAAAAGAACTATGCAGAGAACATGAATGGCCTCAAGTATCTTTTTAAAGAGAAATTTAAAAATGCAATAGAGGTTTTGGATAATATACTAGTAAAAAAAATTCTCAGAAAGATTAAAAATAATGAAGACCTAGAAAATAGAAGACAAATGTTATAAAAATAAAGGATAAATCCAAGAGGTTGAAAAGAGAAAAAAAAAAACCAAGAGGAAGAAATTATTTGCAAAAATGCATGAATATTTTTAGAAATGAAAAAAAAATGAGTTTTCAGATTTAAAGGGAAAAAAAGTAGAGAAAAAGGGAACAGAGTAACCCTAAGGCATATCATTGTAAATTCTCACTACATTAGCGATAAGCAGAAGACTCTAAATTTTGGATAAAATAGATCAAAATAGATCACATATAGTATTGGGACTCAGAGAAACACCGGTCTTCCCAAAAGCAAAACTGCAAGCGAGAAAGCAATCAAGGAATGCTTACATATTTTTAGGGAAAATGATTTCTAGCCTAGAATTCAATACCTAACTGAACTATCAACCCAGTGTCCAGGCAGATTAAAAGCATTTTCAAACATGGAAATTAATTTCAAAAATTACATTCCTTGTACTGTTTATTAGTCATTGGAGAATCTGCTCCATCATAAAAGGAAGTAAACAAAAATAGGGCAATACGAATGAATTCTAGGAATTCCGGGATCCACCCCAGGATGAGCCAAGGAGAATACCCTGGATGATGGTGTCAGGTTGACAACTGGGAAGAGGGAGAGAGAACACACAGTCCACAGAGAAGCAGAAGAATGGAAAGCCTGATGAGAAATAGACTCAAGAAAAAAACAAAGTAAGACAAAGCAAACCTGATAGATACAAGATCAGTAATATTAACATACTGAAAGAAGTTTTATAGTTCTGGTAGAGAGTTTGGAAATGAAAATGAATGTAGAAAATAAGCCCTATCTCACTCAAAGGAAGCAACTAAAAGGGGGAAAAAAAAACTTGTTTCAAAAAAAGACTCTAATAATATAATATAGTGCATGTGTATGTGTGTGGGGGGTAGGAGAGCGAAATCCTTATCTTCTATAGCCAAATAACTAAAAGGGAAAAATCAGGAAATACCAGCATGTGATTAAGCATGGTACTTACAAATACACAAGTAGGTGCGTCTGGGGAGTTGAGTGGGTTGAGCATCCAACTCGATTTTAGCTTGGGTCATGGTCTCAAAGTTTGGGAGCAGAAATCAGGAGAGAGTAGAGGTGGAGCACAGGTTTGCTAATTTTTGTTAGACATGGTTACAAATAAGGAGTAAATATTACAAAGAAACACAGGCTTTCTTTATCATAGGATCTGGATTTGAGGAGGACTGGGTAGATGAGGTGAGGGAGGAGAGGAAACCTGACAAACCCCTAGTTTTCTAGGTGTATGGTTACACAATATGAAGCTGACTACCGGAAAGCAGCAGGTATCTGATGGTGAGAGATACAGGGAGGAAAAAGAAGATATGCTAGGTTTCAGACCTCCTGAATGTGAAGGAGGGTCTGGCCTCCTGGTGACTAGATCTGTCTCAGGACTCCCTCTCTCTCCTTTGCTGGTCTTTGGTTTGCTGACTTTAATTTCTGATACCAGCTTCTCCATTCAGTGAGCAACACGACTGTAAGCCTACTGGGAATTATATCTTTTAGTCTGTGACCAGAAAGTAAAATAAACAGTCTTATTTGAGGGTCCGAAAAATTCTGGAGCTGTTATGAAGAGCCAAGCTAGATCACGTGCTCCCCTCTGTGGCGAAAGTCTAGATCTGTTACCAGGAGAAGATGTCTAGAGAACAAAAGCACTGTACACCACACCTGTGTTTTTTCTGAAAATTCGTATGCCCTTCTTTCAAGGCCCACCCCCAAACGTACTCTAATGGTAGATGTTATAACTACTTCAACCAGTATCCGTTTAGCCTTCCTCTATAATACTCCTTGCTTTATTACTTGTATGTCCTTAATCATTTATGGCACTTAGTTGAATATTTTTTTATGTGTGTATATTTCCTCTCCAAGATTTTAAGCTCCTTAGGTGAGAGCGTGGAGTGTAATTGTAAAAAAAAAGTACCAGAAGGATTATATATAAATGAGAATTGTCCATGTTAGGATAGTGAGCTTGGAAGACCACAAACTTTAATGATTCCATTAGTCCCACCTTAACAAGAAGGCCCTCTTTGTAATTGTTTTCAAACTTAGTACTTGTTCTTTTGGTATCTTCTTTTGAAATATTTGTCCTTCTCATGATAATTATATTTTGAAACAGTCAAATCTAGTAACAAGTTTCAAAGTCGATTTTTGATACAAGTGTTTGATTTAGATTTAAATTTTTGAAATGGACAAATTCAGGGACAGTTTTCATGAATAAAATAGGTAACTATATTGTGGTGATGTTTTCTCCCAGGATTTATAACTTGGCTTTGAATGTCTTTCTAAAGGAGTCCTAAGTATTTTTAAGCAATGAGGTTATGCATTTACTAAACATAAATGCAGAATTTATTATATGCCAAGCACAGCTGTGTTTCACATGTATTCATTCATTTATTCCCACCATATACTAATGAGGAAGGTATTATTATTACCCCTGTTTTATAGATGAAGAACCTGAATCACAAAGATTTTAAGAAATGAATGTCACAAACTAGGAAACAGTTGGGGTTTGGTCCCAAATCCATGTACTTCACCACTGATGATACGCTACACTATCAGTGTAATGTGAATGTTTCCAATATAATCGCTAAGAGAAGGGTTACATGTTTATGCCTTTGAGCCAAACCCATCCTCCCCAGGTTTTGCATTTTCTGTAAGCTATATTTTTTGATGTTTGAAAAACAATGAAAAAATATATTATGGCACATGAAAATTATATGAAATTGAAATCTTATTGTTCACAAATAAAATGTTATTAGAACACATTCAAGTACATTGGTCCATGTATTGTCCATGCAACTTTTGCAGGGGCCCACAAAGCCTGAAATATTTATTACCTGACCCTTTTTAGAAAAAGTTTGCTATTAGAAGAATAGTAATTGTCTGAATGTTTAGGTTCTTACACATTTTTCAAACGAAATTCCACGTAAAGCCCGTTGAAGTGGTTATCTTTTTTCAAATTTTTAAAAATTATTTTAACTTCCATGCATATAATAACATATATCCAATAATCCAACAAATGTTTAATTCATATATGCCAGACATTGCCTGTGGAAACTTTAAAAAAACACAGGAAAGTATAAAGAGTAAAATAAAAACTTTTAGTAACATTCTTTACAGTCAGTTCTCATGCTCCCCAAAACATCTATGTAGTGCTTTGCACACCCTTAAGAAATCAATAAATCTTTATTAGTTATTAATTTTGTTGTATTTTACACAGAGAATGTGTTTCCTGTTATGTGCTGAATGGCTCCATATGCTTATAAAGAGATAAAAGGAAATCATGTAGAGACAGTTTTATGATGAAAAAAAAAAAAGTAAAATAATAAATGCAACTAGAAAGAGTTAATAGAGCGCTGTGGCTGAAGGCAGGTCATGGAGCCAGACTGTCTGCCTTCAAATCCTGTTACACTATTTACTTCCTACGCAAGCTACGCACTCAGCTGGATGGATCACTCACTTTCCCTGGCTTTGGTTTCCTCATCTGTAGATTAATGCTTTGAGATGTTTGAGATGAAAGGATTTGTAAGGTCTCAGGGATTTTACGAACACATCAGTTTACAGAAAGGAACAGGTATGATGGGTTTCACTTTTTTTTTTTTTTTTAAAGATTTTATTATTTATTTGACAGAGAGAGAAGACAGAGAGGGAACACAAGCAGGGGGGAGTGGGAAAGGGAGAAGCAGACATAGTGTGGTGTGATTTGAAGTACCAAGCAGATAAGAATGAGGTCAGCTAAATATTTACCACTGGCTAAACATTAACCCTTGCTTTGTAATACTAGATGAATTATTTTATCCTTTGTTTAAAAATAGAATGTTCACTCATGTGTATAAGCATATCAGTCCTTTTAGTTTTCAAAATCAAGTGATAATTATATAATAGTGCATATATATATATGTATATACACTAGAGATAAGTTTGATATCTGAACAAATTGTCTAGAGCGATAGTTAAAGTTGAGTACTTTTTTCATTAAATCAAAATATCTGGAAAATTCCATTTTATTCTTCAATTCAAAACATGACTGATTTAGAGACATGTAGAGATGGGTAATAGCCCATTTTGGATACATACATATTTTTCATCTAGAGTTTTATCTTAGGATACTGTACAATTTTCACTTTCCAGATTATATCACTCTGCCTTCCTGTCTTTAACATAGACACTTTGTTCTGAAGGGTGGCTAGAGATGGCTTTGCTTTTTTTTTTTTTTTTCTTTTCAGCTTAACAGTATTCATTGTTTTTGCACCACACCCAGTGCTCCATGAAATACATGCCCTCCCCAATACCCAGCACCTGGTTCCCCCAACCTCCCATCCCCCGCCCCTTCAAAACCCTCAGGTTGTTTTTCAGGGTCCCCTTCCAATGAGGCTTTGCTCTTTAGGCTGCAACCCAGACAGTCTACCGAAGTTAAGCCACAGTGAGGCTTGCCCTGCTCAGTTCTTTCGAAGAGGAACTCCCACGGAGAGGACACAGAGAGGAGGGGGCATTCTGGTCGGGGTTTCAGACCATCTAAAGATTTTTTTTTTCTCAGCTGTAATACATGGCATTTCTTCTGAGTCAGATGGCGAAAATATGTTTGAACTTACATATAATACCTATAAAATGTTTCACAACCTTTTATTGCTTGTTTACTTAAAACAACAAAGGATTATTTTTCGAAAGCCCCCTCCAACTCTAAGGTTCTATACTACACAGGGACACAGTTCTCGATTTACTCAAAGATGGTTGAGAGTGAAATAGGCTAATGGATTCGTTCATGGAGACATGCTTCTCTACATTTCAGCCTCTTGGGATTCTGCCTTCCAGTCATATTGAATTTCTTTTTGTTTCTGTAATTGGCTATGCTCTTTGACTTCAGACCTTCAAACATGATTTTCACTCTGCCTAAGAACTCATTCCATACACCTCTTTGCTTGGTTAATTCCTACTGATTAAAATTCCTTCCTTCGACATAGTTACTGGTACCTTAAAGATGCCAACCTCCTTCCAGGCTTTTCTTAACTAAACTTTTTCTAGGAAACATTTCCCGGTCCTTTCTAACTAGTTAGAAGCTCTTCCTGCACGCTTCCACAGCAACCTGTGCTTCTATCATAGCCCTTAGCATACTTTATTGTCTGTCACTGCCAATTTCATTATCTTATGGACTTGACTGTGAGCTTTAGTGAGAACAGAATTATTCCCACCTTTGTCTATTCCAAGGGCCTAACACAGTCTCTGGCATTAAGCAGCTGTTAAAAGATTCGTGTTGAGTGAATACCAAAATAATTACCAGAGTTTTTAGTATAGGCATGCACATAAACAGAACTCCTTTAGAAGTAAAAAAAAAAAAAAAGAAAAGAAAGAAAGAAAGAAAGAAAGAAAGAAAAAAGTTTAAATGAACTTCGTTTCAAATTCACTTACATACCAAGTTCATTAGCCCATTTCAGTTCTTTGAATGTCACTAATATTTACCTCACTGATAAAGCTTAGATATGTAGATAATGAGAAGTTTAAAATCAATGATTATCCTCATTTTAAAAGAAATTAGACATCATTGGAACGGTTGTATTTTTTTAAAAGAGCAGGAGGGCAGAGGGTGAAGGAGAGACACTCTTAAGCAAACTCCCTGCTGAGCGTGGAGCCCAAATTTGGGCTCCACCTCATAACCCCCAAGATCACGACCCCAGGAACACGCCTGGAACTGAAACCAAGAGTTGGATACTTAACAGACTTCATCACCCAGGTGCCCCTAGAAAGGTTGTATTTATAATCATCATATAGTTGCATGATCAGTTAAAAGCATAGTATTTTCTAGTACTTGACAATTACCACAAAGAACTACTAATTCAAAAGTTCTAAAAACCGCAATCGCATTTATCTTAACTGAAACTTAAAAAAATCTGTTCCAAAATAAATATCATTTATTTGGTGTCTGTATTAGCTTGGGTGGCCATAACAAAATGCCACCATAGGCCAGGTGGCTTAAACGACAGAAATTTATTTCTCACTGTGCTGGAGGCTACAAGTGCAAGATCGGGGTCTAACAGACTTGATTTCTGGAGAGGATTCTCTTCCTGGTTTGCAGCTGCCCATGTTCTCACTTCATCCTCATATGGCCTTCCTCTGAGAAGACATGCCGGGACATGTTTCTTCTATGATCAGGGCCCACCCTTATAATTTCACCTCATTTTAATTGCTTCCTTACTCTAAATATAGTCACATTTAAATAAATAAATAAATAAATAAATAAATAAATAAATAAAATGAAGTCACATTGGACATTAGAACTTCAGCAAACAAATTTTAGGGGCTCTAATTCCTTCTGCAGCTTTATCACTCTAGAATAACATTTTAAGTAATTCAACTTGAAATCCTGGAAAGTATTCTTCTTGCATGTCTAACACAAAGTAGTGTTGATTCATTAAAAAAATAAAAAGTCGCCCCACCTCCCCCTGCCCCAGTAGAGCCACTCATATGACGGTGTAAGGAAGAGAGACGTTTGGAGGAACAGTCACTAACCAGGCACTATCTTTACAGGAATTGATATTATCTGGCCAGATTTCATACAAAGCATTTCCTCTTGAACTTTTAATGTACTCTTATTTAGACTTTTAGACTTGGTCGTGAACTCAGAAATGGTCTGGTCCAGCTCCCTTATTTAAAGATGAGGAAATTTAGTCACAAGCAGCCTGTGTTACCCAAATCCTTTAGCAAGGTATTTAAAACTTTTCATAATTTGTCTCAATTTACATTTTATCTCAATTGTCCTTCCGCACTGCATATTTTCATCATTCTAGATTACGTGGCAATAACCTTTCAAGGTCCTGATTGAAACCTCTCTAGATGCTTCTGCCTACACTCCCCAAACAAAACTGATTATCCATTTCTGTCTCTTCAGAATTTTTCCAAATGCTTGTATGCGTATCATTTCTCAAAGTGTATCATCATAATTTGTGTTAATTTATATTCTTTACTAAATCATGAGCTTCTTGAAGTAAGAAACTGGCTTTATATGCACCAGTCCTACCCTACAGTGCCAGTTCTAATCTTTAGTACAGGACCTTAATAAATGATTTCCAATCTTTATTTCTGAAGGTCACATACCTAATAAGTGGTACAATAATAATGGGAATCCCTTCTTCCTGACCAGTGCTCTTTTTTTCACTCCTAGGCCATATTTCACTTTTAAGATGCTAGTTTTAGAGTTCCAGAAGGTCTTCTGGGTCAAACCACTTCATAAGCACAAGTCAGAGAAGCCTCAGAAAAGTACTTTCCTGAATCAGGGGTTACATACTAACTCACTGATGTCTATGTGTTTCAAACATGCCATCCCAGAGAAAACTGATACATTTCTTATTCGGCAAATTTACCCCAACTTTTCAGCACAACTTTTCAGCTATTATGACCCTAGCTTGCAGGGAAACTATGTAAGGCTTGAGCACGGTCACGTTGTAAGATGCCTTATAGAAAAATCACCGATGCCCCAAAGAGATTAAAGGTCAATGAAGTTAAGCCTGGGGCAACTGTTCTCTGAACTCTGGCACATTCTTACTGGTTTTCTGCCATTTTATTGTATTGGCTTTTCCTTTATGGTTTAGCAAGGATTGTGAAATTCTGAATAAAGTTACAAGAAGACATGTTGATTCTCTTTTTGTGAGTCAACTCATCATTTTTCAGAATTTTCTTTCTTGAGAATTACAATAGTTGAGCTTTTTTTTGTGACAGAGAAGTTGAACTCTTATGAAAACTGGGATGAATGAAAAAACACCCATTTCTTTCGATGCCCTGTAAGTACCCTGGACTAATAACATACTAGAAATGTTGTAATTCTCTGAAGACATAAAAATGCTTGGAAAAAATTAGAAGAAGGCTGCTGGATAATACAAAAAAGTATAAATTCCACTTAGGATACAGACTTTATTAAAGCATCTGCATATATATTCTCATAAATTGGGTATTATCTCGAAAGAGGTAAGAGTTTTCTGTAAATTCCCAGGTAAATCTTTAAAGGCTAATCTTACTATAACATGTTGCTTTTATAACAAACATTCTTCTACCCACCTTACGTTTTTCTGGAACTCACAGCTATAAGTCAGAAGAATCTAACTCACGAGTTCACTGAAATTGGTGATGTCAGAACAGGTCTCTTTCTCACATAGTCAAAATCCACTAAAAAAATCTACCCATATATAGAAGTATATGTACATAGAGGTTTTTATTTACGAATAAGAACCTCAAGAACTTTGTTAAAGCTCTAATCAGATTTCCATCTCAAAATGCCAGTTTTGTTTCCTCTAGATTACAGAGACTGCAAGGTATAAGTGCTATCTTGGTAGAAGGATGAGGGATGACCTTTAGTTTGCATTTAGTCCAAAAGCCCTCAATTTTCCCGGTAATTTTCTTACTTGCAGCATCGACTCTCATTAATTTGCCTCCTGTGTTTTCTTCTGATCTACAGTAGATGAAAGAGATGTCATAAGAGTTCTTTTTTCCTTTTATTAAAGAATAAATATTAAAATATTTTCCGATTTTATCCATTATAGAACAACATAAACTTCCTGCTAGAGAAGGAGCCAAATAAAAATGCTAAAAGATTTCCTTTTTGTCTGAATCCCAGCACCCAAGATAGTCATTTCTTTTTTCTTTTTCATCTTCTTTTCTTCTGCTTCTTTTGTATACGCTCACTGCCAAAGTTACTCAGTTTAAGACTACACTGCAACATTATTTGAAAGGTAATGCTTATTTCATCATGGAAAAGCAAAACAGTTACAAATGATCTTTTTAAATAGTATTTGTTCTCTGGCCTCTCTGCAGTCTCACAAAACCTGCCCCATAAGCTGATCCGGAATTCCTGGTAATTGAAATGGCTTATTTTGTGTCCTCAACCTATCAATTTAGCTTTATTGGGTAATGTTACGCTCAGGTAATGCTATACAAATCTGGGCAAATGAGTTCTTACTTCAAAGGCCTGCGCCTCAGATTATAAGTGAAAAGGGCCCAGTGCTGCTCGTGATATGCACCTGCAGTTCTGCCTGAGGTCAGTGGGAATCTTGACTATCTGACGGCGTGAAGTGTATCTTCAGCCAGTTCAGCAAAACTCAACTTATTCTAAATGAAGCATCAGAGAAGAGATCTCAGCAAATCCAGTGACGTTGAAATCTGTCTGGAACAGCAATACTAAAGCCGGTTTTGTGACATCCAAGAGTGTCTTCAATTATCTAAGAAGTTTTGCAAACTTCTTTAAGGAAGCCTCAAAATATACTTAACTATTTCTTACCAAAAATGATATAAAATAAAACAAAATTCCAGCCATGCTTGATTTCCGAAGATGGAAAGTGTCATAACGTTAAGCAATGAGACACTACGGTAAATTTTAACACGTTGGAAGTTTAAGTTCTAAAGCATTGAAGTATGCACCAGAACATACCTGAAGTTTAGCTAATGCCATGTAGGTTGTTAAGGAATGAATAAACAGGATGTCCCAAAACTGCAGATGCGTTTGTACTTGATGGAGAGCTACACAGAGATTGAATGGGATGACTGCTAATTGAACGACTTGATATGAAGAGCTACTGCCTCAACAATGAAAAATTCTAAGTGGGTATGCCAGATTCTCCATAAGGGAATTTAGAGAGCATTCCCAGTTTCCCCATTTCTCCCCAGACTGGGGAGGACACATTCTCTGCCTATCCCCACATGAGACAGGCAACTTGGGTTCAAAAGAGGTAGGGGGGTACCTAGGTGGCTCAGTGGGTTAAGTGTCTGCCTTCAGCTCAGGTCATAATGAACCCGGAAAGCCTGAGCCAGCCTCCCGGTCAGGGAAGTCAGAGAGCCTGCTTCTCTGTTTCCCTCTGCTCCTCCCGCTGCTTGAGCTCTCTCTCTCTCTCTCAAATAAATAAATAAAATCTTTTTTTTTTTTTTTTAAGAGGTAGGCTGTCTAGAGCAATTTATTTCATGTCTCCGAGTCCTAGTTTCCTCTTCTGTGAGATGAGGATACTACTATCCACCTTGTTGGATTATTCTGAGAATTCAAGGCACACAAACCACTCAGCTCAAATATTCGAAGTGAATATTCAGTATATGTTATGTTTACCTGACAGTGGTGTGCAACCCTGTCTATACACCAGAATCACCTGGAAAAAATTGGAATGTACTAGTGCCAGGGCCCTACTATAAACCAATTAAAATCAGGATCTGGGGTTAGGGACCATATATTGGTCCTATAAAAACTCCCCAGGAGATTCTAATTGCAGCCAGAGTTGCAAACCACTAAGATATCCAATTAGTCTACCACTGATTCTTAACCTTGGTGGCACATTGAAATCACCTGGGAACTTAAAAATACTGATGCCTGGGTTTCTGCTTCTGATTTAACTAGTAAAACGCTCAGCTTGGGAACTGGGAGTGTAAAAAGTTCTCTAGTTATTATTATATTTTTTCTTGAATCTCACTTTTTCAGATCTGACTGACATACAAAAAGCTGTCCATATTTAAGGTCTACAACTTGATGAGTTTATTTATTTTTTTTTTAAGATTTTATTTATTTATTTGACAGAGAGAGATCACAAGTAGACAGAGAGGCAGGCGGGGGGAGGGGGGGATGCGGGCTCCCCGCTGAGCAGAGAGCCCGATGCAGGACTCGATCCCAGGACCTGAGATCATGACCTGAGCCGAAGGCAGCGGCTTAACCCACTGAGCCACCCAGACGCCCTAAAGATAAGTATACACTGTAAAACTGCCACCACAGTCAAGGTCATAAATGTATCAATCACCTGCAAAAGTTCTTTTCTACCCTTTTTATTTATTTAATTAATTTTCCCCCAGGTGATTCTCATGTGTTCCGGGTTGAGGACCACATAGAATCAGGAGAATGACACTTATTCTGTGCATTCTGGTTGCATAGTGGGATTGCTTTTCTCTTATACTCGAATATTTTGATTATGCAAATAATCCATACCTTAAAAATTATTAAATGCCAAAAACCATGAAAAAAAGAATAATTTAAAACATCCATAATCTCACTGCCCAGATACAGACATTACCAATATTTGGTTTGTCTCCTTCTTTGTATGCTGTTTTACATGGTGGGGCTCATGCTGTTTACAATTTATATTCCTTTTCTTTCTTTACAGCACAAGTATTTTCCATGGAATTTAATACATATTTCAGGTATTATTTTATAGAAGTGTCATATATCAAAAAATATCATTTTGCATATTTCAAAGAAAGTTCCAGACAAAGTATCCAGGAACTCTTTTGGCAAATTTCCCCTACCAAAATTAATGTTCCTCCTGGTGGGGTAGGAAGGAATAGACACAGGCTTTTTGTTCAAGGCAGAACTCCAAGGACTGACAACACTAGTGCTGCCCAATTCTCTTCATCAATCACATTTATGAGTAATCTTCTATAAGGAAGTCATGGCATCAGACATTGGGCATTGAACCAGGTAACGATTTGATTGCTAGCCTGACTTACAATAGATTTCTAATAGTCAAGGAAGAAGAAAGAGAAAAAGAGAAAAACTGGAGAAATAAATCTAAGCTGAGAGTGCTAAAGCCACTGGACACAACAGATTCCAACCACTAGCATTTTGAAAAATCAGCAGAACTTTCCAGTTTCCTGTCTCAAAAGAGGAAAGTATTAGGAAGTGGCTTAAGTTGAACCTGCTTACAGGGCAGAGATGAATTAGCACGCACTTAGTCTATGGGGTTACACTGCAGATGAACTCTGCAAGGAAGGTGAACTTGATGATCCTAGAGGACCTGAAGGCTAAGCAGTGCAGCCTTGCTGACTTGCTGGCAGGCGACCAATAACATTGTAGAAAGAGCCTATATTTTGGGGCATTGTACAGTCTGGCTTGGGAAAATTTCCTTGACATCCTCCAAAGTGGAGGCAACCAAGTATGAAATTAGAACACTGTCATGATACAGTTAAATTTCTGGGTTTTCTTTAAAGTGGGGAGCCAAGTGCCTGATAATGTAATAATCTCAAGGAAAAGCCTGAAATTAGAGGTGAACTCTGGTGTGAGTTAACCTTTGCTGGATGCTTTAGCTCACATGCCTTCCATTTCTGAACATGGGCATCTATTTCTCATAATCTACGATTAATTATCCACACTCTAGTACTGTTGCCTAATTTTTAAATGTATTTCAGTCTTGTTACCAAAACAAAACTATAAACAATGGGAGGCGTGGAAGAAGGAAAGGGAACTTACATTATGTTTAGAATAAAACTCATACTTAGCATAGTCTGCCAGGCCCTGTGTGACGAGCTGCTAACCATGCATCAGCCACATTGGCCCCTTCCTGTTTCTTAAACATTCCACACTCTTTCCTGTCTCAGGGCCTTTGCCCTGGATATTTCCTGTCTAGGATTCTCCTCTCCTGGCTCTTTTCCTCCACATGGCTGGCTTCTTCTCATAATTTAAATGTTCCGGATTCCTAGAGAGGCCTTTCTAGACTATCCTAGCAAAAGATTTACTCCCTCATATTTCTGTTTTCTCAATTACACCCTTCTGTTTATTTCTTTATCACAATGCATTCATTCATTCATTATTCTCTAACTGTACATATTTGCCACCTCTGTGCATTGTATGGGCGTAAAATAATTGGTCTCTACCATCACGGGACCTACACTTTAGAGGGGGACATGAACAGTAATCATACAATCACATGCCTACTTGCAAAATCCTAATTCTGTTAATATCTACAAATGAGAATCCATGGAACTAACCAGCAAGTGTTTCCTGTGGGATTTCTTTGCAGTTTGTTACCTGTTTCTCATTTGAATATTTGCTCTCTGAAGGAAGAATCTTGGCTTTGTGTCTGGTTTTGCAGGGTCGCCCCAGAGCGAGCATGCTGGGCAGACTTAACGGAGGTCATTGAATAAATGGATGCTACACATGTACATTTACTCTTTTAACTTCATGGTAACCATGAGAACTATGTTCAATTATCCCTCTTTTATGAATTAACAACACTGAAACTCAGATAAGACATTAGTCTAAGGTCATAAAGCTGGTGACAGAACCGAAATTGAGCCTAGTTATTATTCCAAGTCATTGCTCTTTGCATTACACAAAGGGCATGGAAAACGCAAAGAATAAATTACTGTAAGTTGTTTTACTATGATGTAGAACTAAACTCATTGGTTAAATTATTTTCACATGCTCTCCCCATAAAATCAAAATAAAAAAACAAACAGACAAAAAAACCCCAAAAAACAAAAAACCACTGGATCGTACAAAAAAATCCTACAATTTCATTTCCCAGGAGCATGGCAGGACCAATAAAATCCAACCTCGCCAAGCACACTCAAGTATTTCTTAGTGTTTGGTGATTGCAAAACTGGATTTCATTTGGATCTCTTTACATTTGGCACCAAAAGGATAACTTGAAAGATCAAGAACAAAGATGTGTGTTGGCATGGCGTTTGCTTTACTTGGCTAAAGGAAACCAGGTACAAAGGTACATGCTTTCTTAACTCTTTCTGTACTCTCAGAAGTTCTCTGAAATTTGAAAGGAATTCCTACAGTGGTCTCTTTGTTACCTATGACTCAAGTGCCAGCAGGCAGGAGGAGGTGTGTTTGTGTGTACATGTTTTGTGTGTGTGTGTGTGTATGTACACATGCACAGGTGTGTATTTTGCAAACATGTATGCTTTCATCTCTTCTTCCTTTTTTCCCCCTGGGACTTCTCCTTTCAGATCTTGGATGATGTAGCCAAGATGGTTGATTCCAGCTTTTGAGAAGAGGCAGGAGAGAAAGGGGAGCCAGAGAACAACTACTAAGGTGGTTTCTGGTCTAAAATCTCAGACGACACACTGAACTCTGCATAAAGCAGCAGCCCATCCACTTTCTACTCAGATTTGCTCTCCCAGCATGCTCCTCCTCACAGTCAAGCATTATTTTTGTTTCCAGGCCTCTGAGTAATGCCATTCCTAGCTCCCCTTTTGCTTGGTGGCCGTGAGTACTGGCCCATAAATCTCTAAGCTCACATGGATTCCCTTTTTGGAACAGGGATAGGTGATTTATAAATCCATCACATGCTAGACCTTCTTTCCAAACCTTTCAAAGAGGAATCAAAAGTCAACACCTATATACATGGAAACATGTATATTTTAAGGAAAATTGTCTCATAGCTCTAATTCAAAACAGTAAGAATGAACTGTTGTCTAAGAAACTTTGTTGTCTTCAGGTACTTGAAAAATTTCCCCCTCCTATTTAATGAACCTCTCATTTTGCCAAGGATTAAGCTCTTGGTATGTTTGAGATTGCATGGTAAATCTGTGCCCAAAGACTTTCAACACTTTCTTTAACTGGGACAAATGCCTTCCTGTTCTGATACTTAATCTACATTTAATCCAATCTGTTTTCCATTACTATCATCCTTAACCATCCAATTCCATTTTTAATTTCCATTTTACAACCTCTATCCTATTACTAGCCTTTACCTAGGTCAAGACAATGCCCTGTAGGGATACCTTCATTGACATAAATCAAGAGCAAAATACTGTGAGTCACACTGATTACCTCTGTCCTTTGGAATAGAAGCATGCTAGACCATGGAATGCAATCAGTCAAGTGCCCACATGGCTTGCTAATATCCAAGGTTATGTATGAGGAGCTGATCCATCCCCTTAAGTGGTGTGTTATCGTTCTCTGTAGGTGGAATGACTGCCCTCCATTCACCTCAAGATACTATGATATTTCCAGGATCCTCTGGAAGGTCAGATGATTCTGTGCCTTTCTCCTGCTGTAGGTGGGATTGGCCCACAAACACAAGACACCTTTGAATGCAACAGAGGGACAGATGCCAGATGCCTAAAAGGTGCCACAGATTTCTCTTTTGAGAGACTTGGAGTTTGCCTTCCTCAATTAAGCACTTACAACACCTTCATTGTACACCACTGAGCAAGCACTAGTGAGACGGCGTTGCTTCTGGGTTTCCAGACATGTGTCATTTCCACCACATATTTAGTAGCATGGAACTGCCTGAACTGGGGAGACCGGAATGTGAGGCATGTCTCACAGTGGAGTAGGGTTTTTATTTAAAAAAAAAAAAAAAAATCACTCAACTGCTAATGGAAACGTCAACCTCCCAGCCCTATTCTTAAAAATAAATAAATACAAGGAGTTCCCCGTGTGAGAGGCATATTAGGGACACAAGATATTCATTTCCATGAAGTCACTCACAGCAGGCCTGTCTGGAAAAATGCTTTCATCTTCTGCAAAGGGGAGGAGGGAATGTAGAGCAAGAAGGTTTAAAGACCAAGACTTTGAAGTAGAGTGTGAAGTGGGAAAAGTGATCCTTTAGTCAGGTGAATTTAGGCCAAACCAGATGAACTTCTACACTTCAACTCATTGTGCGCTACACAGAAACCAAAGAATTATGATTCGTAGAAGAGAAGCCAATGGTGTTCAGACTGGGTGTCCCACAATCCTGGTGTTCCCACAGGTACCCCAGGGGTGAAAGAGGGCAGGTGAGGTAGTAGGGTGCCGCATTGCTTCGGCCAGGGCTGCTCTGATCTGTCTCACGGACGGTTGTCTGCTTTCTTTCATTTCGTTACATATCATTGAACATCTATTACAATGTGCTGGGCCCTGTTCTAACTGTGGTGACATGGTAATGATCAAGATAGACATGGCCCTTGGCCCTGGAGCCTCTGTCTGTGCAAGGATCTTTTCAGGCTGGTGGGAGGTATGAGAATAGGGAATTTCTACTGTTAAAACCCTGAGCTGTGTTCCAACATGCTCATTTTAAGGATGAGTAAACTGACACCCAGAGACAAGAGTCCCACAATGGACTAAAGAGCTGGTGACAGAATCCAGAGGCCTTGACTTCTACTCCAGTGCTATTCCTCCAAGTTCAAACAGGAAGAGGGAAAAAAAAAAATGGAAATTTGCTCAGCTGGAGAGGATGTGAATTTTGGTCCATGAACTTCCCCTGACTCGGTCTTATCTCTACTTCTATCATTTTGAGTGCTCTCTCAAGATGCAAGCAGTGTTGTACACCCACCCATCCTTGGACATGGGGAAGATCATATGCACAGCCTTGTCCCTTCCAGACCAATGTCTCCATTTCCCTTCTGATGGTAGGTCATCTGGCTGCAGCTCATCCCAGGGGAGCCCCCATCAGTCACTCTCCATTCCTGTGGCCCTACTGCACAGTCATCTCTGTGAAATTGCTGGGACTGTCCTGCATTCTCCATGGATTGCCTCACTTCCTTCCTTCCTTTCTTGAACGCACAAGGAACACTTTCTCTCCAACCCCCATTCCTGCCTGCTCACTCTCCCAACCACTAACTTTGCCTCTTTCCCCTTTCCTCTCTATTTTCCCCTTGAAGCTATGTTACTGTCTTGTAGAATGCTGAAAACTAGAATAGAGGTAGGATAAAACTCAGTTTATTTCTCTTTGATTCTGTGCTTCTGCCTTGTTTGCTCATTCTCTGTTTAAAATCCCTCATCCTTTTCAAATTTGGGGTTCAGCTTCAGTCCTGGTGACTTGAACTGTTTGCTTTGTGTCCCTCCCCCTTCACCGCATCCATGATCCTGTCTCCTGGCAAAGCTAGATCTGATCAGGCTTACATGAAGAAAGGCAACCTGCAATGTTTGCAACTCAGGATGTGGAAGTATCCTTATTCAGCCAGTCCAGACCTTGACCTGCTAGGAAATGGGGCACAGAGAATTGCTGGTCAGGATCCCACACCCTCCTCAAAGGTCCTGTGACACACTCAGCATCCTGTTCTGGGAAGCTGCCTGCACACTAGCTCATGCATCTCTGTCCTCACCTCCTCACCGGGGGCCTGATGCAAAAAGCAGCCTGCACTTACCAAAGATCTTCTCCTGAATTATTTCATAGCACTGTTTCTTTATTACAGCAACAAAACAAAATAGTGCTTGTTTGTTTTTGAAAAGGTTTTTGTTTGTTTGTTTTTATACAGACTAGGATATGAATCTTTCTTTACCCTCTAATCCCACAGTCAGGTTCTCTTTATGATTTAGCAACACAGTTTATGGAAATCACACCTCGTGGTTTATTCATCTCTTTTGTATTTTTCTGCATCTGAATTGGGCTGCTTGAGGCTGAATTCAGCAGGCATGGCCTCTCTGCCAGCACCATTGGGAAGAAGGCAGAAGAGGAGAGAGTTGCAAGAGATTTTTTGGAGTTAAATGTGCAGATGAGGATGATGTGGTATTATTAGAACAAGAGTCTTGAGAAAGTTTTCCATTTAGAGAGTGACTCTGCAGAAATAAGCTTGCATTCCCTTCTAGCCCCAGTTACGAGCAATCATTGTGTGGGGTTTGAGTAAATGTTGATGGCGTTTGGGCTGCTTTCTGTGCGTAAAACTAGTAGGTCTAGTCAAGGACCAGATATTTGACCCCAGCTTCAAGTGACCACTGTGTTCCAAACCCCTAAACTGATTCCAGTAAGGCAGAACTCAAGAGTGGGAAAGATTAGAGCTGTTTTGTTGGAAGAAATGATTCAGAATTTTCAAAGGGATAAGGTTTTGATCCCCACTTCTGAGCTGAGAGATTAATGTCCCACAGCGATACAGTGATACTTAAACGCCACATCTTCTGTCTCCTTGGGCAGTATATTTTCCATTACGCCAAACCTAAAGTTATGTGGTTTCTCTTTCTCCCCCCTCACTTCTTTCCACAGAGCATCAGCACCTTCTCCTTCACAGTAAAGGCATTTCTAGCTGACTGACATGTTGTCTTTGCACTTCATGTGATAGCACAATAAGGTTACTTATTACTCATCGTAGGCAGATCATGAAGGACCTGAGGTTGAGGCAGTGGGTTGTTACCCACCTGAAAATGCAAGACAGGTTTTCCCAATGTGGAAAAAATTCTTACAAGATGCCAGTGTTCTATCAGAGGAGATGTTCCAACTGCTCCTATTTGTGTACGGGGCAGGCAGTGCTAGGAGGTGAACCTAGGTGATCTGTAATGGACATAGAGGTTTTTAGGCTCAGTAGTCCTCACAGATGGTAAGGGGAGTGCTGCATTTCTCCCGAGTGAAAGAGAAGTGGTACTGATGTCAGCAGTGTTCTTCCTTCTCAATCATTCTCTGACAATGTTTAGACAATGGGGGCGTGCAGGGCAAGGCTGTGTCTGACGGTCTTACCCAGGTTCCCAAGTGCCTACAGAACAAGTATTATGTCTTCAACCTTTGACCTCTTTCTGTCTCCAGACACACTGTGCATAAAGTAGACGGCCTGAAGTGACTGAGCCCGGGATAGGTTCACTCTTCCTATTCAATCTGTTGATATACCTCCTTTCATAGTCTTGGCATAGACTGTGGCCATAAAAAAAAAAAAAAAAAAAAAGACAACTGTTTTTCAACAAAGTCATCAAAGACCTGTTTTTTCTGTTGTCAAAGAGGCAGCTTTCAGTCCTTATCTAATTCCCTAGTTCCCTTGGCTTTTCGGCAGCACTTAAAAGTGTCTCACTAGGCCTTCTTTCTCAAACCTGTGTTCCTCTGTACCCTGTACAGAGGACAGCACTTTCATAGATATCCCAATTCACTTTCCTCTGAGGAGTACTCTCATGCCTCCAGTAGCTCAGGCAGGAACCCAAAGTTGTCCTGGACTTCTTTCTCTTAAACTTGACATTCATGACATCAGAATTTCTGTCTGCTCTCCCTTAAAAATATATCTACACTGTGCTGGGTTTTACCCCACCACTGCTGCCACCTTGGCCTAGCCAGGACTGTCAGACCCGCCTTCTGGGGACCCCTCTGATTCCCCCCTTGCCCTGAAAGCTATTCTGAAAGTAGCCAGAGTGGCCCACCTGAAGCCTGAGCCAGGTCATGAAACGTCTCTCCTGAGAACCCTCCCTGGGCTTCTCATCTCACTCAGAATGGAAGTGTAAGTTATCACTATGGCTCACAAGGCTGTCGCTGCCCTGGTCCCTCTTCCTTGCTCACTGGGCTCTAACTCACTGTGTCCTTGCTGAACTTGCCAGCACAGCAGGTGGGCACCTGTCTTGAGCGTGCTGTTTGCTGTTCCTGCACCTGCCATGCTCTTCCTGGGCTGTGTATGTGGTTTGCTTTCTCCGTTGCTTTCAATCTTTACTTAAAAAACTGTCAGACTTCTTAGTGAGACCTACCCTGATCACTGTCTGAACACCCACACTACATCTTCCTCTTATCTCTCTTTTCCCTGAACTTATCATTATTACAAATACTAATATGCTTTTTTGGTTGTTTTCTTTTCCCTCCAATACCCTATCAGTTCCAAAAGAGCAGAGACTTATTATTATTGTCACTTTCGTTCATTGATTTGGTATTTGTTACAGAGAAAGTGCTCAATAAGCATTTGTTGAGTGACTAAGTGACCAAATGTTGGTGTTTCCCAGGATTTTCTGTCTTTTTTCATGTCACTGGGTGATCATTTCATGTAAAATCACCTATCTGCAGACAACATTCTATGGCAGATTTCTCCTTGGAGCTCCAGACACTTATGTATAAACCACCTCCTAGACATTACCCTTGACTTTTGCACTCACTAGGGCTCATCCACGTGTGTCTTAAGCACGTTGGTGTGTTTAACTGAAAAGTACGATTGTAGGACTGGCTTCAGGTGTGGCAGAAAGCAGGGCTCAAATGTTTCCAAGACCTGCCTGTTCTTGCTCCCTCCCTTAACTCTGATTCTCTAGAGTGGCTACATTCTTGGTTTCTCCTTTGAAGGGGGGTGGGGTGGCAAGATGGCTACAGTAGCTGGGCTCACATATCCTTATGACTCTCATTCGAATGCAGAAGAGAAAGCCTGTTTTCCAGAGGTCCCACAAAATTCCTCATACTCAAACCCTAACTGGACTAACTTAGAGCATGGGGATTCTAGTTCTCCCTGCCCCCAGCCATCGGCCACACACACACACACACACACATATTCACACACACCCCTAGGTCACTTTTGTCATGAGTCGTAACACCAGCTCTGATCTAGATCACATGCTCTGCTCCTGGGGGCAGCCTTGCCTTTCCACATAAACTGGGTATTGTGGAGGGACCCTCCAAATGCAAATTAGAAGTTGTTTTCAGAAGACAAGAATGAGGATGTCAAAAAAAAAAAAAAAAAAGAATGAGGATGTCAAAGATATTCCCTGTTGTGGTGTTATCATCGAGTTGCTCAGTCATTATGAGGTCTTGCTTCCTCTCTCTTGTTTACATCCAATCCATTGCTTTATTATACAGATTATAATTACTTAATGTACTTTAAATCCACCCATACCCCCTCTTCAGCATTTCTACCATGGAGGCCTTGGTGTTTTGTTTTGTGCCTGGGTTGCTCTGAAAACCCTCAAAATAGTGCCCTTCCCTGGAGTCATTCCGATGTGTTCCTTCCCTATTCAGAAGAAACTTTTCCAAAATGCACTTATGATCACCCTGCTCCCTAAATGTTTTTTGCTAGAGTTCTCTCATCTTGCTTGTCATGGTGTAGGAGACACTTTTGAATCTGACTCACAGGCCTTTGTTGCCTCTATGTTGAGTTCAAAGCCCCTGCAATCATGCTAGACCGAACCATCTGCTAGTCTCCACACATGCTATGGGCTTTCTCACCTCCATGTCTTTGCTCTCACTAACTACTTTGCATGCACATTTCTTCTTTGGCTCTCTACACTTTTACCAGCCTAGCTCCATCTATCCTGAAATATTAAAGAAATATTTGAGAGCACCTACTGTGCCAACTTTTCCCAGTTACCTCAGAACTAGCCTAGGTGTCCTTCTTTGCCTCCCTTGAGTTCAGATTAGTTGCTTTTTAGGGTTCTTCTGTTTAACTGTGAGCTCTGTGAGGAAGTCTATCGCCTCTCTAGTATCTAGCACAAGCTTGGCACATAGTAGGCACTCAAGAAATGATTACTAAATAAGGAAATAAAATATAAATAACCAGAAGGTAATATGTGGTATTTAAAAGCATTTTCATTTCTAAGCAAGTACATTAGAAAAGGAACCAGTAAAAGCTACGGTGCTAGAATGATTCGTTCTCAAGAGCCAAGTCCCCTTGAAAGTATGTTCACTAGGGAGTAATGGAGGCAGATAATGAGCACATTAAAATAGACCGGGGATCATTCATTTGACCTGTGATTTGAGATTTTGCTTATTGGGAAATAGTTACGCCTCCTTACCGTTTATATTGCATTTGTTACTTTCAAAACTGTGTGCATGTATGTTTTGATAATGGGAAACAGGATACTAAATGTCTGAAAAAATGGGGCCAAAGAGAATTGATCTTTATCCCTGATCATTTTAAAAGCCTCAGAAAATTCTGAGTCAAAGGTTCAAAATCATGCTTTCCCTAAAAATTGCTAATGAAGATTAAACATTTATAGAGATAAGTGCAATCAGTATAAATCATTGTTTCTGTGAGTAGCCTGTTTATGACCATTTTGTATACAAATAGCAACACTGTTCTGGGATTGGTTGTCAATTCACTAGCATTCCAAGAAAATGGCCAAACAAATTCTTCTCTGGTAATGTGGGAAGAACATCATTTCTTCAGAGGCACCAACACAGTGCAGAAATCTCTTCTTTAAGCATCTGTATTCGTCACTGATGAAAACTGATGCTTACTTTTGCAATTTGAATTATTACAATTACAAGACAAAGTTCATGAACTTTCTGTCATATTTTAACCAAATGCTGAAGTATTTCTTCATTTTCTCAAGTACAAAAACAAAACAAAACAAAACTCATGCTATTGATTAAAAAAAAAAAACCCAAGAAAATTAATAGAGGTATACAAGAGACTTCATTTTAAGAGAAAGAGTCTTATTAACTCATTCTAACATACTGTTTAGCACAAGATTTTTGTTTATAAAGAGGCCGTGCGTTGAGATATTAAGAAGCCAGAAAAACTTATCTGCCAGGAATAATGTATTTCTAGTTTATAATATATGTTCTTTGGAATTTTTTCAGTGAGGAAAGATGAGTAGGATAGCATAAATACCAATACTTGGCGTCCACCATGGGATGGGTTGGAAAATAGCAACCAAGAAGTGTAGCTACAGGAAGTAGCAAAGATGACTACAGCTGAAAACCAAATGACAATTATTAAGATGGATGCAAAGATGGGTGATTGAATTATTCATCTTTTTCATAATCCTTGTCTTCCCAGATAATGACCACATTCATTAGTGTCATTTTGAATACAAAAGTATGCTGTGGGGTTTTTCTGGATGTAAAAAGGCTCCTTCATCTTCCACTTTCCTCCACGGTTGGGTATTCCAGTCTTTCTGGGAATCTGACTCTGTAAATTGCTCCTTATCCTATGCTGGGACATGGAGGACAAGGATGTCCTTTCTGGGCCATTGATCTTCTTAGTTAACCCAATTGTCTTGGGTTGCCCTTTTTCAATTATGGATGGTGACTCTCCTTAATTCATTCTAGTGCAGAAAATACTAGAATTTGATTCAGCTCAAAGAACTTGATAGAGATTTTAAGTAAAGTGCAAGTATGCTGGTTAAAGTATTATTTAATTCATCATAAAAATAATTTTATGTATTCCTCTTAAAGAACGTATCTATTGTATATACAGGAGTATAATACTATCATTGGTAGAGGGCTTACTGTGCATTGAGCACCCTACTAAGAGATTTACTTTCACAAATCCTGGATTCTTCTTCAAACCCTTTAAAAGGAGCCAGTTAAACTATTTAATTGAAATGAAAATATTTAGAACTACTTTATTAAAAATACGAAGAAAGGTAAGATATAAGTGCACCTAGCTTTATGAAATGTTAAGAATGATTTTATAAATCTGTATTGTTTTGTTCTGTGAAAGTTTTGCTAGTGTTTCCAGGCTTGGATTGCTTTAACAAAATTTAATATGAATCTAATCAATTTCTCAAAGAATTCCATAAAATAGAGAAATAGAAAAAGCATTAATGAGGGACAAAAAATATAAACCTATAAGGCGGTATTTTCCGCTTAAGTGGTATGTGTGAAATGCTGTAAATGAAAGAACTGCATCTTCTTTCAACTTGTGATTTTTAATATTTCAAATTTTGCCTCTTTAAATAGTTCTCAATGGAATAGAAATGCCATGTCAATGATGGTGTCATTTGTTATGGACTGAAATCCTCTGCAGTGAACATTCTGAACCCAAGCTTCCACTTAACCTCTGAACCAGGAGGATGAAGGACAGGCTGACACAATCTCAAATTTTTTAAGCCTACTATCTTAACTGGAATTTTTTTTTTTTAAGATTTTATTTATTTATTTGACAGACAGAGATCACAAGTAGACAGAGAGGCAGGCAGAGAGAGAGAGGGAAGCAGGCCCCCTGCTGAGCAGAGAGCCCGATGTGGGACTCGATCCCAGGACCCTGAGATCATGACCTGAGCCGAAGGCAGCGGCTTAACCCACTGAGCCACCCAGGCGCCCCTTAACTGGAAATTTTAATAGCTTTTTTTTTTTGCTATGTGATGAGAATTTCAAAAATTATGTATATACTTCACAGCTTGGTTGCCATTCTAGTTCAAAGAAGAGCATGAAGTATATGTAACTATGGTATAATGTATTAAACTTGGGTTTGAAAATGCAGAAATATATATATATTCTACATATATTCTATATAGTATAAACTATATAAAATATGTCAGCTCCCAAACAGCAGGAAATATTGGTATCTAGGATACTTGTAAGAGTGACTTGTTGATTTCCTAATTTCTAATCAGCATGAAGGCTGAGAAAGTTTAAATTGTACTCTAACAACTGCTTTAAGAAAAAGCATCCAAAAGAAGAGCCATTCCAATGCAGTCTTAGTCGGGTCTTCTAGGCAAAGGAAATGGTTTGACTGTGAGGAACTGATCACTTGAATTCTTAAGCATACTCTCTGTGCAATGGCTCCTATTTTCTCTTACACAGAATACCCAGAGCATTTTCATATAATCCCTCACACAGCTCAACAATGCATGTGATCATTTACCTGTTTCCTTTTGATAATGGGAGAAACAGTGGAGTGCCATGAGTGAAATACGGCCAAGCTGGGGGAGTTGCTAATGGCATGCTTCCCTCCTCTGAGCTCTAAGGTGACTCTTCATGGAGCATCCTCCATGCCATTTGGTGCTATCTAAGGGAATGTGGTCAGTTTCAGATCAAGCCTTGCTCTGGAGAACAATACTGCTTTCTTTGCCCATAACCAACCTCTTTAATCAGGCAATTTTTGAACAAAGCTAAGGCAATATATCTAGAATACTGTGAGTAAGTCAAGTCAGTGGGTCTCACTGTGTCAAGATGCTTCTCCTATTAAATATTGATTACTGTGCTGACTTCATGGCTATTTGGTAATAGACTGCATGTGTCAGCAAATTGTGAATATGATGATGGGGAAAGTAGAAAATTTGGTAGAAAGCATCAGTGACAAGAAGAATAGCTTATGAGTCTTTTAGATGCTTCACATTCTTGCCCTGTGATTTGCTAGTTTTTGTTTTTGGTAGATTAAAATGTTTTTGATGGATTAGTAAAGTATTTCTAGGACTTGGCTGAAGGAACCCACTAAGTTGCATGCTTTTAAGTCTAAGGATGGCATCTTCTCTTTGAATTTTCAATGCCTACTATAGAGATTGGCACATAGGAAGAAATTCAGTTTTTTCAAGGAACCAACAGAAAGGGATAAAAACTAGAGTGTGGTGGGGCGCCTGGGTGGCTCAGTGGGTTAAAGCCCCTGACTTCGGCTCAGGTCATGATCTCAGGGTCCTTGGATCCAGCCCCACATCGGGCTCTCTGCTCGGCGGGGAGCCCGCTTCCTCCTCTCTCTCTGCCTGCCTCTCTGCCTACTTGTGATCTCTGTCTGTCAAATAAATAAATAAAATCTTTAAAATAAAAACAGAACAAAACTAGAGTGTGGGAGTAGGAATATACATACAGGGAGTTACATATATTTGTGTATATCAAATCTAACTCTTTAAATTACATAATCTTTCATAAATAATTTTATAAGAAGTACAAATTCAAACAACTCTACGACAAAAAGTTGTCACCACAAGAATCCTCTTTGTTGAAAGGGGAACATTTACTAAGGGTTTTTATAAAATACTATAGAAATATTCTTTCAAGATGAACTACTTAGAAAATAAAAGGTTTATAGAAATGAATATAGCAAATACACGTCAAAATTGCTTAATTATTCTTAACCAAGGAGCCAGAGAGCACAGTATGGGGAATGACAGAGGGAAAAGAAGCAAGCTCCCCACTGAGCAGTGAGCCTGACATGAGGCTTGATCTCAGGGATCATGACCTGAGCCACAGGCAGCCACTTAACCAACTGAGCCACTCAGGTGCCCCTAGCCATAGCTTCTTACGGAAATAGAACAAAGTCATATATTCCCTATAGATACTTTGCCTTATCTGTACTCCCCTAGGCGTTTACTGTCTAACGGATATTTTGATAGCATTACAAGTCGTGAAACATCTTCTGTGAATTTAACTTTCTAAAGTTTCTGAAAATTATTTAAAGATCTTTAGCCTGGGGACATTACAGGCACAAATCTTAAATAGGTGATCCCTAACGATAAAAAATGAATTTATATAAACCTAAATTGCCTCATATTGTGGATCATTTATTCTGTGTATGAATATACAATTTGACCAGAAGATGGCAGCATTCTTAAAGAAAAAAAGAAAGCAAACAAAAACAAAAAACAAGATAAAGCAACTACTGTGCTTTTTATGCTTCAAAGTTTTAATGATGGCACTATTTCAACTAGTGTTAATCTTTTTTTTTTTTTTTGGTATATTATCCTTTTCAAGGTTTAGAATGTCCTCATTCCAAGAAAAATAACTTAGTATTTCTAAGAGCCTATCTGTACTATTTTGGGACCAAAGAAGAAAGTCCTTTGAAAGATCCAACAATCATCTAAAGGCTACAGAACTTTAAGTCAGTAGTATATTAATTTTATGTTGGAGTAAAAAATAATATCTGAAAACAATATAATTAATAATCAAACTTATGATCCAAGAAGAGATTAAATGTGTTAGAATTTTTCTCCAAAGTATCTTTTTGGGGTGGAGGAACATTCTTATGCACTGTGAAATACACTATATAGAAACAGAATTTAAAAAACATGAAAAGATTCTTCCAAGGAGATCAAATTCATAATATATATAAAAACTATATTGCATATGGTATTTTATATATATTATATATTTTATATATCATATAAAATTTTATGTATTTACAAACCCTTCAAAACAATGTGCTCTTATCTTAAATCTATTTTAAACATCTGATTACATACTTTTCTTGTTTATGCCGACACTGAAAGTTCTTTATCAACCTGAGAGAGTCATAGCTTCCCGTATGTGCCAACTTACTGACAACTTTAATTGAACTGATTTGAAAGGATGCACAGAGGAGCATATAGTCATGCCCTTGTAATACTCCTTTCAATTTATACAGCAAATAGAATCATGGATAAACTATGGTGCCAATATTCTTTAAACCAGTTAATGAGTAATGTTCGTTCTGTGTAACTCAGAAATATGCCAGGAGTAATTGTGGAAAAAATAATAAATATATGATATTAACAGTAATAAAAATATTAAATAATTTTAATTTTCTACCTCCAGCTTTTAACTGTCATTATATAGTTTTTGCCATATATGTAGCAATTATTTTCTGGTTCAATGACAATATTTTAATGAAAATTTCCAGGAATTTTATAAGAAAAAAATTATATTTAGTATTCTATTGTTTTGAGAAGTTTAAGAAAAAGAGTCTTTAGCCTAAGTCTAAATATAAGCAGGTATCCTTGGAGCCTATTCCTGCTGTCCATGCAGCAACTAATTCAGAATATATCATCTTTTCTCTCCTGGAGCCAACCCGACCTGATTCCCTCCACCCATGTCTTTCTGATCATTTGAGATCCTTCAATAGGAGTACTTATTGCTGAAATCTATCCTTCTTCATCCCCAGAAGTTGTTGAAACTTCTAGATTCAGCCCCAAATTGAACTTCCAGAACCTTTGGTCAGACCCCATCCTTTGTCATAAGCCTTTTCCTAATTACACTTCCCAAAAAAGTCTGACTCATGCAGAAGGATGTTTCTTTAGCACCTGTTGGAGCTGAAGAGGAAACCAGGCCACATAATAGACAAAAAAATTATGTCATGTAGACCACAAGTTAGAAAACAGTTAAATTCTAGGCAAACATTTTTTTTCTCCCTGCAAAATTACTATGATTTATTATCTCTGCCATTACCATTTTTAAATTATGTTCAAATTCATTAATCTATGGCTCCACCGTAAGTCAACATACAAATTATTTTGTGATGTTTTAACATGTTACTTTATCAGCATGTATTCAGAGAGAGTATTTAAGGAAAACCAATTTTTTTTTAAAGATTTTATTTATTTATTTGACAGACAGACATCACAAGTAGGCAGAGAGGCAGGCAGAGAGAGAGGAGGAAGCAGGCTCCCCGCTGAGCAGAAAGCCTGATGTGGGGCTCGATCCCAGGACCCTGAGATCATGACCTGAGCCGAAGGCAGAGGCTTTAACCGACTGAGCCACCCAGGCGCCCCTAAGGAAAACCAATTTTTAAGTAGTTTCCCCCACTTTGGGGTATATAAACTCCACCTTTAGCAGGCCAACTAAGGAACTACCTTTAGCAGGCTGATTAAGAGTGGTGGTCAACCAACTCTGGGTTGTGTGTACCTTATCTTTAGTCCTGTCTGAAGGAAGTTTTAGTGAGTGACAAAAAATACCACCGTAACCTTGAATCTGTGATTTTATCTTAATCAAAGTGTTCTTATCTCTCAGATGCCAGCAGAGAGCAGATGTGTTCCTGGCATACACCCACAGCTCAGGACATAGATCCCTGTGACAGGATGTTAAAATGGAGATCTGGACCTAAACCCTAAGGTGACAGATTTCATATCAAAATGATTTGTGATAAGACAACAATGGAGAGGTTGCAAAAAGTATTTTGAGGAGAATGTGTCAGACAACACTTAATTACCCACCCCTGCCAAGAATATAATAGGATCAGGAATCAGAAGATTTTGGAAGTGACTTTGGGGAGAAATTTTGGTATGTGATGAGTCCTCCCATACATCTTGCTCTACAAGGAAGTATTAGTAAGTAGAGTGTCCACTCTCAAGTCAAGGCTGGTTAAAGGGACTTCAAACATCCCCTTCAGACATGGAGAGTCTGCTATGTGTCCAGGCAGCATGGGGGCACAGGACCCTAATCTGGCCTGACTGGGCTACCTAGCTGGTGATGAGTCACATGAAATGTGGCTTTATTAGTATCAGCTGGATTCCTAGATCTTTCAGGAAAAGGCAATGTGAGTGTTTCTTATGGTCAGAGATGTATGTGTGGCATAATTTGAGGACCTGTTCAGAGGACTGACTAGAGTTGTCAACAGGCCTCAGCCAGGAGAAGCTAAAAATGTCTGCATTCCTAGGGGCTGTAGAAAAACTAAGTGACCCGCAAAACTAGAAACATAAAGTCCACACTGAGGGAATTAGAGATATGGTAGCTAAGCTCCACAATGGCTCCCAGTGAGTTCTGCTTCCTGGGACACATGCCCTGGGAAGTCCCCTCCCACAGAGATGAGTATTGCATGACCGAAAAGGATACAACAGACATTACGTTGTGTGACTTTCCAAACTAGTTCATAAGAAGCATTGCAACTTCTGTCTTGGTCTCTTAAATTTCTCACCCTAGGGAAGCCAGCCTCTATGATATAAGGATACCAAGGCTGTCTCAAGAAGAGGTTCACTTGGGGGAAAACCGACTTGCCAACCATGTGAGGAATTCATCATTTTCGAGGTGGATCTTCCACCCTTAGACAACATTAGCAAATTCACAAGAGACCCTGTACTAGAAGTGCATAAATATGCTACTCTCGAAATTCTAGTATATGGAAGCCATGATACATACATGATACATTGATTACTGTTGTTCTACGCCACTAAATTAGGGTTGATCTGTTATGTAACAACAGACAACTAATACAGATTTTGGTACTAGAGATAGGGGCTACGATAACAAGAAAAGTAAAAACTGAAAAAATGTGGGAGGAGCTTTGGGATAGGGTGGCAGGTAAATGTTAGCTGGACCTTAAGGAGCACTTCTGAAACACTAAGGAACCCCAAAGATACTGGGAGCACTAGCTATATGACCTTTGAGGAAGCTTTCAGCGAAAGCTTAAAGAAAAGTGAGGAAAATATTATTAGAAGAGAAGAATCCTTTTTATTTAGTGACAAAAAGTTTAAGAGAACAGTTGTGTGTGGTACTGTGGAAAGGAGAAAATGTGGAAGGTCTTTAGTGCTCTAGCAAAGGAGATCTCCAGGCTGGGTTAAAGGTACTGCCTGACTTCTTGTTCCTCATACTAAAATGCAAAAGCAGAAAGAAATCCTTCTTCACAGCTTCTCCAGATGAAAAATGATAGTAAAATTAAGAAATTGTTTCTGGGTAAGATCAAATCTAGGTCGTCGCCAAGAAAATATACCTAAAGATAAAATTCTTTGCCAAATCCTCAAAACCATTTAAGATAATGCCTCAGAAAACCGTCCACACAAAAAGCTTACCAGGAATGTTCAAGATGTACATCACAGAGTCTTTATATTAAACAACAGGATTTCTAAGAATCATTAAGGCACTGTTTCTCAGAAGCCTCAGTGGGGTTTGAGGTAGGGGAAGACTTATCTTGAAGAGATTTGTAAGTTGGCTCTGTCTAATGGAGTAAGCTCTTATAAGACACACAGTAGATGCACAAAGTTTCAGAGACTGTAATAGCAGAAACACTTTTTCTTTAGACAGTGTAGAACCAATGCAGACCTTTGGAACCCCCAAACTCTATAGGCAGAATCCAAGATGAGAAAACTACTTAGCTGCAAACAGCAGTCATTTCATAAGAAAAAGGAAGGATGACTCAAAGGGTAGAACCAAGATCTCAAAGAGAAGAACCAGGAACCATGGAGAACAATTCCTGGGAAGTAGTAGGAATGATTCCTCACCAAGAACATTCAGGTATCTGTCATGCTGTTTTTCAGAATTTCTACAGGCCACCGACTCCTATGTGCATCCCTTTTATCCCCTTTGTATCTGGAAGAATTTATAGAGGTTATGCAGTATCTATCATACCACTGATTGTTGGGCATGTTCATGGGCCTTCAGGTCAAGAGGAACTCTACTCAAAGGGCTATACTTGAGGCACTGGGAAGTCTCACTGAACTTGGATGGGATTTATACAACAAAATCTTGATCTTTGATTTATATGACAAGATGCTGTCATGAGATAAGTCTTCTGAGGGCCTTTTGGACACCGTGAGTGTCTCTGCATGTTTGAGAGACACGGCTCCTTTCGCTGGTTGGGCTTCAAGATGGCCCTCAATATTTCTCGCCTTTGCAAACATGTCCTTGTTTGGTCTTTTCCCACATTCAGCCAGGGTTGGTCTGCATGACCAACAGAATATGGCAAGCACGCTAGTCTGACTTCTTGATTTCTTTGACTCTCTTGGAAGCCAGACACTATGCACAAGGACACCCAGTCACTGAGTGACCCACATAGAAAACAACAAATTACCATCACTAATGTCTCAGTCACATGAGTAAGCCAATTTACAAACAGATCTTGCAGCCACTGTAAAGCTGATAGATGACTGCACCAGCATACATTTGACTGCAATCTCATGAGATACCTTAAACTAGAACAGCATACAGGTTTCAGATTCTGAACTAATTATTAGACTGTGAGAAATAATAATAATTATTTTAGGCTGCAAAATTTCAATATGCTTTGTTACACAGCAACAGATAACTGATTATTGCAGGTAACGGTTTTTTAAATATCTTCCAGGGCCATAGAGCATTCATGTGCATCCAGTGAGAACTTTTCTGTCCTCCATGCCATCCCACCTCTTGTGACACAGTTGCTAGCCAGTAATACACAGGGTGAGCTAGGCAGGAAAAGGAAGCTGAACCCTCACTCCCTACCTTCCCTAGCTGCAGGCAGACACCTGCCTTCAGCAGGACCAAACTAGGAAAGAGGGGAGAAGCCTCACAGAGAAAGGAAGATTGAAATGATGATTATTATAGAAATTAAACGTTCTTATTTCTGATTTATGACTGCTACATTTTGGATTTTAAGTGATTATATTACTTTAGAGTGTCTAGTAAGACTCATGGGAGTCTCTGAGTTTTTGTCTAATCAAGGAGGGAGAAAAGCAGTTAACATGGGTGTTTACTGTGGAAGGTGTAGTAAAAAATTTTGTTTTGTGATTTCATTTTATTGGATAGCGTATGTTTAGCTAAGATCACATTCCTGGAAAACAATAAAACAATGCAAAAAAAAAAAAAAAAAGGATTATACAACTTCCCTGAATAAAACTTCCTCTGCTAGCCTTTGTTTTTCTTTCTTTTCATTATTACCAAAAACATTCTGGAGGTATGCACACTTAAGTTGGGTATATTTTATTGTATGTAAATTATACCTTAAAATAAGGTTGATTTAAAAACCCTGGGGCTCCTGGGTGGCTCAATTGTTAAGCATCTCCCTTCAGCTCAGGTCATGATCCCAGGGTCCTGGGATCCAGCCCTGCATCTGGTTCCCTGCTCAGCGGGAAGCCTGCTCCTCCCTCACCCACTCCCCCTGCTTGTGTTCCCTTTCTCTCTGTGTTTCTCTCTGTCAAATATATAAATAAAATCTTTAAAAAACAAAACAAAACAACACATAAAAAGCCCCTTGCTTTTTCTTCTCCTCATTCTTGTCTCTGCTTCTTTATTCCCTCAGTCAATAGCCATACCATTGTCTTCTTTAAGATGTAAATCTTGAATCCACTTTTAATTTTTTCCTTTGCGTAATCCTTCGCAAAAGGTCAGTTTTCAATCTCTATGGGTTCAACGGTATATACCTTCAACAGTATATGAGCCTGCATCTTTCCTGTTCCTTATGGTTGTTCCCTCCGGGTCTCCGTAACTATAATTTGGTTCTTGTTAACATCTTCTCATACCCATGCATTTGGGTATTTGCTGCTCGCACCAGAGAATGCACCCTATGACCCTATGAAGGTGAAGGTCATGGCATGTGTGGTGGAGACTGCAGAGCTACTGCCTCTTCCGGGCAGTGCATCAGCTCCCTTGCTGCTGTCAATGTGGGAAATGTCCCTGGCAGCAAGGAACTGCCTCCCTCAAAGTTTTATCACTTTCTAGGCACAGCCTAAGACCGACTGATTGGCTGGTGCAAGGATCTAACCCCGTTCCTTAATTTGGGACAATGCTGAAGGGTCACTCAGCTCCAGAGATCTCTATTACAATCAGCTAAGGCCACAGCTGTTACTACAGTACAGCTGAACCAACTCTGCCTTCTGACCAGTTTGGCCTTCCTCACTTCCATACAAATCTATCTCCCAGAAACCCTCACCAATACAGCTTCCCCGGGCAATTCTTGGTCCAGAGTCTGATTCCAGAGATTCCAATCATGTCGTCTCCCTCCAACCCTTTTTCTTAAATTCTATACCAGTGCCTAGGGCAGTAGCTTACACACAACTATAGCAAGTTCTTATAGCTTCTTGGAAAAAAAAAAAAAAAAGAACTGGATTTCATAAAATTAATGTTCATAACATTAATTGTATTATAGTTCACCTACCAAAAATGTCTTTTAAGAAAAATGTAGAATAATTTTATGAAGCCATGACTATATCAGTTATTACACATGGTTACTAATATTGTTCTCTACCTTTTTATTAAAATAACATGTACAAATGTCTGATAAATATAAGAAAAGATCATAATTACTAGTAATAAAAAAATTTCTCCTTAACAAATATGTAATTCCTTTTTGGTCTATGAAACTACTAAGAGAATAGTGGAAATACAGGCAAAAATGTATACAGAACTGTCCACTGAGGGGTTATATATAATAAACACTATATATAATATATCATATACTATATGATATTATATATATCATATATACTTGTAAAACATATGTTTTACAAATAGGGAAGTGATATATAATTTTGATACCACAAAATTCCAAGAGTAAAATTAAATACTTAGCTAATATTGCTTAGGAAATATGTCTAAGTGGAAATTCTACTAGTTCTGAGTTCTGAATGTTAATCTGTTAAAAGTTATTTAAAATTCTGACTTTATTCCCCAACAGAAACAAAGTAAACAAATAAGCAAACAAAAAGGCAAACAAACCTATCTATCTACAACCCATGTTCTGAAGTATAGAATTTGTTTCATGCTTAAACCTTAATGAACTGGGCCAGCAAAAGTCCAGACCCAGGTGAAGTCAAAAGTTTTTCTAATCCAGACAGGATTCTCTCTCTCACACTTTCTTATTCCTTATTTCTCAGAGTTCCGGACTCAGTGAGGATGAAGCTTTAGGAGTGAAGATTTTGCCCTAGCAGCACGGAAGTCTTGGGGCTGTTTCACCACAGTGATCTTAGAAATGGAGTAGATACATATCACAGGCTCTCTGGACACACACACACAAATTCTTCAACATTTTCTCACTTCTATAGTTCGTTTAGTCTAGGATTTGGACAAAATCTATGCTATGGATTGACCAAAGAAGATCTCATTCATAAGGCCAATATGTAAAAGAGCTAAAAGTAAATAAATCTGGCTGGGGCAGGTGGAGGAAGGCAGTTTCGGGGGAGGGGGGTTGGTCCCAGAGCACATTCTGAACAGCACTGAGTCATTCAGTTAGTTTTGGCTGTCTGTAGGATTCTCTGTATTTTGCATTATGGATAATTTGATAAGTGCCCATTTGATGAATGACTATAGTATTTACAAACAAAGATGGGGCCTTCAAAATAAATCAACAGGACAACAACAAATTTACAGTGAACAGGAAACAATGAGAGTCATTTTCATGAACATCAACTGATTTTACTTGGAAGGAGTTTACAAATACAGAATTCATCTGGATTATACTAAGTTATTAAGTGGAAAGAAACAATCACTAAAAATGGCAGTGCTGACAATAATGTAAAGAATAATGTAAAAAACAAAATTAGCATACAAAATGTTCATTAAATACCTAAAAGAGTCAGGAATATTGGTATTTTTCAAGCGATGGTGTTTAGGACACCATGAATCGAAAGTAAATAATTCGTTTACTTTAATTTTTTTTTTTTTTTTTTTGACAGACAGATCACAAGTAGGCAGAGAGGCAGGCAGAGAGAGACAGGAGGAGGCAGGCTCCCTGCTGAGCAGAGAGCCTGATGCGGGACTCGATCCCAGGACCCTGAGATCATGACCTGAGCCGAAGGCAGAGGCTTTAACCACTGAGCCACCCAGGCACCCCTTTACCTTCACATTTTTGTTATATGATTCCAAATGTTTATAAGTGTGAGGTTCAGAATATCCAAATGAATGGTACATGTTTTTATTTTTTCATTTAGAAGTTTGTTGTATTGTAGACAGCTCACAACTAGAGCTTAGGAGGCCCTAACTATAAACTTTGTGTAAGTGCTACTGAATATTCCCAAGGAGTCTTTGGTTCAACACTTCAACTGACTTCAACTGTCTTTAAGAAGTTGAGTGTTGAGGCGAACAAATGCCAGGGCTAAAATTAATTATCAGTCAGAGTGGAAAAGCAAAAAAAGGGGGGGGGATACTGAATATGTACTTAGAGCTTTGGGACAACGAGGTCTGAAAGGAAGAGAGAGAGGACTGTGAAAATGACTTAGTGGTTATTATTACTGCTCAGTGCTATGAGTTATATTCTTGGTTGCTGTGATGTGGCACGCTGCTGGCTTGCCATTTTACGTTGCCCAGAAATAACTGGAAGTTGTTATTGCTCTTGGATGAAAATATGAGCTGGATTCGAGAAGTAGCATCAGCACATGGAAAAACTAAATTTTTCTCATTGTAATGATGATAACACACAAAAGTACTATTCATATGACTAAAACCTCAGATTGCACAGATGATTTTTTTATTTTTCCCTAATGGAATCTATTCAGTTCTAAGTGTCCCATGATCCGTATGTGTGCCATTCCTCCCCCTCATTTTCCTCAATTTTTTTTTTTCGTTTTAGGAATTCTCCTCCGAACAACTAATTAACTAGATTATTACAAAATAAACACAAACAAGATAGAAAAACATTTTTGCCAACTCAAAAAATTCTTTCAATACCATGCACTCAGTGTTTAGTATTAAGGATCAGTGAATCTGGGTACAAGTTATGCTTATTTTCGACAAAATGAAACTTCTAGTTTCAAAGTGAAAAAACTGTTGCGAGGAGGTCATTGTGGAGATCAAATAACCCATCCCAAGCAAGACTGTCATGAATTAATGTGTAAATGCATTGGAAACAGATGTCAGTATCTTCAAACATAAGAAATGGGAGGATTTTGAATTTATTTTAAATATAAAAGAAAACGACTATAAAAATATTTCTATTTTTCAAAGCCCAAGATTAATGAATTACATATTTATTATTTCAAAATCCAGAATATGTGAATGGGTTCCTCTATGCTTTACAATCACTGAATTCTAAGAAGTATTTCATAATAATAACAGAATGATGTCCTTTTTAAAAACATTTTTTCCAACTCTTTAGTGGCTCAGTTTTTCCTTAAAAAGCTATAAATTTTGCTTTATTTTTCTTTCTCATAAACAATGAGGATCTTAGTGAACAAAGAAATATTTCTTGAAAATTCCACATACTTTAATGTTACTGCTTTTCTGTGTCAGAGTAAAATTACCACATTCAAAACATTACAATCAAAGGCATTTTTTCTAAGACCATTACATTTTTGCATTTATTAATGGTAAACTGTACTAATTCAATTATTTTGATGTTTCAGAAGAGGCTGACTTAAACTTTCTTTAAAAATTCTATGTGTGTCATTTCTTCCTTTGCTGACCATTTACTTATGTGACATTATGAGATATTATTAAATTCTAATTAATTTTATATATCATCTTGCATTTCCCCCCAGACTTCAGTAAAAAGGAGTATTGGCAGTTCCTCTTTGTAAAGAAGACAATAATGTTTTATCCCTCTATTTTGTTTTAAATAATGCACAGCATTAGGGAAAATTACCAGCTGTGTTAAAAATAACCATCTGATAACCATTTAAACAAAAATATAGTATATAATATTGTATATAATTTAAAAATATAGTATGTAATACTCTGGTAAAACAAAATACAAATAGTACTAAAATTCCTTGTATGAATTGGGTTTTATAAGATACTTTAAAATGATATGATTTGGACTCCAGAATCTATATTCTTGTTTTCAGTTTTAATGCCTGTCTTTTAATATATCACAAGCATAATGAGGTTAGCTTAATGATCATATGTATAAGATATGTGATTACATTCAGATACAAAATTTGATTTACACTGAAACTATTATGGGAAAATCCTGATGATTTTTCTTTTCTTTCTTGGATCATTTTTAATTTTATTGAAATTCTATATAATTGAGACAAATGCCAATGGTGTTTTTTTCCATAGGAGAATTGGCTTTCAAGTATCCATGAAGCATAGCCTAATTTATTGCAAAAAGGCTACGTGGAATGCTCTACCAGGAAATAAGCCTGAAAGAAATAATTCCTGTCAATGTGCCTGAAGTATATTATTTGTAACAAAGATGTTCTTATGTTCATCAGATATCTTCACCAGATAACTGATTGAATCATCAAAACTCAAATGAGCTATGACACTCTCAATAGATGCTGAAAAAGCATTTGACAAAGTACAGCATCCTTTCTTGATCAGGAACACGGCAGGGCTGTCCGCTCTTACCACTGCTATTCAACATAGTACTAGAAGTCCTAGCCTCAGCAATCAGACAACAGAAAGAAATAAAAGGCATCCGAATCGGCAAAGAAGAAGTCAAACTCTCACTCTTTGCAGATGATATGATACTTTATGTGGAAAACCCAAAAGACTCCACTCCCAAACTGCTAGAACTCATACAGGAATTCAGTAAAGTGTCAGGATATAAAATCAATGCACAGAAATCTGTTGCATTTCTATACACCAAAAGCAAGACAGAAGAAAGAGAAATTAAGGAGTCGATCCCATTTACAACTGCACCCCAAACCATAAGATATCTAGGAATAAACCTAACCAAAGAGACAAGGAATCTGTACTCAGAAAACTAAAGTACTCATGAAAGAAGTTGAGGAAGACACAAAGAAATGGAAAAAAGTTCCATGCTCATGGACTGGAAGAACAAATATTGTAAAAAGGTCTATGCTACCTAAAGCAATCTACATATTTAACACAATCCCAATCAAAATGCCATCAATTTTTTTCAAAAAAATGGAACAAATAATCCTAAAATTTATATGGAAACAGAAAAGACCCCAAATAGCCAGAGGAATGTAGAAAAAGAATGCCAAAGTTGGTGGTGTCACACTTCTGAACTTCAAGCTCTATTACAAAGCTGTCATCATCAAGACAGTACGGTACTGGCACAAAAACAGCCACATAGATCAATGAACAGAATAGAGAGCCGAGAAGTGGACCCTCAACTCTATGGTCAACTAATCTTCAACAAAGCAGGAAAAGAATGTCCGGTGGAAAAAAGATAGTCTCTTCAACAAATGGTGTTGGGAAAATTGAACAGCCACATGTAGAAGAATGAAACTGGATCATTTCCTTATACCACACACAAAAATAGACTCAAAATGGATGAAAGACCTCAATGTGAGATAGGAATCCATCTAAATCCTTGAGGAGAACACAGGCAGCAACCTCGACTTCAGCCACAGCAACTTCTTCCTAGAAACACCAGCCAAAGGCAAGGGAAGCAAGGGCAAAAGTGAACTACTGGGACTTCATCAAGATCAAAAGCTTTTGCACAACAAAGGAAAACAGTCAACAAAACCAAAAGACAACCGACAGAATGGGAGAAGATACTCGCAAATGATATATCAAGTAAAGGTCTAGTATGCAAAATCTATAAAGAACTTATCAAACTCAACATCCAAAGAACAAATTATCCAATCAAGAGATAGATATGAACAGACATCTCTGCAAAGGAGACATCCAAATGGCCAACAGACACATGAAAAAATGCACCACATCACTGGGCATCAGGGAAATATAAATCAAAATGACAGTGAGATACCACCTCACACCAGTCAGAATGGCTAAAATTAACAAGTCAGGAAATGACAGATGTTGGTGAGGATGCGGAGAAAGGGGAACCCTCCTACACTGTTGGTGGGAATGCAAGCTGGTGCAACCACTCTGGAAAGCAGCATGGAGGTTCCTCAGAAAGTTGAAAATAGAGCTAACCTATGACCCAGGAATTGCACTACTGGGTATTTACCCCAAAGATACAAACGTAGTGATCTGAAGAGGCACGTGCACTCGAATGTTTATAGAAGCAATGTCCACAATAGCCAAACTATGGAAAGGACCTAGATGTCCATCAATGGATGAATGGATAAAGAAGATGTGGTGTACACACACACACACACACACACACACACACACACACACACAGGAATACTATGCAGCCATCAAAAAACCCTGAAATCTTGTCATTTGCAACAATGTGGATGGAACTAGAGGGTATTTTCGTAAGTGAAATAAGTCAATCAGACAAAGACAATGATCATATGCTCTCTCTGATATGAGGAATTTGAGAGGCAGGGTGGAGGGTCGTGGGGGGAAGGGAGGGAAAAAAATGAAACAAGATGGGAGCAGGGAGGGAGACAAACCATGAGACTCTTAATCTCAGGAAACAAACTGAGGGTTGCTGGGGGGTTGGGAGGGGAGGGATAGGGTGGCTGGGTGATGGACATTGGGGAGGGTATGTGCTATGGTGTGTGCTGTGAATTTTGTAAGACTGATTCACAGACCTGTACCCCTGAAGCAAACAATACAGCATATGTTAATTAAAAAACAAATAAACAGAGAAAAAAACAAATCTCAGATGCGCATTTCTTTATGGCAGGCTTGGAGAGTCTGACAATCTGATGCAGATACTGACAGTCTTCCCACATGTAAATGCTGGTGTGTGTACATATAATTTAAAATACAACTTCAAAGGGTTCAGGCACCCTCTTAAATTCACCCATAAATTCCGAGTTAAGAATTCTTTTTTTAATCTTGTGTGGCTAATTCATAATTAATATCATACTCCCAATCAGACTGTCCTTGACATCTCTAATAAATTGTTCTCTATCAAAACAGTACTTCATAAGCTTTCTATTTTTTATTTTTAACCAGCCTACATGGAAGTCCTCCTATTACAGAAGCAACAATTAAGTTGATTATTGGTTGTCAAAGGTGTCCATTAACCTCTGTCTTCTACCTTATGAGCTTCCCTTTAGAAGCCCTTTCTCAAACTTTGTCAAACCTTAAATCTTCTATCCCAGATAAAGACATCACCACACCCCACACCTGGTAACAATGAATAAATGTGCCTTTATACTATTTGTGTTTTTCCTGAGAAATAGTCTTATACAAAATTAATATATTATAAATATTTATACTGAATAATAATTTTATGGCTATATAAAAACTTAATAATTACAAATTTGGTTTCATTAAAAATTGAACCATTTGGTTAAAAATTACTCAACAAAGGTGTTTGGAAAATAACACCAGGGAATGTATGTGTGTATAAATACATACACAAACATATGTATGTATTTTATGATACACATATATAAACACACACATATATGTATAATTTAATACACATGTGTGTGTGCATGTGTGTATACATACATACCCAAACACATGTAAAAAATCTATGGTAGACAGATGATTTAGAAAATGATGTTAGAACAATATGACCTGTGCCATGCTCTGACAAACCGGTTCTTTACTGTGCGATGAAACTGGGTTGGGCATTCTGACAACTCAAGTATCAGTGACAATTTGTTTCCGACCTAAAACCTCTCAAACCAATTTATGTTGATTCTGAAGCCAGGTGGCTGGCAGGTGAATCTCCGCGTAAAGCAGTGTTTAGGAGCATGGAAGATCTCAGGGCCATCCCGACCCCATCCCTTCCTAAGCAGTGAGGTCCTAGGCAACTCAATAAACATCAGTTTCCTCATCTGTGAACTCTAGGAAATCATGGCATCTACCTAAAAGGCTGCTGTGAGGATTCAATGAACTATGCCTCGGTAGTCCATAATACAGTGTCTGCCACACATATAAATGTTTGTCCTTATAAATGTTTGTCTTTTTTATATTTGATATTATTATTATGTAGGCAATGCTTTTCTCCATAATTATTATTACGTAGGCAATGCTTTTCTCTATAATTATTAACTAGATAAAACTTTCTTTCTTTTAAAGATTTTATTTATTTATATGACAGACAGAGATCACAAGTAGGCAGAGAGGCAGGTAGAGAGAGAGGAAGGGAAGCAGGCTCCCCACTGAGCAGAGAGCCCAATGTGGGGCTCCATCCCAGGACGCTGAGATCATGACCTGAGCCAAAGGCAGAGGCTTGACCCACTGAGTCACCCAGGAGCCCTACATAAAACTTTCTTAAAGTTCATATTCTTGTTGTCTATGCTTTTTACCATGGAGAGATATAGATTCATAGAAATACTACGAGTGACCATTTATGGTTCTCGTATGCACAGTGGCCAAAATATAAACTGATAATTTCAAGAACAGTGTAGATGTGACCGTATCACATTAGCTGAAAAAGGGGAAAATAAGATCCTGTTTTTTCAAGACTTGAAGTTAAATAACATTTATTTATTTTTTTTAAAAGATTTTATTTATTTGAGAGAGAAACAGTGAGAGAGAGCATGAGCGAGGAGAAGGTCAGAGAGAGAAGCAGACTCCCCGCGGAGCCGGGAGCCCGATGCGGGACTCGATCCCGGGACTCCAGGATCATGACCTGAGCCGAAGGCAGTCGTCCAACCAACTGAGCCATCCAGGCGTCCCGTTAAATAACATTTATTAAAAATAACATGTCAAAATTCGTACATAGTGCCATCATCACCTTCATTTCCCCTACACCTCAAAACATTTATACCTTTTAGGGAAGACAATGCTATTGACAAGTAAATGCCAGACCAGAAAATTACTATTTTGTTTCTATCATGCAGAGTGGAGAAAAATAATACATTGTAGTAAATGCCTCACTAAGCTGACCACAGCATAAACAGTTGTCTTGGGGATCATATTGAGAGACTGTTCTCTTCAACAATAGAATAGATCGTACAAGTTTTGGAACTGTCAGTAAAAGCAGTTGGACTATTAGGTTGATTGTAGTATTGGGAGTCTTTTAAAAAGTCATCTAGAAATGATCATGAACTCTAGTCAGGGCATACTCCTGAGCTCTATTTTCATCACACTGTGGCAGGCCTTAGGCAAGATTTATTCTGAACTGCTCTCTAAAGAAGTTGGCAGTGTTTGGCTGGGCGTCCGTCTGCCTGCCCCAAGTTCCTATCCTTCCACCAGCTGATGTTTTCCCTCATCTACCCCATTGCTATTTTGGTAGTAATGATGAAAAGATAAGGGGTGTATTCAATCTGTGGAATTAGTCCCACTGTTGCCACCTTGAGCTAAAATAAGATATATCTGTCTTTTTTACTCTGTAGTAATTACAATAATGACAGTTAATAATTTCTGCTGTTTTTGATGTCTTCAATAAAAGCGTTATTTTCTAGTACTTAATACATTCTGATAGAATGCCAATATGTTTCAAAATTCCTTTAGATCATTTAGGACATTCTCAAAGCTGCTCTGTCTAGCTGTGGTTCCAACATGCCCAAATGATTGAGGGTTTCATCACTGTTATTAGAATTCTATCACAAGGCAAGTAAGGGAGTTTCTGGGACAAAGAGGGAAGGGGAATTTAGACTAAATTGAAAACATATCCTTGCATTGCTCTTAATGATACTCTTGGTTATTCTACAGACTGGTAGACTGTCCCTGTTCCTCCACTTACTTATTCTACAAGTGAAATAAGTTTTCTTTGTTATCTAGAGCTTGGTTTCTCTCTGCATAAATGTATAATGAATAGTAATTTAATGAACACCTAAACTTTTAAGTATCTTCAGAAAAAAACCAATAAAACTCCTGAGGTTTTAGTGCCCTGCTTTGAAATCTTTCGTGCAAAACCCTACATTAATGAATACAGGAACAACTTAGCCAACTGATACCATGGCCAGAAGGATGCCAGTATATCTTTCTATCATGAGTCAGAGTACTTTGTATAAAAGTAATATGACCGATCATGGGTTGTTTGTGAAAGTGTCTCTCAAGAAAGGCATTATGAGACTGTTTCAAAAGAACAAATCACAGATTTTGAGAGAGAAATTGGTGATTTTTTTTGGACATGAAGCACTAGATCTCTTTTTTCTTATGTGTTTTTTGGTACTGGGTGTCCTACCTTATGACTTCTTCATTTTTGTGTGAAATACATCACAGAAATCTACTGTAATGCTCACTCTTTGGCATGATATATACATAGTCTTCATGAAAAATCTGAAGATTACTCAATGGTCCTGTTCTAATAATACATATAAAAGAAGAAAACTTACTGAAAAAATAGGCATGTAGAAACCCAGAGGTCTTACATACAAAAGGAAAGCCAAATATTTGTGGTAGTTAGTCACCATTATAAATAGATTTCACAGCAGCAAATCAAATGTAACATTAAATAATTCTGAAATAAAAATAAACATTTTGTTAAATTATGACATTATGGAGCAGAAGGTTAATTCATTATGAGTGGATGTTAGATGTAGGTGTTCTTAGAATTTAATGTTTCTGTTTAATATTAAATTTGAAATTTTAGTTCCTGGTGAAAAGAATGGCTCAGTAGGATACTGGAGCTTTCTCTATTTTCACAAAATAACCAGACTGCCATTACACAAACAGATCATTTCTCAAGTTCCAAATTGAGGGGGAAAGTATCTGTTTACTCTTTCACAAAATAGGTAAAATTCTTTGTTCTAATATTCCTACTCAGAAAAAATTGGAAACAGAATTGACCCCCACAGTCAAAGAATTATTTTCAAACTATAGTGAAAAAGAACTGTATTCAAAAGAAACACCAATAATAACACAAAATTCAATACACACACACATTAAAACAACACTTCCCCCCAAAATAAAAGCCTGCTTTTCAAGCTATTTTCATTATTGGCCATTTTCTTTAAGAAATTTCCTAAAAGTCAGTTGTCTTTGACAGTGGAGTGTTTCTTTCTGGGTTCTTCTCAGGGCCTGCTGGAGAATTTTACTAAATTACAGTTCAGTAGCTGGACCGAGTTCCATGTACAGTTCTCTAATTGCCTGTGGTATTGGTCAAAATGGGTTAAGCAGTTTTTGGTTGTCTTGAACTGGAATATTGTGTTTGGAGGCTCAGTCCCCTGCATAATGATTCTCAGTGCTCACTGACTAATGAACGATGGCATCACAACGAAGCTGTGATGGTGTGCCCAGGTAATAAGACACACCTGAACAGCTGGGTAGACAGTCACAATTTTATCCAAAATTGACAACTTTTCGGTAAATATTTGTTTTAGGGGCACGAAAAAGTATGTTTCTGTTCAACAACTGACTTTGGTATTTCTTTTTTTAAAGATTTTATTTATTTGAGAGAGACAGAGCAGCAGTGGGGTTAGGGAGGATGCAGGGGAAGAGGGAGAAGCAGGCTCCCTGCTGAACATGGAGCCTGATGTGGGGCTGGGTCCCAGGACCCTGAGATCATAACCTGAACTGAAGGTAGATGCTTAACCTACTGAGCCATCCAGGTGCCCCAATGTTAGTATTTCTTAATTTTGCCAGTGGGGTGAAAAGTTTGGTCAATCAATATGGCAAACATGAAAAATTTGAAAACAGACCCATCTTCAAGTATTTTAAAGGATTAAAGTCCCCAACACTGATGGTTTTATGTTTCTCATTCTAAAAATTTACTGTAGATGATTATCATAAAAATATACAGACATGTCTCAGTGGAAATGCATTTATAAACATAAGCACATTTATAAATGTGGGAATACGGAAGAAAAATGACAGAACTGTGCACAAAGTTGTATAAATTATTACAAATTATAAGGTGACCACACACTAAAATATGTATGTTTCAAGGGAGAAGTAGCAGATACCAATGGTAATTATTCTAAAGTAAAAGATGAACATGGAATAAATATGAGAGAAAAGAACTGCTCTTCAGGATAATAGCAGGTGCTTTAAAAAGATAATTTAAGCATAAATACTTTTAACAAAGGAATTCAGCTTCCTTTCTACTTTTTCCTTATATGTCAGCACCATACCTATCCCAATGTTCAAAAAGCCAATGCTCCAATGATTCCCAAACCTTCAGGTTAAAACTGCTGAGAGGATTTTACTTTTACTTCAATAAGAATGTGATGAAGTGAGATCATTTGGTTTCATATTTTAATTTTGCATTTGAACCTTCTTTATCCATTATGAAAAAGAAGAGCATGAATTCATTGCAGTCTGCCTGTTGATACACATTATTTTTGATGCTGTTTTTTCACTGTACCCTACAATAGCATTATGTAGCAGGTAAGTGGTTCCTGATCTTTCCAATCTATACAGCCCTACCATAGAATATAATACTGTATTTCACTCTTTACTTGCCCACCCACCCTTGCTAGAGTGTGAGCTGTTTAAAGATAGAATATGTTTTACTCCACTCCCACTCTTGCACTGAGCGTCCTGCATGGCATGTAGTAGATGTTCGATAAATATTTGTTCTATTAGAAGTCTCTAGATATTCTTGCAGTTGAACATATCTACCATGTTTTAAATTCAGAGTATTCTCTTTTGAGTCCTATTTCGGACTTGCCTTTTATTTTAAAGTCAGGCAAACAAGCCATCCAAACTTGTTTCTCTGTGTTAAACTAACATGGGCATTAAAAAAAATAATACGCCACTATGATTTTCACTAAACTAGGAAAGGTTATTTTGGATCTGCTGGGACTTCAGATATTTGAAGTAGTAATTACTTCCTCCATAAATGTTACCTTTTACAGTCAAATACTGCTTTCCTGTAGCTGTTCAACTTTTTACTTAAAGGAAAATGCCTTTTATTTACAATTCACCCTGCTATATTATTATATGTGGTAATTCTCCTTTTATTTGTTTTGGTAGCACTGTAAAGTTGATGAAGCGTCATAATGATAATGATGGTAACTTACATTTACTCAGTATTTATTCTGTGCCAAGCATTTCACTAAGTGCTTTACCTGAGTTATGTCATTTAATACCCACATAAAAATCATGATGTGTGTAATTTTATATCTATCTATCTATCTAGTCTTAGGCGATTTTCTGACTGGTAAGTGATGTGGTCAGGGTTATAATTCAGGGAGAATAATCTCTAGATTTTTTATTCTTAGTTTCTTAATGATTTGAGTATACAGCAACACAATTTGATACCATATTTTGCATAATTCTAGAACCATGACCTGTTTTAGTGAAATACTATGTTATCATTATAAAACAAACAAACAAACAAAAAAAAAAAAAACACATGCTGGATCCAACAAGTGCTGGATGGCACTTAATTAAATGCTATCAAGTCACTGCAACTCAGGCTCAAAGAGTATTTCTTCTATATTGAATGGATGAGATATCCACTCTTACCTTATGATCAGCAACATTTCAGGTTAAAACTGACTGTTATCATTTATAACTTACCGTAGACTTGGGTTTGGTTCCAGAACTGGTCACTGGGGTGGAAGATGGTAAGTTGGTAGATTCAGTGTTAGGTGACAAATTTATTTGTGTCTGATTTATTGAAATGGTATCTGCTCCACTCTCAGATCCCGACTCCAGATCCTATTAAAAAAATGCACTGATATGAAAGGCATGTACATGATCTCTGCAGGCCTTTTTCCCCTGTTACCTCCTTTTCCCCTGTTACCTCCTTTCCCCCTGTTACCTCCTCCTACTCCCAATACACACTGACATGCTAAAGAGTTGCTGACAAGTGACACTGACATGTCACCCATAACCATGCATGATTTTGTAGTAAACAAACATAACTCTTCAGAAGTTCTGATTTTAAAGAGCAAATACTGGAGAAACAGCTTATTGAAAATTGGAAGGGGCAGTAGTGGGAGCTATCTGGGCACTGTAGTAAGTCAGGAGGTAGAAGCTCATAGATACCCCTTACTCACTAAATGACCTGAGTAACTCACTTAACTCTCCTTATGCAACAGGGTCACTGCGAGCGTCAAATGAAAACACAGTTCTCATTTCTCCTCACCTCATTTTCTACTATGTTCTCATCAGACCTCTGTGGTGACACCTACAATGGCTTAGAATCATTTAGCTTAAATGTCTACCTAATAAACTATGAGCTATTTGAGTGCTAAGAAACATGCTTTGACATCTATGATTCAATTTCCTCATTTAGAAATGGGTATAATAGAGTTCTGGTTCAAGACGGTGATGTAGGAAGACTGTGAAGTCACCTTCTCCACAGAACATACCAAACTACACCTATTAATAGAAAATTCCTGTGAAGAACTAAAAACTGACTGAACAGCTACCGAACAACAAAACACAGAGAGCATGGCAAGAGAACAGCAAGAAAGATGGATGATAACAAAGGAAACTTCCACTCCTAACACTGCAAATGGCAGTGGGGAGGAACAGCATTGAGGGACCAGGTACAGGCTCCTCTGTCTTGGGCACAGGGAACAACAACAACAACAATAACAACAAAAAACAACAAAAAAACAAAACACAGCTTAAAAGAGCAACTAGCCAGAAAATTAGAACTCTGCCAAGTGCAGAGGAGCTGCAAGAAAGCTCTCCAGGTCAGAGGAACTGGAGAACAAGCCGGTTTATATTCCCATCCCACCTTAAAGCCTAGAGTGCAGTAAGATCCAAACACCAAAATGGGAGTGCGCAGTCATCTCTGTGAGTTTGGAACTCCAGTGAGCCCAGAGTCTGCAAGCCCACACCAGCCCCAGTCATGCTGGGGCACAGAAAAGAGAAACCAGACTTTAAAAGGGCTGAGGAACTGTGGGAATGCTCTCTCCCCCTCAACCTTAAAAGTCTAGGCCAGAGCAGGATTTGGCTGCCAAGAGGAGAAGTTTCAGACATCATAAATGGAGGGTCCTAATGCCATACCAGGCAGGTGATGAAGCCATAACTGATGGGTCCAGTGGTCTAGAGAGTCTGTGTCTAAAGGAGACCAGGGTCCACCAGCCTACAGCAGTCACACTATGCCTAGGGCATAGGAAACAGGACAGCCATGTGTTTTGTTTGTGTTTTGTTTTTTTAAATTTTTAATTACTCTAATTTTTTTTTAAATTTAAAAATTTGTTTTGTCTTGTTTTGATTTTATTCTTTATTATTTTGTTCTTTCTTGTTCTCTTTTTTCTTTTATTCTTTTATTTCACTACTTTCTTTTATTTTTTTTTCTTTATTTTTTCTTTCTGTAAAAGCCATGGTTTAAAAAATAAGTAACATATACAGCCATAGCTCTGGCCCACCAGCAAGAGTCACAGCACACACAGTCTGCATAAGGTATACCATACACAATACCACTCCTTCAACTTCAGGGGAAGCAGCTGTTTCACCTAATCCATAGAAACAAACCAAGGAGGTCAAGCAAACTCAGGAGCTAGGAATATGCTCCAAAAGAAAAAGAAAAAAACCTCAGAAAAATAAGTAAATGAAACAGACATAAGCAATATGCTTGATAAATAATTTAAAGATCATAATCATGCTCACTGGGCTAGAGAAAGAAAGGAAGAGATCAGTAAGACCTTCAAATAGAAACAGAAAATATTAAAAAGAAACAAGAAAAGTTGAAGAATACAGTGACTGAAATTTTAAAAAAACACACTAGAGGGAATTAACAGTAGATGAGAGAATAAAGAACAGATCAGTGATCCAAAAGAAAGGATAATGGAAAGCATACAAGCTTAACATCTAAAAGACAAAATAATTTTAAACAATGGGGATAGACTAAGAGATCTCTTGAACAACATCTTGTGCATAAAGATTCACATTATAGGGATCCTTGAAAAAGAGAGAGAGAAAAGTGTAGAAAACTTATCTGAAGAAATAATAACTGAATACTTCCCTAACCTAGGAGGGAAATAGATATCTAAATCCAAGAAGCACAGTGCGTTTCAAACAAGATGAACCCAAGGAGGTCCATGCCAGGCACATAATAATTGAAATGTCAAAGGTAAGATAAAGAGAGTATCTTAAAAACAACAAGAGAAAAACAGAAAGTTACCAGAAGGGAAATCCTGTAAGATTATCTGCTACTTTTTCAATAGAAACTTTGCAAGCCAGAAGAGAGTGACATATCTGATATATTCAAAGAACTGAAGGGGAAAAAAAAATCCCTATAAATAAGAATATCTGGCAAGGTTATCATTCAGATTTGAAGGAGCGATAAAGACTTTCCCAGACAAACAAAAGATAGAGGAATTTATCACCACTTTTTACCAGCCTTACAGGAAATGTTAGAGGAACTTCTTTAAGTGGAAAAGAAATGGCTATAATTAGACATAAGAAAAATATGAATAAAAAGATATAAAATATAACAATCTATAAATTTCCTTCCTTCCTTCCTTCCTTCCTTCCTTCCTTCCTTCCTTCCTTCCTTCCTTTCTGTTTAAACTGAAATGACCATCATAGGACTATGGACTGCTATTAACATAAGATGTTATATACGAACCTCATGAAAATCACAAACCCCAAACCTATGATAAATACACAAAAAATAAAGAGAAATAAAACCAAACAAAACACTACAGATATTCATCGATCACAAAGAAAGAGAGTAAGAGAAGAAAGGAACAAAGAAGAACTACAAAAACAACCAGAAAACAAAATTTCAAAATGGCAGTAAATTATATACCTATCAATAACTACTTTAAATTGAGCCCAGATGTCCACTGACAGAGGAATGGATAAAGCAGATACACAATGGAATATTACTCAGCCATTGGAAAAGATGAAATCTTACCATTTTCATCAAGGTGGATGGGACTGGAGGGTATTATTGCTGAATGAAATATGTCAGTCAGAGAAAAACAATTATCATATGGTTTCACTCATATGTGGAATATAAGAAACAGTGCAGAGGATCATAGGGGAAGGAAGGAAAAACTGAATGGGAAGAAATCAGAGAGAGAGAGAAACCATGAGAGACTCTGAACTATAGGAAACAAACTGAGAGCTGCTGGAGGGGAAGTGGCTGGGGGATGGGGTAACTGGGTGTTAGGTATTAAGGAGGGCATATGATGTGATGAGCACAGGGTGTTACATGCAACTGACAAGTTACTGAACTCTACATCTGAAACTCATGATGTACTGTATGTTGGTTAATTGAATTTAAATAAATAAAAATAATCATTTTAATTGTAAATGGCCATTAAATGCGCCAATCAAAAGACAAAGAGTGGTAGAATGGATAAAAAAACAAGACCCATCTATATGCTGCCTACAAGAAACTCACCTCAGACCTAAAGACACATATAGTCTGAAAGTGAAAGGGATGGAAAAGCATTCACCATGCAAATGGAAGTAGAAAAAAAAAGGCAGGTGAGCAATACTTATATCAGACAAAACAGACTTTAAAACAAAAAATAATGAGACATAGAGGGGCAAAATATAATGATAAATGGATCAATTTAACAAGAGGATATAACATTTGTAAATATCCATACACCCAACACTGGAGCACCTAAATACAAAAAACAACAATTAATGGACATAAAGAGAAAAACTGATGGTAATACAGTAATACTATGAAAATTTAAGACTTAATTTACATCAATGGATGGATAAATCATCCAGATAAAATCAATAATGAAACAATGTCTCTGAATGACACACTGGACCAGATGGAAATTACAGATATATACAGAATATTCTACCCCAAAACAACAGAATACACATTCTTTTCAAGTGTACATGAAATATTTCTTCAGAATAGATCTACATATTAGGCCATAAAACAAGCCTCAGTAAATTAAAGAAGACTGATGCCATACCATGCATTTTTTCTGACCACAGCGGTAAGGAACTAGAAACAAATCACAAGGGAAAAAAAAACTGGAAAAAACACAAACACATGGAGAACAAACACAATGATACTAAACAACCAATACATCAATAGAACAATCAAAGAATAAAAAAAATTTAAAAATATATGGAGACAAATGAAAATGAAAGTACATGCTCCCAGATCTCTGGGACAAGGCCAAAGCAGTTCCAAGAGGGAAATATAAAGCAATACAGCCCTACTTCAAAAAATAAGAAAAAAAAAAAACAAAAAAAAAAAAACCCCAAAAACCTAACCTTCTACCTAAAGGAACTAGAATAAGAACAAACAAAGCCCAAGGTGAACAGAAGAAAGAAAGTAATAAAGACCAGAGAAGAAATAAATGACATAGAGACTAAAAAATAAATAATTCTATCAATGAAAACAAGAGCTGGTTCTTTGGAAAAAAAAATGGACAAACCCTTAGCCACATTCATTAAGAAGAAAAAGGGAAATGACACAAATAAATAAAATCAGGAGGAGAAGTAACAGCTTACACCACAGAAATGCAAATGAGTTTAAGAGAATACTATAAAAAATTATATGCCAACAAATGGGACAACAGAAAAAATGGATAAATTCCTAGAAACATACAATCTTCCAAAAATAAACCAGGAAGAAATAGAAAATCTGAAAAGACCAGTAATATGTAATGAAAATGAATTGGCAATTTAAAAAAACTACCAAAAAATAAAAGTTCAGGAACAGATAGATTCACAACTGAATTCTACCAGACATTTAAAGAAGAGTTAATACCTATTCTTCTCAAACTATTCAAAAAAATAGTAGAGGACGGAAAGCATCCCAATACACTTTACAAGGTGGGCATTACCCTGATACCAAAACCAGACAAAGACACCACAAAACAAACAAACAAAAAACCCAAACAAAAAACAAAAACAAACTACAGATCAATATCCCTGATGAACATAGATGCAAAAATCCTCAACAAAATATTAGCAAACCACATACAACAATGCATTAAAAAGATCATTCACCATGATCAGGTGGGATTTATTCCCGGAATGCAAAGATGGTTCATTTTTGCAATCAATCAACATCATACATTACCTCAACAAACTGAAGGATAAAAATCATATGATCATCTCAATATATGCAGGAAAAGCATTTGACAATATTCAACATTGATTCATGATAAAAACTCTTAGCAAAATGAGATTAGAGGTAACATACCTCAATATAATAAGGGCCACATATGAAAAACCCAGTGCTTTTATCATCCTCAAAGGGGAAAACTGAGAGTTTTTCCTCTATGATCAGGAACAAGTCAAGGATGTCCACTCTCAACACTTTTATTCAACATAGTGCTAGGAGTCCTAGCCACAGCAATTAGACAAGAAAAAGAAATGAAGCATTTATATTGGTAAAGAAGAAATTAAACTGTCACTATTTACAGATGACATGATATTATACATAGATAATCCTAAAAATTCCATGAAAAACCTACTAGAAGTATAAATAACTTCAATAAAGTGGCAGGATACAAAATTAATACCCAGTAATTGGTAGCATTTCTATACACTAACTATGAAGTAGCAGAAAGAGAAACTAAAAAACACCACCACTTAGAATTGCACCAAACACAATAAAATACCTAGGAATAAACTTAACCAAAGAGGTGAAAGATCTGTATTCTGAAAACTATAAAACACGATGAAAGAAATTAAATGTGACACAAACAAATGGAAAGATATTCTGTACTTATGGATTAGAAGAATTAATATTGTCAAAATGTCCATATCACCCAAAGTAATCTACATATTCAATGCAATCCCTATCAAATATACCAACAACATTCTTAACAAAACTAGAACAAATAATACTAACTTTTGTATGGAATCACAAAGACTCCAAATAGTCAAAGCAATCCTGAGAAAGAACAAACCTGGAGGTATTAGAATCCCAGATTACAAGTTATACTATAGAGCTGTAGTAATCAAAACAGTATGGTACTGGCACAAAATAGACCAATAGAGTCCGAGATCAATAAAATGAATAGAGAGTCCAGAAATAAAGCTACATTTAAATGGTCAACTAATCTATGACAAAGGAGGCAATAATAAACAATGGGGGAAAAGACAGTCTTTTCAATAAATGGTGCTGGGAAAATGGGATAGTTACATGTGAAAGAATGACACTGGACCACTTTCTAACACCATATACAAAAATAAACTCAAAATGGATTAAATACCTAAATGTGAGACTCAAAACCATAAAAATCCTAGAAAAGAACACAGGCAGTAATTTCTCTGACATCAGTCATAGAAACATTTTTCTAGGTATGTCTCCTAAGGCGAGGGAAACAAAAGCAAAAATAAACTATCGGGACTATATCAAAATAAAAGTTTTGGCACAGAAAAGGAAAACATCAACAAAACAAAAAGACTGAATGAGGGAAGATATTTGCAAATGATATATCTAATATCCAAAATATATAAAAAACATATATAATTCAACAACAAAAAACCAAACAACTTATTAAAAAATGAGCAGAGGACTTAAATAGGTATTATTCTAAAGACACATATATCGCCAATAGACATGTGAAAAGATGCTAAACATCACTATTGATCAGGGAAATGTAAATCAAACCCATAATGAGATATTACCCCATACGTGTTACAATAACTAAAATCAAGAAGACAAGGAACAGAAAGTGTTGGCAAGCAAGTGGAATAAAAGGAACCCTTGTCTACTGTTCATGGGAATGTAAACTGGTGAAACTGCTGTGGAAAAGAATATGGAGATGCCTTAAAAAATTAAAAATAAATATATTATCTAGTGATCTAGTAATTCCACTATTGGGTATTTATCCAGGGAAAATGAAAACACTAACTCTAAAAGATGTATGTATCCCTCTTATTGCAGCATTATTTACCACAGCCAAGACATGGAAGCAATCTAGGTGTCCATCAACAGATGAATGGATAAGGAAGATGTGATACATACATATATATGGCCATGAAATATTTCATGGCCATTAAAAAGGATGAGGTAATGCCATTTGAGTAACATGGATGGACTTAGAGGAATTTTGCTAAGTGAAATAAGTCAGACTGAGAAATACCACATGATTCTACTTATAAATGGAATCTAAGAAAAGTGAGTAAACAGAAAGAATCATAACTATAAATACAGAGAACAAACTGATGGTTGCTTGATGGAAAAAAGGCGGATAGTTGAGCAAAATGGGTAATAGGGAGAGGGAGATACAGGTGTTAAGTTATGGGAATAGAAGCAGAGCATAAGGAATATAGTCAATGATATTCTAATAGCAATGTAATGGGACAGATGATAGCTACGCTTGTGGTGAACATAATACATAAACTTGTCAAATCACTAAGTTGTACAACTGAAACTAATGTAAAATTGCATGTCAAACCAAACTCAAATTTAAAAAAGGAAAGGGGGTATAAATAATAGCTTGCATTCATAGAGTCTCATGAGGATTATGCAAGATATATGCAAAGTACATGTTATTATTAATATCATTAAGACATCTTAAAACTAGTACATGGTACGTATATAAGACATGTCTGCTGAGTGAATGCAATTACATTGTAATCTCTCCAAAAGCAGTGCATTTAATCCATCAAATGTTCTGTTTATGTTATAAGGTAGCCTGAGAGCATAAAGGAAAGTTGGGGGTGAGGGGAATCCCAAGAGGAGGCAGCAGAGGCACATTTCAGTCTATAACTTTAACCTGAGAAAACTATGAGTTAAATAACCTCTGTGCCTACTCTCTACATCTCAACTTTCTCATGGCTCATGTGGTTGAATATCATCTACACTGCATTTATATGCTCTAGCCTTATATTCTACAATTCTCTTATTTCTTGGTGTGCTTTCACCATACTTGTTGTTTTTCAGTTCTTCTAAAACACCAAACTGATTTATAGAGAAGGAACTATGTCTTTCTTGTCTCTTGTCTCAGAATTTCCCTTTGCTGGCCCCTTCTTGTCAAACCAGATTTTGGCTTGAATATTCATTCACATTTCAAGCTAAAGGAGTTTCTTCCCTTCAGCCTCCACAGTATGTCATTATTTTATCATCTATCACCTTGTTTATCTACACATATAAATTATATCCATTCATAATCCTATTTATCTATCCATCCATCCATCTGTCCCCCCATCCACGCTCCACTCATCTATTTTTCTAATCTTATATGTTTCTCTCTCTCTCTCTTTAAAAGATTTTATTTATTGGCTGATTTGGCAGAGAGAGAAAGAGAAGCAGGCAAAGCAGGAGGCAGAGGGAGACTTCCTGCTGAGCAGAGAGACTGATGTAGGACTTGATCCCAGGACCCTGGGATCATGACCTGAGCCGAAGGCAGACACTTAACTGCTGAGCCACCCAGGCACCCAACTGTTTCTCTTTGTTAAAATCTATGTATCACAAGAGTAGGGACTTCATATGTCTTTTCCACTGATATATCATAGTTCCTGACATGTAAAATATGTTCATTAAATATTGTTTTAAGAAATAGCTAGACTGAAAAATATTAACATCCCTTTCTTAGTCCTCACAATGAAAGTAGTTTTATATTTTTTATTATGAAATTATAAATCACCAATAGCACTGAAAGGTCCCAAGGATGGAAATAGAGAGGGGTTGGTTAAAAAGGTACAAACTTTCAGCTGTAAGATGAATAAGGTTTGAGGTTCTAGTGTAAAACATGGTGACTACAGTTGATAGGACTATATTAAAAAATAATAATTGAAATTTGCTAAGAGAGGGTGCGTGGGTGGCTCAGTCAGTTGAGCATCTGACTCTTGATTTCAGCTCCAATCATAATCTCAGGGTCATGAGCCTGAGCCCCACATTGGGCTCGGCAATCAGTGTGGAGTCTGTTTGAGATTCTTTCTCCTCTCCCCCTGCCCTCCACCCACTCTCTTTCTCTAGAATAGATAAATGAATGAAATCTTTAAAAAAAATAAATTTGCTAAGAGAATAGAACTAAAATATTCTTCTTACCAAATAAAAACAAAAAAAAACAAAAAAAAACCAACCAAACGAATAAACCCTAAAGGTAAACATGTTAAGTAATGGATGTATTCATCCAAAAGACTGATGGAAGTCTTTTCACAAATATATATATATATATATATATACACACACACACACACACACACACATATATATATATAAAATCACCATGATATTCACTTTAAATAGCTTATAATTTTACTTATAAATTATACCTTAATAAAGCTGAAATTAAAAGAAAAAGATGAAGCAAGACTGAATCATGAAGAAACAGAAAATCCTGACAGACCAATAATTAAGGAGATTAAAGTAGAATTAAAAATCTTCCAACAATGGAAAGGCCAGGATTAGATAGTTTCACTGAGGAATTCTACCAAACATTTAAAGAATTAATGCCAATCTTTCTCAAACTCTTCTAAAAAAATGAACAGAAGGGAATACTCCCAAACTCAGTTTACAAGGCCAGGATGACCCTGATACCAGAGCCAGATAAAGACACTGTAAGAAAAACAAAACAAAACAAAACAAAACAAAAAAATAATAAAAAGAACCCTACAGGTCAATATCCTTGATACAGATGTAAAAAAGTCTCAACAGAATTTTAGCAAACAAAATTCAACAGCACATTAAAAGCATGTTACACCATGATCAAATGGGATGCAAGCATGTTTAACATACACAAATCAACAAATGTGATGCACCACATTAATAGAATAAAGAGTAAATGAAGCAAGATGGGATTGGGAGGGAGATAAACCATAAGTGACTCTTAATCTCACAAAACAAACTGAGGGTTACTGGGGAGAGGGGGGTTGGGGGGGATGGGGTTATTATGGACATTGGGGAGGGTATGTGCTATGATGATTGCGGGGAAGTGTGTAAACCTGGCGATTCACAGACCTGTACCCCTGGGGGAAAAAATATATGTTTATAAAAAATAAAATTAGAAAAAAAAAAAAGAATAAAAATATAATCATCTCAATAGATAAAGTATTTGATGAAATTCAACACCTTCTCATAATAAAAGCTCTCACCAAATTGTATATAGAAGAAATATATCCCAATATAATAAGTACGATGTATGGCAAAGCCACAGCTAACATCCTATTCAACGGTGAAAAAAATGAAAACTTTTCCTCTAAAATGAGGAATATGACAAGGGTGCCTACCCCCATCACTCCTTTTCAACATAGGAAATCCTAGCCAGAGCAATTAAGCATGAAAAATAAATAAAAGCCATCCTAATTGGAAGAAAAATTTCAAATTAAATCAACATCAAATTGACAGTTGTAAGTAGTAGGTAATTTACAAGCCATTTATATATGACCTTCCTGTTTATAATTTGATTTGGTGATTAACAGGGTAACCTTCGGCCTTTCTAACAATACAACAATTCTGAGGCAAACTGAGAAACGCTTTAAAAATCTACCTTTTATTGTGTTTTTATCTTTTAAAGACAATGCTACACATCAATTACCTGCTTCAATATTTACCAACCCTATATGGAGGGTATTATCATCGTCACTTGATAGATGTAGTTAAGGCAAGTAATTTGACCAAATTCACAATATGCAGCATGGTTGACATTAAAAGTCAGATTTGTCAGATCCCAGAGTTCAACTTCCTTACATAGCTGTGATATTCTGCTGGGGGCTTAAAACACAACTATGTAAGTGATTTAAGGGGGGTCACAAATATGTAATTCAGTACAAATCTTTACTATTTTGTTTGCTCTCTCTTTACTATGAGAAATCACATGCAAGCTCTCTCAGAATCTTTTACACCCATTCCTTCTTTTCTTTTTCCACTGCTACCATGCCCAAACCACGTGGTTAACAAGCCCTAAATTATCATTACAACTGCCATCTAATAATTTCCCTGTGACTCATCTTCACTTTGTATAATTCATATTCCACATCATCTCCCTATGAAGCTCCACTCATCACTGTTACCCCATGCTTCAACTGTGCCAGGAAATAGAAATACAAAAATCTTGGAGTAGTTCCCAATATGGTAGGGAATACAGTATGATGTGCTATAGTAGAGATGCATACATAGTACAATTATGGCATAAAGAAGTAGCTAGTGATCCATTGGATATACAGATCTGGAGATAGCAAAAAAGGTCTCATTGGTGACCCTAAATATGAAGAATATCATGTAATCCATGATAATTTCCAGGGAGAATATTCTGTCAGACATAGAACTGAGTCTAAAATCTAGAAATAAGAATTAGGGGGTAAATAGAGGAAAAAGAGTCACTTTAGTATATGAAAAGTAACTACTGAAGATATGAAAGAAAAGAAAGAGAGGAACCAGAAGTCCAGGGCATTGTGAAGTCCAAGGATGAGAGGATATGCAATTGCATCAAATGCTACAGCAGAAGCCTGAGGAATTACTACTGGATTTTTCAGACAGGAGATAAGCTACAGAGAAATGATGGAGCAAAAGACAAGAATCAAATCACAAAATATATACTAGGTGAAGAGGAGCTTGGCTCATAGGGGAGGACATAGGAGTAAAAGAGATAAGAAAAGGAGTACCTACAGATATTTACAGTTGTGAGGCTGCAAAATTCCTGTCAATGGTCCATTTTCTCTGGGAGGAGGAATGTAAGCATATTTGCTAAGAGACAGGTGTAAGAGTTGGGTAGGGTTTGGGGACAATAGCAAAATTTTTGAATAGCTGCCTTAGACTATGGGAAAAGGTCCACGAAGGCCAAAAAATACTGTAGAAGAGTGCTAGAGGTTCAGTTAAAGGTAGTGAAATGGGTTCTGGGTTGTATGTTTCTTAAGCTTCTTGATGGCATAGATGAAATACCCAAAGATATTATCAATATTGCCTTGTTTATACATTAATTCAAACACAATTAGTAATTTAATATTCAGAATACCTTGTTATCAGGAAAAAAGTTCTTCGACTGTCAGAAAAGGCAATTCTGGTTCTGGAAATGGCACTTATTCCATTATGAATGAACAATTTCCATCTTGGGGAAGAGTTATAATATAGTGGAATGAGCACAGGCTTTTAAGTCTAACATATGTAGAAATAAATCTTACCACCTGTCTTTCAGTAAATTACTACCCACTCCCCATTTGTATAACCTTAGGTAAATTACTCATCTTCTCTGAAGCTCAGCTTATTTTAAGATTGTTGAGGGTAAATGAAGTAATATATTTAAATGTTAGTGCTCAGTAAATACTACTGTCTTCTCCATTTCCTACTTGCATTCATTCCATGAGATGGACCACCATTTGCAGCTCTTTGAGACTGACATGAAGTGGGTACTTGGACAGAATCAAGTATTTGGACTTCAGAGGAGAAAACTAGATCCTGGGTTGGGGTAAACCACCAAGGTATAGCCAACTTGCAAGTCTCAAGTCAGCCTCCTTCAAATCTTTATTTCTATTCTGTTTCAATTTCTATTCTTATTTTATTTATTCTCCCATCTTCAAACCATTTGTTAAAGGCTCTAGTCTATTATTATTTTTTATACCATTTATTATAGATAGAAAGCTCACTCCAGCATTTTCTCACAAGTAATCTCAAACTGAGATGACTGTTTAATTTTGTGTCTTGTCTTCCTGTTAAACTGTGAGTTCACAGTGGAGTATAAGGGTGTGAAAGAGGGAGTTTCTCCTCTGAATCTGGGACAGTGCTCCTTGCTAGGTGATCAAGGTCATAATCATGCTGCTATAATTCCTTTATTCCATGGTGTAATTACCAAAAGAAACGGAAAGTGCCTGTGGAAAAAATTTTGAATGATGAGAGAATTTTAAAATTAGCTTTAAATACCAATGAAGAGAAATAAAGAGTAAGGGATGACCAAAAGCCACAAAGCTGTTTTGAGCACTTCAGGCTTATTCATCTTTAGCCCAGTGCCTGGTGTGAATACATGGGAGAAGGAATGGGAATAACACGTTCTAAATATGTGCTCTGTGCCAGATCTGTGTAATACATCTTAACATATATTCTTTCATTTACTTCTCCCAACAAGCCATTAGATAGGAAATAATATTGCCTTTTTTCACATGAACTTGAAATTGAGAAATCAAATAATTTTCTTGTATTCTTAGATATTCAGTTGTAGAGATAGTATTTGAACCCGGGCCTGCAAACTCTGAATTTCATAAGGTTTCTATGGTATTATTTTGCCTATTCCAAGGATATATTGAACTGAAAACTGAAATATATATTGAACTGAAGTAGATCTTTATTCATATAATCAACCATTGCTCAGTAATGGCGGTGATATTCCATGAGATAGTGCATGTAATTAAAATCCAGTTTATACTTTAAATGGAGGCAGGGGATGTAGATGTAGGTGAATCCTAAAATCATCACCTGCAGTTGTTCCTGGTTTTTTTTTTGTCTTTACCACTGAACAAAGAAATATACCTAGCAGATAAGAGCTGTCTTGCTTTCTGAGGTGGAGATGACAATATGGAGCTGCATTCAGCAGAAATCTGGGTTCGGTTTTTTCCTCTAAATACATGGGGATTGAGGAAAGTTCAATACAGATGGAAAAGGGGAGAGATTAAAAAGATAGGGAGATATTAACAATTATTACCAGACAACTTCCAAAGAGAAAAATGTATCCCATGCCTACATCATGGTGAACTACTAAACATTACCTCTTATTGAAAAATATAGTTATTTGTGGCTTTAAAAGTAAATTGAGTACAATTGTTTTACAACCCTTCATATGTAAGAAAGATGAAAATACCCTTTTTGTTGGAAGGAGTAATTGATTCTCTATGGGAAGACAGAAGGAGATGTATGCAAGATTTCACCATAAAGGTGAAATGAAATGAATCCTGAAGGGTAAGAAAAAAAGCATCCAGAAGATCAGAGGCAAAAACGAAGATTTTATTCTATCAGATTTTAAGTTGAAGCATCTAATTTCCCTCCCTCCCCCTTCTTCCCTCCCTTCCTCTCTCCCTTCCTTCCTTCCTCTTCCTCTCTTTCTCTCTCTCTCCATTGATCTATCATCTATCATTTTCTTAAGCTCTAAGATATAAGTTGACCATAGTCAACTAGAGAAAGCCGTGGTGTAGTGGTTAAATGACAGGGCTCTAGAGCAAGGCTCCCTGGGCATGTACTCCAGCTCTGACACATACAATTACGAACTTCTCTGTGTTCACTCACTTGAAAAATGCGAGGAATGAATGTGTTAATATGTATAAATCATTTAGAATAATACCTAGCATATGATAAGGTTAGCTATCATTTTGGTTTTTTACTTTGAAAAGTTCTGCCCCATAGTCAGAATAAGTCTTGAACAACTTCAGAATCAATGGTAGAACTATACTAATTCTAAAGAATTTGATACAGAATAGTTCTATTTTGGTAGGTTCTCAGGTTTATATACAGAGTTTTCCAACCCTTTGATCATAGGTAAATATATAATTTCTTGACTTAATGTATTGATTATTGCATAGTAAAAGTAATAGATTAATTGAAAAGGGATTCATGACTTAATTAAATCTACCATCACATTTGCTTGATCTATACAAACAAGCCATTTAAAATAAAACTAATAGTAAATATGTAAAGTGTATAGTAAGTCCTGGAATCTGAATTCAAAATTTTATTTTGAGTATCAGAATCTCAGAGAAGTATCTGTCTCATATGAAATTAATGCACAGTAGAATAAAATTCTTCCCTCTGGCCTACTCATTGTGTTTCACGGAGTGAATTTTAGAGTGCTTTCAATTTAATCTCACCTAAATTATTTCTTAGAGTAGGCTGGGTCAGTCCAGCATCCATTCATCCATCCACCCATCTATCCAAACATCCATGAATGCATGTGTGCAAGCAGCAAATATTTAGGCATCTTTTACATGCAGTGTAAATTTGTGGGATACTGGAAATGAAATATTAAACAAGATAGACATAGCATTGCTAATGGTGTTCACAGGATGTCAGAGAAGACAGACAATGAGAGAAACGACTACAGTAAAGATGTTTTGACCTCGAGGAAACAGAATTTTCCCTGGTGACCCTTTATTTTGGTCTAACTGATAATCATCTCCTTTTTAATCGTACTTCTCTTTTAAATAATATTGCATCAAGCATAGAATTACTTGAGAGATCTTTACAGAACACTTATCCGGGTCACATATAGGTAGTGCTCCCATCAAAGATGTTTCATTTGCAAGAGGGACTGTATGAAACAGAGGTAGCATTCTCGTGGGAAAAGAAGTCGAAAGAGGAAAAAGCTCACAAGAATGTGCCGCCGCAGGTTCGCTGGTGTGCCGGACGGAGAGGAGCTGGTGCTGAGGGCATTCTCAATGTCCTGATCAAGTTGGTCCAGTTTCATAATTAGCAGCACCATGGAGTCCAGCCGCGCCCTATCTCGATCTTCTCTTATTTCCTGAGGAACAGAACATGTTGTTACTGAATCTGAAAGGCCATTTCTTGGAAAGAATAAAAAGTTCCCTGTTCTTCAATGTGACAAAAAGGACACTGAATAATAGGCCTCCTTCTACTCAAGGGGGCAAGGAAGTTCTATTCTGTATCATCAATGGGCTCTTCATTGGGAAGATACTAGCCAACTGCCAAGGAAGCATTTTACTTGAATTTTAAATATACATCTTCTGGGAAAAAAGTGCAATGAAAAAGAAGTAAAACATCAGTGAGTACTGATACATGTTTACTATCTTTCAGCGCATTATTCTTGGGAAAAGTTATACAATACTTTTTTCATGGTACAAACCAACTATGACATACTAATAACTGTTTGTGGGGATCCATATAAGAGAATACTTTTGAAAGAATATTTCTGAGTATAGTAAAAAAAATGGGAAAATAACCAAAGAAGGCAGGATTTCAGTCTGTGTAGTAGGTTTTTTTGTTTTGTTTTTTTTTTTTTGTTTTTGCATGGGGCCATTTGCCTACGGCTACTTCAACATTTCTTTTCAAGCTTCTTCTACTTCCACACATTTTTGAAAAGAGCCCCCACGATTGTGTATCTTTTTATAAAGGATCACAGTTACTTATTCTAAATTTTCTGTAATACAGAGATATGTTGTGGAAATACTGTTGCTTCCAGGAATACCTAAAGTTTCTCATTAACCATATGTAGTTATTTGGCCATGACTGCTTACTATAGCATATCCAAATCAAGTCAATTAATATTAGGAATCTTCCAGATTCCCTGTGTGTTGTATAAGTTATCAAGGTTGGGTAAGGCACTGGGAGGGGTAAAAGGCCATGGAAAGCACAGTAAGGTTCTTCAGAAGCAAAATCTAGTGAGAGATATAATAGACTCAGGGCTAGCCCTTTTGAAGAATATCATCATTTGTCACTCATGTTGCCATCTTCTCATCTGTCTTTGATATTTATCTAGGTAAAATCAGCTTTGAAAGGAAAACCAGTGGAGACCTCAAAGGAAAAATATATCACAACAGAAGACTGAGGAGTGTGGTACAAGGGAGCAGGTGATGGTATTGGCAGTGGGATAGTTAGAGGACTGCCTGAATCAGACCTTTTGTTTTTGGCATTTTTCTTTCAATCCCCTAAATTCTCTGGCCATCATTAGGAAGGTTTCCCAAAGAACAAGGACTTACTAGGGTAATTTCATGGATTAAATAATTCTATAGGGTTCTCTGTGCCCACAAGAGATAGAGCAGATTATTAATATTACAGAGCATTATTTTCCAGGTGTCAAAGAATTGAATTAAATTGTTAGAAGAATCATTAATTAAGCTAACTATAAGTTAGTTGGGTAAGCTGAGCTTGTGTTTGGTTTAACAGACTAATGTCAAATTGAAAGAGTCATACTTCCACAAAGACATCACTTTTGAGAAGAAGTTTTTTTTTTGTTGTTGTGTTAATTACTTCAGAATACTGTGCTGTGGTTATTACTTAAATTTCCTTTCATCGTCCCTGCTGTCTAAAACATGTAATGAGGGGGTGCCTGGGTGGCTCAGTGGGTTAAGCCACTGCCTTCGGCTCAGGTCATGGTCTCGGGGTCCTGGGATCGAGCCCCACATCAGGCTCTCTACTCCGCAGGGAGCCTGCTTCCGCCTCACTCTCTGCCTGCTCCTCTGCCTACCTGTGATCTCTCTCTCTCTCTGTGTCAAATAAATAAATAAAATATTAAAAAAAAATAAATAAAACATGTAATGAGGCTGACACAATTACAGACTCTTGTCATCATAAAGTTTTATGCTTTATGCTTAAAAATGTCCAGGATATTTGCAAACAGACTTTAAACCTTACTATATATCATATCCCTCAATGTTATAGAACTTTGTTTTATTCAAAAGAGTCTTATTGGGGCGCCTGGGTGGCTCAGTCAGTTGAGTGCCTGATTCTTGGTTTTGGCTTTTGTCATGATTTCAGGGTTGTGAGATCGAGACCCGTGGTGGGCTCCACACTGGGGTTAGAGACTGCTTGGGATCCTCTCTCTCTCCCTCTTTGCCCCCACCCCCAACCTGCTTGTGTGTGCACTTGCCCACTCTCTAAAAACCAAAAAAACAGTAACAAAAGAATCAAAAGAGCTTTATAGTAAAATCCTGCTTCTATCTTAAAATGGAATCATGGAAATATTGGAGATTATTCAGTTTAATTCTCTTCTAAATACTCAGAAGATGGAAAATCTGACTAATAGAAGGCACGACGTCCTCTTGATTACTTCTCCAATATATTTGCTTGTATAATTTCCTTCTTTTTTAAACCAAAGTTGTGTTTGGCAAGACAATGTTCTTTACATCTCTATAACCACATATATTTTTTGTGTGATTTTCATTTCCCACTTATAACACCCTCAAGCACAAAAATTATGTTTTTCTACCTGGCAGATGAGTCAAATTATACAGTGCACATGCAATATGTTTTCAGGAATAATATGAAATCAATGCAAGCCAGTGAAATAACATCTCCTAAAGCCTTAGAAAGTATATCTTGATATTTTTCCAGCTACTAAGTTAATACTAAGTATGTCATGAGTTGTCCTAGCCCTACCAGCAGTGGTCTCAGAAACTATTTGTCTTTGAATTAACTGGATGCTGAGATTTGCTTTAAAACATTTTCAAATCCATGGGCTGAGCATCAAATTATTTCAAATGCTCTGCCAAAAGGAATAAAACCAAACATCCTTGGTCTACAATATTCCTTTAGAGAAATAAGCCTATTGCTTTCCCCTTCCTTCCTGGATGCTTCCTTATTCACCACGCATTACACTAGCCTGACGTGGCCAGTACACAGACCAGTATCCTGTGTTATACATCCATAAAACTTCACAAAATAGAGTTAACTATAAATCAGATGCCTTGGGTGAATTTTATTGTCTTTGTTTTTAAAGCCCAGATATTAATATTTTACTGTTCTAACCTTTCATAAGTCCATGGCTAAATTCCAGCACACAGCTCATGCTTGAAAACAGAGCTGCATATTTGCAGGATTTGGCTAGGTTGACTTCTATAGTGAAACTTCTATTTCATGCTTTCCTTATCATCCCTGACTTCTTAATAAATCAAGCTACCTATTAATGAAGGTTTTGGTATTTCAATAACCCACTCAAATCGAGGCAAAAACACTAAATTCTCTCCCCTCCCATCTTTCCTGCAGTCATAGCTGTTACGGGCCAAGTACCATTAAAGGAACTAGACAGTCACCAGTGAATAAGAGATTAAAAAAAAATTTCTGCTTTCCTGAATATTATAATCAACCATGAGAAGACAAACAACAGATAATAAATTCATGAGTAGGATGGTTTCATATAGGAACAAGTGTAAGAAGCAAATAAATAGGGTAAGAAGCTACACAATCACTGACGAGGGGTTTCCCACGTGGTATAGGGTGGCTGGAAGAGTTTTCTGTGGAAGTGAGGGCTAAATCATGATTGGGAGAAAAAGAATAGGGTAGAAGAGAGAGATGGAGGTGGAGATGGAGAGAGAGAGAAAGAGAGAGAAAGAAAGAGAAAGGAAGGAAGGAAGGGGAAAAAGGAAGGAGGAAAACTGGGAAATTAGTATTCTATGCAGTGTTGAGTGACAGCAAGATGCTGAGACAGCAATGAGTTGGATGCGTAAGAGGATCTGATAAAAGATTGGGAACACCAGAAAGGTGAGTGACAGGGAAAGGAATGAGTGCTAGCACAATGAGAGGGTGAATATAAATATGAGCCGCATTATATTGTTATAAAAGTCACTGTAAAAGAGGCCAATTCATTCTTTGAGTGGGGCCACTGGGAGGGTGCCAGCAAATAAGTGATCTACTATGCCTTTTAAACTTTTAGGGTTCTTACCACATACTGACAACTAAACATTTTGGAAACCTCACCCTACTTTATATACATGATTAATAGTTCATGATAAATAGTCACATTTATCACATGATAAACAGTTCAATTTATCTTAAGATTATTTTCTAGTCCTATAGTCTTTTTCTCCCCCTGCAACCTGAATTGTACCCACATTATGATAATTATAAGGAAATAACAAATTTAAGAGCACATTTATCTTGAGGAACAATGAATAATACAAGGAATTGTTGAATCACTATATGGTACATCTGAAACGAATATAACACTGTGTGCTAACTACAGTAGATTAAAAAAAAACAAATACTTTCATAACATGGCTGTACATATTTTGAGATCAAAGTGAAAGAAGAAGGCGCTCTTGGGGAAGTTGTTTCTTGGAAACAGGGAGTGGTATGTTGGTAAATGTCTAGAAACTGTATTCCACATAGAAAGTCCTGAATTGAAAAAAGGTCAATTTTTCTGTGACATAAATATTGCCATGGCTGGTTTCCAGCTACAAACTAGACATTACTGAATGCAGAATTGGAAGAGATGCTCCAGGTTTTCTCTTGTGAGATTATGTGAGCTGGTGACCAATAGCTGTAACTATGGTTTAATCAATGTAATAATATATTGAAATAATGCACTCTAGTTACTTAATGCATTTACTTTCCTTAACTTTTGCTTTTGTTGCCTAAGTAGAGTTTAGTCTAAATGGTAGACTTAAACTCAGTGTTCTTCTGGAGACTTCTTTTTTCCTAGCAGTTCTCACTTATCTGCCTTCCTGGAACTACCCGTTATTTATGTTCATAAAATACCTTAAAATTCATTATAATTAATGTATTTTTATAGTTGTATTTTTGACAATAAGTCAAACATATTTCTTTGAGTAACTCATGATGGATGTTTTCTTCAAAATTTAAGACTTTAGAAATCTAGAACTCTAGAACCATGGCTATTAGTTCCATAGTGTCCTGACTTTGCAGAAGAAAGTGAATTCCAGGGAGTTTTAAGTCCAGATTACTTCTCTATTAACAAAACTGAATAGAATAGAGCCCATCGCTCCCAATTCCCTGTCCTGGTCTCTTTCCAATATTCCATTTTGCTGTCCTTTCATGGATACAATTATTAAATTAATGCCACTTAGGTATCTTTACACTCTCCTCAACTCCTGCAACCTGATTCCATTCCTTCCAATATACAGAAACTATGTTTTGGAAGAACACCAATAACCACAATTAAATGTCAAAACTTTTGCATTCTAGGCTAATTCTTTCATACTTTAACAATAATTTGCTAGGTTTCCTGACCATATCCTGTGTACTATGCACTCTTCCCTAGGAAGCTACCTATTTCATATTTGTACAGTTATAATGTTTAGAAATGCCACGGAGTCAAATTTTACCTTCCTCTAACTTCCTAATTTCTCCCTCCAGAACTAGGCAGCATAAAGTGGTGTGATTCCATGAAAGTGTCTTTCAAATATTTGAAGAACTCTGGTCTGTTGGGCCTATTTTCTTCCTTTTCTAGGTGAATCATCCTCAGTTCCCTTGATGATTTTTCATACAACATGTTTTCAAACCCTCACTAGTTCCCTTTACTCTTCTCTGCATATGACATAATTCTGTCAATGACCCAATTAATGGTCGGTGCCCAGAATTAAATATATTACTCTATATGTTGTCTGATCAGGGCAGAGTAGGCAAGTATTTCCCCATGTTCTATACACCCTCTTTAACACAGTTAAGAATCAAGTGCCTGTTTAGAACATGAATAGGCTATTCTTAATGCGATTGCCATGATTTGCTTTTTTAATGAGGAAAAGCTATTTAGTTGCCTGTGAGCTGACCTTGAGTCAACAGTGTGATATATGTCTCCTTTCCCCAATATATGCAGTAAGAACAGAAACATCCTGTTGTCTTGACAGTGTAACTAGCTGTTGTCAAGGTACAGATAATATATGTCACTGTTGTGGAAGAAATTTCTAGTTGTATTTCTTTCTTAAACTCAGCAGTGGATAGTTAGGGAAATTTGGAGAAAAACTGTCCCATTTGATTTGTTGTCAAAAGCCTAATATGGCCAACCCACATGGTTTTTCCTTGGGAAATCTGAAAGATGCTCCTTATTTACCCCCAATATCTATTTAGTCCCTGGGCAGAGGGACTGGGGGAGATCTGGAGGATCTGGGGGAGATAAACAGGGTTTTTAGGGAGTCATTCTCTCCAGGTCTCTGAGAAGGAATTCTCTGAACATGAGACTCCACTACTCTTCTTTTCTTCTATCTGGGGAAGATAATTCCAACCCTCCTCCAGATGCCCTTTATTGAACAATACAGGACACAGTACACACATGGGGACACGGGAGAGGTAAAAATTACCAGACGTTTTACAGACTGGGCAAATATGAAGTCCAGAGAAAAGGATGCTGCCCCCAGAGATGCAGGGGTTCTGTTTTCCTAATGCCAAGCATTTGGAAGAAAACCAAAAAAATTCAGTAAAAGACCTGAATGCTTCCAAATAGTAGACATTTGGCTCAGCAAATTTAGCACTGCCTGAATGTTCTACTTGTCAATGAGTTGTGGCATCACAGAGACAGCCATAATAAATTAAAGGCTAAGCCAGGAATAGAACTAAGACTTCCTGATTCATAATCCAAGGTTCTGGCCCCTACACTTTGATTCTATACGCATCTTACTGGCTATTCTGGGCTGGTAATACTCCTCGTTCACCCACAGTAGAAAGGGACCTTTTAGCAAAAGACTTGGCCCAACTTCATTCTGAATTATTTGATCTGCAGCCAGCTGGAGTAGTATGAAATCTCGTATTAGTGTTATACATTTCACTGGACAATAAATTTCTCACTCTAGACTTTCCTTTCTTAAAATAATATCCTGCTTAAAGAACCAGAAAGTTGTTAATTTTTTTTCTTCAGAAGCAATGAAGATATTCATCTGAAGAGCCAGTCAGAAGCTAAAGAAAATATAGTTATCTTATGTCACAATTTCTAGGCAAGTTAAACAAGTCAACTTTAATTTTTATTCTGGTATTTCAAGATGAAACCTATGTAGGTTAAGAGGTAGATAATAAAACAAACCTGGAACTATCTTCTATTTGCCATATACAGTCTGTTCAACCACAAAATTTTTGCACGTTATCTTTAATTAACAGCAAGTAAGTAAGCATGTGCCAGTATCATTTTAGTATTAGATGACACAGCATGATAAATAATTCCTCCTTCAAAGTTACTACAAGGTATCTTTTAACTGATACTCACATCATAGCTTTATCTTAAGTGTGTGTGTTCATTTCCTATGTCTCTCCTCCCATTTATAAAGCATGGTGAAGAAAACTGGTCTCTCCTTTGCTGGATTTTTAAACTTCAACGAGGCTTCAGACAGAGCATTTTTAAACTAGGACTGCTGTAAACTGTTTACACAGTCTCCTGCATAGTTCCAAAGAACATCTATGCAGCTGGTTCGACAGAGTGCTCAGAAGTGGCAGGTGTGAACTGGGAAGAGAACTGTGTGGGCAGCAATTCCTTTCTATTCCAGGGAAATCTGAGGATGATTTCCTCCACTAGGTTTAAAGGCCCATTTTTGGGGAGCGGGATATAATTTCTACTGAAATAATTTGGTAGACCATATGAAATCAGTCTTTAAGTGCTAAAGTTGATTACAGACTTTCAGGGTCACTTAGTACATTTGTAGATACAAAGTCAGCCTTTCTGGGTTGATTATTCTGTATCATCATGCCGACTTAATATCTGCATATCTCTGTAGTGTTTACCTTTTTCTTTTCTTTTCTTTTCTTTTCTTTCTTTCTTTTCTTTTTTTTTTTTTTAACAATTCTCAGTAGCTCTGTCCTTGGGCTCAGATATTTAAGGAGACATGACTTTTCCCAGTTTGAAAACAAGAAAAACATCCATTTAACGTTAAAATTTTGTTATAACTGTTTTCAGGAATATTATGATTGTCTTTCTTTAGGTGTGGATAACAAAGAGAGACAAAAGTAAAAATTTCTTCCATAAAAATATATGACTTAATTTAGAAAAAAGTCTGTATTGACCTGGCTTCTGTCAACTTTTCTAGTTTTACCTCTCACACTCTTTCTGATAATGACCAGTGTTTCTCCAATGTCCATCATACTGAGGACTACCACTACATAATTCTTAGTATTTTTCTTTAATTAGACTCAACTTTTTTTACAGTTAAAAATAAAATTAGTATGCCCAATACTATTCACTGAAACATTATTTTTTCTTAGTGGCTAAAGAACAGGAAATAACTATGTGGCCATCAGTAGAAAACAGTTTAATGTAATAAATTACAGTACCATTATTTTTTAGAACACTACCCAGTAGTGACAAATACGAGGTAGGCTCACATGCACTGACACAGCCACAAGTAACCTAGTCAGCTCTTCAATATAAGTCAGAAATTGTGGCCCTTTGGAGGGATACAGCCCCATACCAGGTTCACTGCTTGACTAGTAAAACATGGTTGCCCAGGAGTTCTCACTTTAGTCTGGTGTCCTTGTGCAGGGAATAACTTGCGAAATTGTACTTAGGGCCCTGCTACTCATAAGGAAAGCACTCCAAGAAGGTTTGTTAAGTGGAGAAACAAATGTGGAGGACAATATCCTATGGCATGAAATCTTTTAGGTACCAAATGAGCACACAATATGCATGCTGGCGTGCACACACAGGCACACACATAAAACAGACCTGAAGCAAAATTCTGTACTTTCACATGCATATATATAGATGCACAAACAAGGAGCCGGAAAGATACCTAATCATTGGGAGTGGGGGTAGAACTGGGAGGAAGGAAACCTATATGTTTTTCCATATAGTTTGAAATTCCTATAGGGACGATATGATTATAAATTATATCAGTGATTATTATTTTTTATTAGGTAAAAAAGTAAAGATTTTATTTACTTTATTAAAATAAGAAAATAAAGCACTACAAATTACAACTTAAAAAGGTGACAAACATCACAAACATAAAACTGCCCAGAAGAAATTTTGTTAGTGAACTGTATAACACTCTTTGTTAATAACTTTTCTTCTCTATCTCTGCTGTTATCATGAATGATTTTGAAAAGACTTGGTATATCCATATATTGTCATACTGTGAAGACTTTAACTTAGTGATTGAAAATCCTCATTAATGATATGGAAAGATGCCCACACATTCAGTAAATAAGTTAACTAAATTGTAAGGTTATTAAATTTTCACATGTGAAGAGATGATTTATCTTGCCCAGTGGTTCCACTTCCCTGAGTGCCACTTCCCACAGTCAGGTTTGTTGAGATCTGGTGGTCATCTCTTTCTGTGACAATCACTTTCAATAGGTTGAGTCCTGGTGGGAACCATGTGATATATACCCTGGTCTTCCTTGTTACTCTGTGAGTTACAATTCTCTTCTTACAGATTAGACAAGTTCCTGAATAGCTGCACTGTTTCTTTTTGCCCAGAGATAGAAAAAAGTACCATTATTACCTTGGCTTTCCACCATAGAGCCAAACCGACATTTTGTGAAAAATGATATAACGGTACTCCATACGGAAAAGGTAAGATTTACAGAGCTCTAGTCAGTAAGCATATAAAATAAAATTTAGATGATTCTGTATTTCTGATTTTAAGGCTAAGTTTTAGGGGACAAGCTACACACTTGCAATGAACTAAGAAAAATATTCTTATTTGACAACATTTTATTTTTTAAGTTAAATGGAAGCTAGTGCTATGCAATGTAACTTGATAGAATTTAATAAAATTGTTGATACTACTGATAAGCACTTAACCCAAATAGTGATTTAAGTAAACATGTGTCAGAGTTTTTAAGATATTATTAGGCAATCTGTTATGAAAGGCACACCTACAGAATAGGAGAAACTATTTGCAAACCACAAATTGATAAGGGTTTAGTATCCAAAATATATCTAAAAAAATTCATATAACTCAATAACCAAAAGCAAAATATCTGATTAAAATATGGCAAAAGACCTGAAAAGACACTGTTCCAAGAAGACATACAAATAGCCAATAGATATATGAAAAGGTGCTCAATATCGCTAATTATCAGGGAAATGCAAATCAAAACCAGAATGAGATACTACCTCACACCTGTCAGAATGTCTAGTATAGAAAGACAAGAGAAAACAAATGTCAGAGAGAATGCGGAGAAAAGGAAACCTTATGTGCGCTGTTGGTAGGAATGTAAATTGGTATAGCTTCTATGGAAAGCAATATGGTAGGTCCTCAAAAAATTAAAAATAGAACTCCTATATGATCCAGCAAAAAAAATATCCAAAGGAAATGAAATCAGTATCCCACAGAGATATCTGTAGTTCCATGTTCACTGCAGCAATATTCACAATAGCCTAGATATGAAAACAACCTACATGTCCATTAAAGAATTAATGGACCACCACTAAAGAACTGACTACCCCTAAAGGAATATTATTCAGCTATAAAAAGAGGAAAGTCTTGCCATTTGTGACAACATGGATGAAGCTGGAGGACATGATTCTAAGTGAATGAAGCCAGACAGAGAAAGACTAATACAGCATGGTACAATTTCTATGCAAAATTTTTTAAAAAAGAACCTGATTTTATAGATTTTTAAAGATTTAAGAGATTTTTATGGATATGTAGATTTTATAGAATAGAATGGTGGCTTCCAGGGGCTGTGAGGTAGGGAAAATGGGGAAATGAAGGTCAAAGGTACAAACTTTCAGTTATAAGAAAAGGAGTCTGAGAATCTAATGTACAACATAGTAACTATAGTTATTAGTACAGAACTGCATATTTGAAAGTTACTTAGAGTAGACCTTAAGCATTCCACACAGAGGCACACAAACACACACACACACACACCACACACACACACACACACACGAAGTTAACCATGTGAGGTAATGGATATATTTTGAGGTAATTATGTATTTTGATCCTGGTAATCATTCCACAATGTATATTATATCATATCACCATGTTGTACATTTTCAATATACACAAATATATTTGTTAATTATTCCTTAATAAAGTTGGTCAAGATGCTCAAAAATCACTGACAATTAAATTCCAGCATGTATTTTAGTATAGCTATTTCTTTCATCTAATCTAATTTAGTAATCTTTAGTGATTACTAAGTTAAAAAGGAATAACCAGTCAGTAGTAGCTCCCTTATATTATTAAACATTTCACGCACATTCGTCTCCCCATCATTTTGAAAGTCTGCATGAGAGGAGATGGGGCATCTGGCTTCCCTGGAACCATGGCAGTATTCAGCAGAGAGAATGAATGAAGAGGCACTCAGAAGAATTTTTTGATTAATTAACAGTTGTCTACTAAGTCCCAGTCTTTAATGAGCATCTAGACAATATGATCAATCTCTAAAAGTCAGTTTCTACAGAAAGAAATATGTATAGCTGCTATGGAATTTTCTCTTTGCTTTTTAATCGAAGAGAACTTGTCAGATGCACTGATTAGAAAATGTGTTGGCCACAGAGTAGGTCATTATTCGTGTCCTTACAAGACTTAGTAGAAACTCAAAAACGTCTTTGTGGTATAATGCTTCTGAGGGAAAGGGACATATGAGAAATAGTCTTTCACTTCCAAAATATTGAGGTTACTCATCCTCCAATTCCCTGAGATCATTAAGACCTGTTTGTTTGCCTTTCTCTTGTGCGTAAGGAAACCAAACAATGCCTTCTTTTTTCCCAATATGGTAATAACTCTTAACCCAAATTTCTGCCTGGGGAATCTCTCCAGCACATTGAAGAAAAATTTTTCTTTATCTATATATCCTGTTTGTTCTCCATATAAACCATGTGCCCATAAAAGGGACCATTAAGTTTCTGTGGCTTTTAAGTCAAATAGTTAAATTCCGTAATATATGAGTCTCCTGTGGTGTTGACTTGTACCTTTTTCCTACGACGGGTAGTAATTCCTTGACTATCATTTGTATAATCAAAAATAAATACAAATAAAAATGTGACTGACAAAGTCTGTGAGCTAAAGAGCTTAAGAATATTAAATAGCATTTAAAATGGGATTCATGTTCCTTTAAAACATTGTTTTAAGTGTATATATAGAATACATATGTAATGAGAGTTAAATAATTAAAAGTAATTTCTGTGTTTTCAAAAGGTGAGGTTTAAGAGAATACAATATCACTCTTTTCAGAAGTCCAATGTAGATGGGACATTACTTGGTGCTAAAATTCTGTTACTTTCAGGGTAAAATTATGAAACAAACCACAAAGTAGTAATTTAGAGCTGGAGAGTACTTTAGATGTTGTATAGTTTTTTAACCAGTGGGGGAAAAACGGTCTAAGATTAGTAATATCAAGAAATAATTGGCTCACTAGGTTTTGACCATAGGAGAAGGTCAGCTGGAGAGAAGATTAAAATATTCCAAGGAAAACTCCACATAGTTCCTAAATATGATAGTTCACAAAAGGGTATTTTGGCACCTGTATATTTCTTCTTTTCGAGCAGTTACCTCACTCTTGGGGCAAATTTGGCTCATCTCTCTTTCTCTAGCCCTGGTTTCAGGGAGAGGTCTATGTAATTTTTTTCCATATTTATTGAACAACTACTAGATTAATTAACACTATGTTGTATGCAAGAGATGAAACAAATCCTCTTTTCTTTTAAGAAGTTTATATAACATCTTGTAGACTGACATGCAAACAAGCAACCAAAGGGGAAAAAGAAAGAGAGAGAGACAGAGTGATTGGATGATAGGGTGTAAGCTTCACAAAGAAGACCACAGTTAAGTTGAGCCTTGATAACTGAGCAAGAATGGGAAGAATGGCAGGCATGAGGTGCAAGGTATGCTGGGAACAGGACAGGAAACATGTTAATAAAATAAGTTTGCATCTGATTGAATTGAAGGTGGTGTGAGATTAACAAGGGCTAAAATTTTAATCATAACATAACATAAACAATGGCACAAAGTACAGTAAAAGATATAAGCCAAACACACATAAAAAGTCATTCAAATGAGTTGAGCTGTATAACTTTGCCCTGTCTGTCAAGCTTACCAGGCTTGTGTTTATCTATTTTTTTTTGTCTTCACCCACTAACCCCACTTTTCCAGGTCTTTATTATGATACTGTTATAAGGAAAACAATTGTATTTTTGTAAAAACATATTGAAAGTCAAAAAAGATAAATGAACCCTTTGTGCTCTCTCTGCAATCCCTACTGCCCCTGTGTGGGTCACCTCTGTATGGGGTCTCTAGTGGCACAATATTTCCTCTGTTTGTTTCAAGGTGAACCTATATTTGCCATTTAAGTAATCTGCAGACCTAGACATATTTTACAAGCTGGTAAAGAGGATACTCTGCTCGGTCAGTGAAGTTTTACCTCACTGTTCTTTGTGGCCAACAGTTGAGTCTAGTATAAAACAGTAAAGTAATATTTTTATATATATCAAATTAATGGGTACTTCTTAAACATTCTGTGACTATTTAAATAGAAATGTCATTTCCACAGAATTTCTGCTTTGGTATGTGCCATTATTCAATTTGATTAAAATCTATTCAAACTGTATTCAACCACAAATGTTTGCTGATGACTAAAAGGCCAAATACATGAGAAAGCACAGATCTTACAGTACAACCTCTCACCATTACTGATAAAATCATTCATAGTACATGTTCTTCTACTGAGAGCAAGTTAAAGGACGCCTGGATATTTTTACTCTAAATGTCTCTTTGTAGATTGAAAGCATTGATCCATTTCAGACTTCGAAAGTCCAAACAAGGGGAAAATAAGAATTATGATCTCATTATTTTTAAGATGCTGTTATTTGCTCAGAAAAATATAACCCCAATGTAAATTTATAGCCATAAAAATGGGAGGTAAATTAAATAATCCTAATAAATGTCTTTATTTCATTTAATAGGAAATTAAGGAGCTATTACCTTATGTTATTGAAAATAGAAACACAGAACATTCTTCTGGTAGACAGTTCTCATGAACTTAGGAATGTAAAAGAAAACAAAACAACTCATTGTCCCCCCTGGAAAAAAATAACAGTAGTGGCAAAAAAAAAAAAAAAAAAAAAAAGAGATAGAGAGAGATCTTTATTATTTGCCTTAAGCTTAAGATATCCCTTGTACTCTTGGTCAGAAATTAGTTAATAGAATTAACCTGCTTTTGAGCAAGTATTTATAACAACCCCTGCTGTATTCAGTAACACAATGCACCCATGCATAATGAATTTGAATGGCTATAAATATGATATCATGCCTTAACTGGTAAATTCTATGAGAGAATGAGTAGTGAGAATTCTACGAATTTTCTCACACACCACATCTCTAGGAATATTGTCTTAAAAGCCTTCTAAGCATTTAGAATGTGCTTCTTTCCACTTCCTGGAACACAATGTGCAGCAAAGGAAGAAGGGTTAGGAAGAAGGGGTCACTATCTCTAAGGGAAATATGCAAACCCCACAGATGCAGGAATCAAGCTGCTGTTTCCCACAAACTCCACAGCTCCTCTTGAGCACAGGAAAGGGAAGAAAAATTCTCTAAAAAAATTAACCACATGTTAGTATTGAAACGTTGCCAGGAACACAGATAGCCCTAGAGGGTTTGTTTCAAATCAATATTGATGGAGCCGTGTGGTGGGTCAAGAGAATGGCACATCTTGCTCCCAGAGTTCACAGGACTGAGTATTTTTATTCAGCCAAAGAGGAAAACTCAGAAAACAAACAAACAGCAGTGGGAATGATACCAGCAACACTAACGGTCTGGCATTTTTAGATTCATGTATAGTGAGAAAGTGGTTCACTACCTCAATCGATCTTTCATTTAATGAAATCCCGGGGAGCCAGAGGGGCTGGGTTTGGGAAGAAAGTGACATGGGGTATTATTACAAAGTCCTCCTGGTGAATGAGGCTGCTGTACCTTGGTGAAAATTTTGAAGTATTGTTATTATACTATGTCGAAGCAAAAATATGCCACAATATTATGGCCACACTGACTGTAGTTTAATGCATATAAAGCAAAAACAACCTTATCCCCCTAAAAAACACCAAAAAACTATTTCTCCCCCTTTTCTTGAGTGGACCTGCTTGTATACAAACTGAATTTTTTCCATAAAGAAATTACAGCTGTTAAATATATAAACATCTAACACAAAGCTGGCAAGAAGGAGGCATTTGTGGACTGTCTACTGCTCCTACGCCTCCTTTCTTTTCAGAGCCTCCATAGCCTTTTCTGAGTTACATACTGCTTTAGAGATGTGAAGGAGTTTGAATAGTGGTATTAGCAACAATTGCCTTGGTGACGGCGAACCAGTGTCCTTTGGTTATCTCAATTCTTACTTCTATATTGTGATAAATGCCTCCTTCTCGTTTCTCAGGTAAAACGCTTCTGACAACACTCTCTATATTTAAGTGAAACTTTACCTGGACTCTTTGCCTCATTTTCTCACTCTACCATCTCTGTTCTGAGGACCACAGAATTTAAAGCTGAAGGAGAATTTGAAACTATTTAGGGTAACTTCATCTTTAAACATAGATGACAAATGAAGCCAAAGAGAGCCTTAGTAGAGACAAGGAAGATAGAGAAATCAGTCATTCCTACTCTCAGATCTGTGTCCCAACATTTTTCTATATCCTTCATATCTCACAGGGACTCCTGTATTTATAGTGCCATTGCCTAATTCTCTCCTAATTCTCTCTATATTTTTCCTTCTCTTAAAGAGTTGCCTCTATTTGTCTTACTCTGGGATTTCCTTGAATTCCCCCTGCAATCATTAGAACTTACCTCAAGATTACTTACAAGAAGAGACCCTATTAAAAAGTGTCACGTCATGGGTCTTTCTTAACTTTGTCCGATTTTTGCTTACAACTAGTTCACTTTGAAGTATTAATTCCCCTAGTTTTTTCTGAAGCAGATGCGGCTCAGACTTTAATCTGTATTTAGGACTTTCTGCTATTTGCTTTGACCTACACCACTTGCACTGTTCTTTTCTCATTGCATAAAGGTGGTGAGTGGCGCTGGGCTTCACTCCCTGTCTCCCGAGTTCAGCACCCCTTTCTAGGTAAAGTCCCAGGTTTCCAGCTATTTTCCCAACTTTAATCAGCTATCAGTGCGCTGGCCCCTCTCTTCCAGCTTTTTCCACAGCTCTCTGTGGACTCCTGGCTCTTGGGGCCCCGTCCTAACACTGGGGTGTTCTGTGCCCTCGAGGCTTCCCAGCCAGGGGCAGCAGGCCAGCTCAAGAAAATCACATCACTCTTCACTCATTTCTCCTCTCTCTGAAGGTGCATCTCGCCTAACGACAGCAACAGAATGTCACACCAATTGTTTCTGATTTCACAGAATCTGATTTTCTTAACATACATGAAAATTAAACAAATCTTTCTCAATCTGTTTCTGTCTTGTCAGCCTATAATCTATGCTACTCTTCAGCTCAGAATCTACCTCTTTTCATGCTCTGTGTGAAAATAACTTATCCATTCTCTAGGGCATAATTTATTAGTCATCTTCTCTATGACCCCTTTCTTAGTCCCTTTTCCATCAGAATTAATCAACCCTTTAGCACTGTCCTCATAGGCTCTTCGTTCTGTGACAGTCATTTTTGTCTATTTTCTTAAAAAAAATGGTGAGCTCTTTGGGGTCAGGAATAAATCTTGTTCCTTTCAATTGTATGCTTTTCTCTAGAGCCTTTCACAATTTCTACACTTGTCAGAAACAAACTCTTACTCCTTTATTAGACTGAAGCTCTGGGATGCAGGAATAATGTCTTCTTATGCTTTTGCACCCCTCGCAGTTCCTAACAAAATGTTAAGTGCATGGTGGTCACTTGATATACTGACTGCTTGACCATCTGGCCAGAAATCTGGTAGCAGAGTTTCCAGTTTGATCTCTGAGAGACAAAACCCTCTGTACAAACGGCTTCTCTGAGAACAAGGGAAGAGCTATGATTAAAATGTAGAGCTCAGGAAGGAAAGGCCTTTGTTTTTCTTATTAGTCTTTTAATCTCAGCGATTTCTAGGTCTTTGTGTGAGAGTGTACTAGTACAAACAGATAAAGTGGCAAAAGGGAACAGAGGGATGGCAGATGCAAACACATTTGCTGGGTCCATGCAAGTCATGGGATAAGAAAATATGTCATTGGCAAGAGAGTCTGTGTACTTTACTTTAATCATAACTTTGTTTCAAGTACACACATGGGCCTTGCTTAATGTTCCCCAAATTGGTACTTGAGGATTTTAGCAGGGATTTTTCACTCAAGATGTTAAGAGCTGTAACTTGAAAGAAATAGTTGGATAATGAAATAAATTTGTGAAATTCTGTTTTCTATGATTTTTTGCTTTCTGTAATTATTTTCTGAATCATCATAATGTCCATAGGCATACTGAAAGCTTTTGAGAATTCCTGAAGTAAATAAAACTGTTTAGCTTTATTTAACTAAGCATTTCTCAAACATGTCTGAGCATCGCTCTTTTTTCTCCATTTGTTTGTTTTTCACAGACGAGTATTTTGAGGAATGCTGACCCAACTACTCCACGGTGACTTGAGTTTGGAAGAAAAGATGCTCCCCAGGGGATTATGGGGCACCCTCCATCTGTTGAGTCTCAGAGGTAAGAACTAAGTTGTCTAAGATGAATTTCGTACAGGGTAGACTTCTAAGTGGAAATAACCTCCAAAGAGTTCTCTAGAGACAAGCCATAGCTAATGCTAAAGTAAACCAATTTTAAGGATTTTATTTATTTTATTTGTGAGAGAGAGAGAGAGCGCAGAGGGGCAGAGGGAGATACTTTGAAGCAGACTGCACACTGACCATGGAACCCAACACAGGCTCGACCACAAGACCCTGAGATCATGACCTGAGCCAAAATCAAGAGTCAAGAGTTAGACACTTAACAGACTGAGCCACCCAGGTGCCCTGAAGTTAATCAATTTTTAAAAAGCAGTGTTTGTCAAACTTGAAGGGACATACAAATATCCTAGAGATCTTGTTAAAACACTAGATTCTAATTTAGTAGGTCTGTATTGGGGCCTGAGATTCCGAATTTCTAACAAATTTTAAGGTGGTACTAATGATGCTGATCTTTAAAAAGCCCCTTGAGTTGCAAGTGAGTAGAATGTGAAGATGGTGGAAAAGATCTGGAATTCACCAGGACTATCATGGACCCTAGCCCCATTATAATTCCAGGGAAAGGGCTGGTATTCCCCAAGGAAGGAATTCTGGGATGGTAAAACAAGGCTGGAGGCCAAAGGTTCTGCAACGTCATATGGCCGTTTGGCTCCAATTCCATTTTTTTTGCAGAATTTAATGTCTGTTTTAGCTGGATCCCAATGTATTGTACTTCAATGTGATGGACAGTGGTGGAAATGCATGCCTGCTGCCACTTCTGAGTTTACCCCAATATATTCCATTCCAGAAAGCCAATGAGTGTTCTGCTGGTTATTTTCTTCTGTTTATTTGACAGCATTTTAGGATAATTTTTCTGAATAGAGTCAGAAAGGAATTAAGAACATTAAGAAATTAGGAAATAGGTTAGAAGGGAACTACTCATACTGTTCTTCAAAAGTTCTTTCATACACTGATCCTAAGCCATCATTCCAACTTGATTTTCCCTTTTCCTCAACCCAGAGCTTATAGGCCCATGTAGCCCAGTCTCTTCCTTAGCGTACTCTCATGCCATGCTAAGGTCCTCCTTCAAGCAAGGGCACATCCATGTGTTCCCTTTCTTTATAATTCTTACTCCAATTCCAGCCTAGTTGAAGTTCTGCTTTCTTCATAAGGCCTGTTGTAATCATCCCAAAAGCACATACTACAGAATATAATTTGCACTAGTACTGTTTCTTATTTTATTTCTGCCATTCTTGCCTTACAGTTACACTTTAGTTTCTTTGAGAACAGGAGACATCTTATTAGTATTTTGTAAATTTTTATTTTATTTTCTTGTTTTCTGCTTTAGTAGGCTCTCACATTTTCTAGCTTTGTGCTCATGGTTAGCAATAAAAACTTGTCTAAGGACTTGGTTATCTCATCTGTGAAATACAAACATTGGACTAATTCGTGGTTTTCAAATATTTTGAAGATGAAGAACCATTTCTTCAAAGACTATATTATACAATAACCCAATATACAGCAGAGATCAAAGGTAGGGCTCTAGAGCAACATGATGGGGTGAGGGAAGGTAGAGACTTTCCCCTTCTCTGTCATTCTACTCTTCCTAGAATCTCTGCCTAATCATAAAGTTACACAGGAATCCAGAAAAACCACTGGATTCAATGAAGGTTGAGGACTTTTATTACTCTGAAGGCTTTGATTTTAATCATTAGAGAAAACTTTTCTGGCTTGTGATAAAATGGGCAAACACGTCATAACAATAAAATGAAATGATAAGATAAAACGCACATCCCAGAGTGGTATTTAAGGCGTGGCTCATGGAACGGCTGTGGCAGAAACACTGTGATGCTTTTTAGAACTGCCAGATCACAGGTCTCCTTCAAGGCTTACTAAATCACAGTGGGCGAGACTGGACATTTCAGATTACCAAGTGCCCTAGATGATTCTTACAAACACTGAGGTTTGAAACCCAGTGATGTAGAGGAGTGATTTGAAACACCAGTGCACATAAGGTTCAACTACTGCTTTATACAATGTAAATATCTGGCCCTTACTCCTGTAAGTTCTGGTTTAATAGATCTTGGATAAGGTCCAGGCTTTTGTACTTAAAAAAAAAAAAATTTTTTTCCCGTGGTGATTCTCTATGTACCTCTGGCTGACACCACTGATATAGAGTGTGAAGAGAAGTAAAATACCCGGGTGCCTGGGTGGCTCAGTGGGTTAAGCCTCTGCCTTCAGCTCAGGTCATGATCCAAAGGTCCTGGGATCGAGCCCCACATTGGGCTCTCTGCTCAGCAGGGAGCCTGCTTCCCCCTCTCTCTGCCTCTCTGCCTACTTGTGATCTCTCTCTCTCTCTGTCAGATAGATAAATAAAATCTTAAAAAAAAAAAAAGAAGTAAAATACCAAAAATGGAGCGATACACAGTTGCTGCCATTACACAGCAAAACTTTGAGCTTCCTAACAGTGAAAGCATAAAAGGGACAGTTTATGTCTCTTTTTTTGGTTATGCCCACCATATGCAGGGCATACAGTAATACTCAGTAAGTCTATTTTTATTTATTGGAAGCAATCTTGCATTTCTTATGGTACCTCTTATAATGATAGGACATCTAGATTTAAAAAAAATTCTTTGACTTGCCCAGAAAGTTCACATAAAAATATTATCAACTAAGAATAAGTCCAAAAAAGCCATAATATTTATTTGGAAAATATGCTGATATTTAATCATGCTTAAATACTTTATTAGTTACTAAGTAACAAAAAGTTCAAAGGTTAAGTCTCCATTTGTTTTTGATAGCTTTCATTTTTTAAAAAATGCTACCTGATGCTTGTATGACTACCCAAGTGATTCTTTTTTTTTTTTTTTAAGATTTTATTTATTTATTTGACAGAGAGACATCATGAGAGTGAGAGGGTGTGTGCACAAGCAGAGGGAGCAGCAGGAAGAAGGAGAGGGAGAAAAAGGCTACCTGCTGAGCCAGGAGCCCGATGTAGGGCTCCATCCCAGGACCCTGGGGTCATGATCTGATCCGAAGGCAGACACTTAACCGGCTGAGCCAGCCAGGTGCCCCCACCTAAGTGATTCTTAACCTTGACTAAACAGAATCACCCCCGGATTTCAAAAGTTCTTTTAAAAATCCTGATGTTCAGGCTACAGTCTTGAATAATTACATCAGAACTTCTGGAAGTGGGATCTAGGCATCAGTATTTTATGAAGTTCCCTAAGTAATTCCAATGTGAAACTAAGGTTCTTGCTTCCATCAATAGTTCTCAAATTAGAGAATGCATGATAGTTATGTGGGAAGTTTTTGGAAATGCAAATTCCTCACTCCCTTACAACTGAGATTCAGATCCAATAGGTTTATCTGAAACAGTGGTCTTTGAGAAATAAAGACCCATAAAAAAATCAAATAGATTCTAAAAAAAGATCTAAAAGTAAATGCTGGCATAAGAAACAGAAATGTGACCTGTATTTCCAATTCTGATGAATTACTCTCAATCAGGAGATATGAATATTGGACATTTAATTTGTGATAGGTGCTACGTGACAATCATGCATTAGAATCCAGGAAGCTCCTCACTTATTCATTGGAGTATAGCAGGAAATACACTTGAGGACCACAGACCACTGAGATACCTTAAGTCAGTATTTTGAAAAATATCTTTTAGTGGTTCCTGGGTGGCTCAGTTGGTTAAACGTCAGACTCTTGATTTTGTTTCAGGTCATGATCTCCCAGAGTTGTGAGACTGAGCCCCAAGTCAGAACCCCCAGCATGGAGCCTGCTTAAGATTTTCTCTCACCCTTTGCCCCTCCCCACACCTCCATATATATACACTTGGCTCTCTCTTAGAAAGAAAGAGAGAAAGAAAGAAAGAAAGAAAGAAAGAAAGAAAGAAAGAAAGGAAAGAAAGAAAGAAAGAAAGAAAGAAAGAAAGAAAGAAAGAAAGGAAAGGAAAGGAGGAAGGGAAGGAAAGAAAAGAGAAAAGAAAAGAAAAGAGAGAGAGAAAGAATGAAAGAAAGGAAGGAAGGGAGAAATGCCTTTTAGGATTTGAGGCTGTACTTACTAAAAATCTCTACCATAGTTTTGAAGGTGAAAAGTAGAGGTTCAAGTTGGAAATGCCCTTTTTCCATTGAATGAAAAATAGGTAAAATTACCTGAAACACTTCAGTCTAAGGAACTTAGTAACTGATCCTATACAATGGAAAGGCTGAGAAGAATCAATATCATATTTCTCAGAAATTCTCAATCTTAATGTTATAAAATATAGAATTTTATAAACTACAAGACTTTTTTTTGTAATATCTATTATATTGCCACAAATTCCCAACAATGGGTTATATGATGGATAGATAATTATTGAGATAGAAGAAAATTCACAATATAATTTGAAGTTTAAAAGCATTATAACATGGCATAAGCAATCAATTGTTGTTACACCTAGTTGCATGAAGAACATTGATAAATGAAAAAAAGAGAATGAATACAAAACAAATAAGGATAAGCTATAAAATCTATAATTAATTCTTCCATGTCAGTTGAAATTCAAGTGAGGGTTGATTAGGTTATGGCATTAGTTTGAGATATTTTATTTGTCCTACATAGAAATATTACTCAAACCAGGTTAAGAGGGAAGAAAAAGTATTGAGGATATAACCGAGAAGTCCAAGAGGTAGATTTTGGCACAGATGCATTTAGGAATCAAGCAAAGTTATCCACAGCTCTTTCTCTCTTGTCTGTGTGACAAATTCATGTCCAGGTAAGCTTTCTCGATATGATGGCAAACATGGCCACCTGGGGCTCAAGACTTAACCCTGAGCTCAAGATAATCTCAAAGCAATCTTTATTAATAAAAGTTCTTTCAGGAAGCTTTGCACAGTGGCAGTATCGTAGCCAATGAGGTGTGATTACTGCTAATTGAAAATTTCTCTCAGGAAAACAAAAACAAAAAACAAAACCCCAAACTGTCTAACCTGGGCAGGTTGATAAGGTTTGTCTGGCCAGAATGGGTGACATGCTTACCCATCTGTAAGGCACAGGAGAGGTAATTGGTGGGAATGAGGGGGAGCAGAGTGGAAGGAAGGGAGACATGTGCTTGACAGTCTACTAAAGCCAAGTAGAGCAGATACAGGAATTAAAAAAATCTGAGCACATAAAAGGTAACAGATTTCCACTATAGTTAATATAGAAAATGAGTCCAAAGGAAGGAATATTTTTCAACCAGATCTTAGAAACTGATACGCAACATTTCATTATAGCTCTTGTATTTGTCCACATGTATGTTAGTGGGGATTTTCTGTCTTCTTATCAAATGTCCTTGTTGTTGTTGTTGTTTTCTTTAAGATTTTACTTGTTTTTTTATTTGAGAGAGAGCAAAACTGAGCGAGATTACAGATGGAGAGGGAGAAGCCAACTTGCTGCTGAGTGGAGAGCCTGACTCCTGATTTTGGCTGAGGTAATGATCTTAGGGTTTTGGGATTGAGCCCTGGTTACAGGCTCCTTGCTCAGTGGGGAGTTTGCTTGAGATTTTCTCAAGATCTCACACTCTCCACTCACACTCTCTCTCTGGAATAAATAAATAAATCTTTAAAAAAAAAAACAAGTGAAATAAAAAATAAATAAATAAATTTTAAAAAAACAAGTAAGAAATAAAAAAAAACAACCAAGTGATTCTCACATAAACCAATCACAAATGTCTGTCGTGTGTGTGAAGAGTTAACAATTAAGTCTGTTTTTCTGATTAATTGTCAAATATTTAAGTGGCAAATCCTATTATAAGTTGCATGACTCAAGCTTTCTTCCTTAGAAATGGCAAGTAAATGACTCATTTTATCTCTAAGACTCACATACTGAAATGAGATTATGTAGTTACATTCAGATTCAGGCTGTTATCTTCCATTATGTATGACGTCAGGGTACTTTGGGCCTATAAATTTTACAAGACATGCTCTGTTGTTTCAAAAAACAAATAACCCCCCCCAAAAAACCTCTTTTTTGGGAACAATTATAAAAAATGATAAAGTTTTCCCCAATTACTCTGTGTTCACTGGAAGGAGAAAGAAAAGTGGCTGTTCCTACAGAATCAAGAATTTGATAACAAACTCTAATTTAATCATGGACTTGATAACAAACTAATTCTAGAGTGTTACAAATGAGGATGATATTCCAGATAGTGCTCCTGTAACTAGCTAGCAACAGATTCAGCATATAATGACTTCTAAGCCACTGTTCTCTTTACAAAAGAGATCTCCATAACCCAACATGTCACTGCTCTAGATTTAAGCATAATTAGAAGAAGCCAGTAGTTTCAGTTTCCCATTTTCAATCCAAAAAATTTATTAGCATTATCTTTGGAGCTGTAAAATTGTGCAGGCACAGGAATAAACAACGGGAATGTACTGTGTGTGTGTGTGTGTGTGTGCGCGTGCATGTGCATGGCAGTACAAGAAAGAAAGGGAGTGACAGAAAGATGATGTGGCTGAGGACTTTGGGTGGGTGTTGGCAAGATGAAATTGAATCCCATAACTACTGTGCTATTCTATCAATTGAGTCAATATTGAATATTTGTGGTATACAAGAAACCAGACTAGACTTGGGGGGAGAGGCAGATAAAAAATATAATTCCTTTTAAGACTGGGGAATCCAAGATATACTTAAGTATTTAATAAAAATGTACAGCAAGATTTGACAATTTATCAAAGTGGATAATAATGAGTTGGAATAGGCGGGAGTTTTATTAGAAAAAAATGAGGTAAAATTTCTCTCTGCCTCTATCAATAAATCTAACTATTCCTTGAATTTGTAGGCTGCTTTATTGGACATGGCAAACAAACGGGCATGAAATACAGACCAGAGAGTAAATATTCTAATTCCATCTCACTTAAACATAATCTTAGGTAGCTGAGTGGTTTCATACACATTGTTCTTGGCTGAATTGTGTTCCCCAGAGGATATCCTGAAGTCTTTATCCCTGGTACTGTGCGTGACCTTATTTGGAAATAGGGTCTTTGCCGATATAATCAAGTTAAGATGAGGTCAGACTGGATTATGGTAGGCCCTAATCCAATGACTGGTGTCTTTATAAGAAGTCAGAAATCTGTTTTAAGGCACTCAGTTTGTGATACTTTGTTACACAGCCCTAGGAAACAAAAAGACACATTCTCTGATAAACTTACTGAGGAGTACAAATGGAAAGTTAATCAAGAAAGAGCTTAGATAAGGAATTTTGGAGCTCCGGTACAACTTTTGCAATTATAAATGAGGATATTCAGGGCTACAGAAATAACAGTTACTTTTCCCAAACTGATTATGGGAAGTAGGGACCAGAATCCAGGTATCTTGCTTCCCACTTTTTTTTCCTTTCATATTGTCCAATGTATATAGGAAACATGTGTTCTGCAGAGATAAACTGGAAAAAGAGACTAATACTCCTGATTTGGGCTTATTGTATTAGGTCAGCAGGTTTGTGCTTTTCTTGAAAATAACATTATATCAAATTTTACTGTCCTGTATTCAATTACCTATGAAGACTAATCCTTGAAATGAGAAACTGGGTAAGCATACCCAAAGCACTCACCCTTTTTCAGTCTTATTTTCACTTTTCCAGACTCTCTCATAAAAACAGATTCTTAGATTTTTTTAAATCATTGTCTGGACAATTGGAGCTTTATAAAATTTAAAAGTCCCTTTAGGAGTAACTAAAAAACTTAAAAAAAATTTTTTTGTAAGCAGCTTTTTAGCACACAGCAACTGGACAATGCAGAAAACAGACAAGCTGAAGAGGAAATTGTGTTTTCCCAAAGCTCTGTTCCATCGCTCTGTCTTTAAGATCCAGTGCCATGTAAAAGATGCTTGATGTTATAATGGCTTATTTGTTTGACACATTGCCAAAATGCATAAAACGTCTTAAAAAAATCACATACTACTAGAAATATGAGAATGTATTTGGTCACTGGATGCTCACAGATTTAAGGTTTGAAAAAGGAAATTTCCCTATGATTTGTACCTTTTAGGAGGAAAATTAGCATTAAATGACCCAGCTCTGTGTTAAAGGAGACTGAGGGTTTCTTACATAAAATAATCAATAAAAATATGCATTTCTAAAAATATATGTTAAAATGCAAACTTTGAGAGAGTATATTTTAACTTATAGACACATAGGTTTTGAGTTAATCATCTTGAGGCATGTACCCTAAAACACTGAAAACGTTTTCATCACATCACAAAGATTTCCCAAAAGCTCAGATGACCTGCTGAGCTATTCTGTCCTCAAAATTTCCGTAGTTCCCACCTAGTTTTGCCCTCTACTCCTATTGTTCCATAAGTTGACAGGTGCAGAACTTAAGACTCTAGCAAACAGACCCAGTGTTCCCTTGAATGAAAGCATTAATCAAGGTGAAACAAAAACAGGAAAGGGGAGGAAGGGGTGATTAGTGTATTTTAAAGGCCTGATCTTCATTAGCGATGCTGCTGGCTCTTTTAGGTCACACTGATTTCTTCTGTTTTCAGGACATGCCTGTGAACATTTGAGTCAACAGAGCATCTTTCGAATGTCAAAATATAATTTCTATTTTCTTACAGTCAAAACACAGAATTCTATCTCACACATGATCTAAGCCAAGTGAATCGTTTTCACAGTAAGTAAGAAGTTCTATGTTTATTTCTTTCAACAAATCACATCAGCACACATGACCTCACATAATGGCTATGCCTGAGGCTTAGAAGGTCCACATGTTTACGTATAGCAAATAATATTGTTGTATTGCTCTGGTAACTAGCTCCTAGGGACCCCTGTGTAGGCAGATCTGCAGGGGCCTCTGTGGCTATCATTAAGGGGGTTGTCTGGTTGCAGATGACTGTGTTTAAAACTTCCAACCTATGAAATTCCCTGCCAGAAAACACCATCAGGTCATAAATGTAGTACAAATTGATTCAAGTAACAGAATCGAGAGGCTGCTTGGGATCTCTAAAGGACATTTGATACTGACACATCTAAGAAGAGTTATGCCTGCTTCAGACAATGAGGTCCCCGATCTGATTTTAAAGTTGTCCAGGGCACTGAGTAGTTTTGAGATTCTTATAAAGTCCCTAGGAAGAATGAACTTCTGGACAATTTATGTTACACATCAATCTGTTTTCTTCTACAACACTGTATAATTAGCTATAATATAAAATTGACATTTTGTTGGTCTTCGATATTTTTCTCTAGAGCAATGGTTCTCAATCCTGATTGCACATTAGAGAGATCCGGAGAGCTTTAAACAAACAAGCAAACGAACAAATCAATGTCCCAAACCCCAGCCCAATCAAATTAAATCAGAATGTCTTTGGGTATTCCAGCACTGGCATTTTTAAAAACTACCAAGGAGATCATCTTATGCCAGCAAAGTTGAAACTACTGTCCTCGTGTATGGACTTTACTGCTGACAGGTGATTGATTAATCAATAGCATCTTTGCAGTCTGATAGTAGAACATATATTATTTTTTTTGTTACTTTTTTGTTTTTTTTTTTAATTTAAAGTCACCCTACTTCATTCTTAGTTATTTCTCTGGGATGAGTTTTCAACAAAACAGGCAGAATGATTGTTTTATTATTTTTTTAAATATTTTATTTATTTATTTGACAGAGAGAGAGATCACAAGTAGGCAGAGAGGCAGGCAGAGAGAGAGGAGGAAGCAGGTTCCCTGCCGAGCAGAGAGCCCTATGCAGGGCTCGATCCCAGGACCCTGGGACCATGACCTAAGCTGAAGTTAGAGGCTTTAACCCACTGAGCCACCCAGGCGCCCCCAGAATGACTGTTTTAAAACAAGTGAGTTCATGTTACTTCTCTAACTCCGAACAGTTCCAAGGCTTCCCACCAGTCACAGTCTGGCTCTACTGCAGCAAGAAGTAGTGATCTGGCCTAGTCCTAGGACCACGTCTCCTACCACTCATTTCCTATGTCACCCTCTGCCTACTGCATCTCCAGCTGTTTCAAAATGCTAGGCGGGGTGCCTCTGCCAAGTAGACTGTTCCCAGAGGTTCACAGGTTGGCTTTCTCACTTTTTTTTTCAGGTCTGTCTATGCTCAAATATCATCCCTGTGCAGAAGCATTTCCTGTCCAAAACAGCCACCTCCTCTCCATGATTATTTTTCATCCACTGACCCTGATTCATTACACTTATCAATACACACACCAATAACTTTTGCAAACCAAGAGGAAGCAAACTTTTTCTATAATTGGCCAGAAAGTAAATCTTCAAGGTTTTGCATGTCTTATAGTCTCTGTTACAACTACTCAATTCTGTTCCAGTGCAAAAGTGGCTATAGACAGTACGTAAACAAATTAACATGATTGTGTTCCAATAAAACTTTATTTAAAGAAAAGACAGAGGATCGGAGTTGGCAGGCTGGCAATACTTTACTGACCTTTGCTGAGTAAGTTCTGCCACATATTTGGGTTGCAGTACTGCATTTTCTGTTATTTATACAACCCTCTCTATCTGAAAAAATTCCAGATTAATAATGCACCCAAGGGTAAATTAGCAAACTTTAAGTGTCATTAGTATTTGCACCAATCTTAGCATTCTTTCAAATTCTAAAAGGAACATATAACTTGTATGTTCTTTTTGAGTCAAAATTCCTTTGAAAGATAAAAGCCAAATTAAAACTCAAGTTCTTGGGTCTAGCACTTTGGGGGACTTGTAGGAGATCTGACATCAAAAAGCTACAACTAGTAGATTACGGTTTCACAGAAAGAAGCATTACAACATCTCCCAAGTACCATTAACCAATTGAGGCACTCTTGGTGTTTTGTCTTTCTTAAACCTGTTTAGTACAGGAAATAAAGTCTTTTCTTTCACAATTCTTTATGATGAAGAAGCTTATGATAGCTCTGAACACAAGTACTTGGTAGAAATGATTTTTTTTTGGGGGGGGGCTCAACAGCTTTTTGAACTTACTTTAAGAATAACCTTCCCAGCAGGAGGATAACATGACCATAAAAACAGTTCAGTGTTCCTAGAAGTGTATCCTAGTGAACACTGATCTGTAGGATCATCATAGGTATCAAAATGGAAAAAGCCTCTGGTCAAATAAATTTGGGAGACACTAGCTTCTCTACTGCAGGATTTTCAGAACATCCTAGATAAAAGTGTATCTATAGATACATTCCCAGTATCTGAATTTTCAAGAAAGTTTATAAATACTCTAGCTTGAGCTACAATGTGCCCAAGTTTCTTATTCTGTTTTGATCACAGAAATCTGTTTTTACCTATAGGTGATCTTGCAGAAACAGGACTCCATGGAATCTGAGAAAAACAATTAAATTCTATGCTCACTAAAAGTTATTTAATAATCTCTGGAGGCTTCCCTTGATATTACTGAGTTTCACAAGTACTACTGATACAAACTGCTTTGTTTATTATTATTGTTATTATTATTATTATTACTTGAAGACATGTTAGCAACTATAAAGAGATGTAGTTTGCCTATAAAAATCTTAACATTCTTGTCTCAGCTCTTGTTGATTAACTATGTATCTCAATGTAATGTCTACAAAGAGTGATGTTACTTTTACATACTTAAAATTTCAACAGAAAGTTAAAGGAGTCCTGCTTATTTTTTTCTGAAATGAATCATCTAGTTCTTTTTTCAAATAATATAGAAATACTTTAAAGTAAGCCATAACAGCAAGTCCCAATAAAAGCTCAGTAAGAAAGGACTTTAGATGAAAAAGCACACCTAGGGAATGCTGTAACTAGTAAGAAGGAAGGAAGTCAATTTAAAACAACAGGAGAAGCGACAACTACTTCTCTTCAACAATACTTTACTTATCACTTTACTACTTAGCATTTTGTGTTGAACTACTTTTACTCTACTCACTATCCACATATATGCCTGGAAATATTTTGCAAGAACAGTGCTTTATTCATACCTCCTCAGAAAGCAAATTCTAATTATGATATGTGATATTAACAAACAGTTCAAGCTTAAAATATGTCCTGGGACAATTCTATCAAACTACCATTATGAAAAATTTTATTAATCTTCAATATATTCAAAGCCCCCAAATGGACAAACGTAGGATTTGGAAACCAGAAGAAACATGGTATTCTCTACACAATTCCTTCATCCCCATTTCGTTCTAATGCCCAGTTTGAGTGGAAACTAAAGGAGAATATGAGGGTAATTCCAGGAGCATAGAAACTAGCTTTGCTTTCCCCTTAACATTAATTATCTATACTTCTTCTAGTAGTTATAAAAATAGAGCAAAAATTTGAGCTAAAAACAAAACTCCCCCAAAACTGTAACAAAAAACTCAAGAGAAACAATATATGAACATGTTACAATTCTAATGTCTTGAATTTGTTGCTACACACATTGGTCTGCCATGATTTGTTAAATTATGTTGAACTGATATGAAAGAACCCCCAGTGGCCATTGAAAGCTTCAAGTTTCTAGACTAATTAGTGCTTTATCAAAGTATTCAAACAAATGTTATTTTCAAAGAATATCAGTATTATTGGGGAGAGTATGTGGTATGGTGAGTGCTGTGAAGTCTGTAAACCAGGCGATCCACAGACCTGTACCCCTGGGGCTAATAATACATTATATGTTAATAAAAAAAATTAAAAAAAAAAGAATATCAGTATTATCTAAGAATTAATACGAAGGATTCTAGTGGCTACTTAATTAGAGAAACACAGGCAAAAAGATCTTCTTGGAAAAAATTTAATACTTCTCTCAGCCTGTGTATGACAGTGAGCATTATGACTATCCAAAAGGCAGCTGTTGCATTGCATTTCTATCACATGTCTTTGCTAAAGAGCGGCTCTGTTTCTTAAACTAATGTCAAATGTTTGGCATTTCTCTCCTTCCCCTTTACCCAGGATTTACTGTTCTTATTTAGATGCAAGCTTAGCCAGCAATATCCTGCAGTTATCCAGAATCTGCAAAGCATTGTATTAGTGAAGTCTGTGATATAAATACAACAATATATTTTTAAGCTTTAGTGTAGATTCATAATGCACAAATTCTTCTTAACAAGCAAAGCAAAAATATTTCAAAATCATAAACTCAGAGGATAGGTTTAGAATTCCCAGTCTTATATAGACAGAATCAAATGAATGAACAAAGAAAAGTTTGCAATGATTGATGTGGTAGATTTAGGTGCATTCTACACTTCCAAAGGGATGAAGAAAATCACTGTTAAAAACTTTAATGTGTTATTTTTAAGACCAGCATAATAATGACTCTAATTAATACAAGCTACCATATTTTTCTTCTCACAAATTTGTCTTAATCCAGTTATTTTTATTATAAAATATTATTCCACTGTACTCTGCACTTTCTTAAAATTGTAAGAATATAACCAAGTATTATTCAGTGTTAGAAGAGATTCAGAGTGATTTATCTGCAGTATTTAGTGACAGTTATGGTTTATGAAAATTTTCAATGTAACTTGAAAAACTGTCCTCTTACTTCAGTAATAAGTTTTTGCTTTATCCCTTCAATTACATTTCTTATTGGTTTGTATATTTCCATTTTCTTCACTTCTTTAACTGGAGGCTCTATAAAAGCTAGTCCCATTTTCTTTATTGACATGGCATTAATAAACCAGTAGTTATAATACTCATATACAATTCTAGACTTTTCCCTTATTTTTCCTCAAATGTGTACTCCATTGTATCTAACACAGTGCAGGACTACATATTTAATCATTGCTGAGTCACTTGTTCTTTTAGGTCTTAATGTTCATCTTTTGATTGTAAGTCTGTTTTTTTTCTGCTTGCTTTTAAGAGTATCCTTCTGAGTTTTAAGTTTTATTATAACTTCTCTAAAAGTGAGTATCATTTTATTTATTCTTATTTGTATTTGTAGCATTCTTAAAATTGTCTCTTAGCCTGTTCTAGAAATTATTTCTTTTAGATTTTTAAAATTTATTCATTTGAGAGAGAGAGAGAGAGAGTGAGTGAGAAAGAGAGAGCATGAGCAGGGTGAGGGACAGAGGGAGAAGCAGACTCCTCACTGAACAGGGAGCCCGAGGTGGGGCTCAGGCCGGGATCATGACCTTAGCTCAAGGCAGATACTTAACTGACTGAGCTACCCAGGCGCCCCTGTTTTGGAAATTAATTCCTTCCTTCCTTCCTTCCTTCCTTCCTTCCTTCCTTCCTTCCTTCCTCTCTTCCTCCCTTTCTTCTCTCTCTCTCTCTCTTTCTTTCTTTCAGGAATTAACAGAGGAGTCCATAGGTCTTGAGGACCTCTGCCTATTTGTCAGTTTTCTTCTCCACATTCTTTTTGGCCTATTTCCATGGTCTCATAAGGTGCTTTTCCTTCTGGTGATGGATCTTGGCCTTCTCCTTCCTCTTCTTCTCCAGGGTGGCTGTTACTGCCTGGTGTTTCCAGCCAACCTCATGAGACAGGCACCCCAGGTAAGCAAACTTCCCTGTAAGCTTCAGGTGCACCACCTTGAGGGCAGCAGGAACCACCATCCAGTTTTTCTTGTCATGGGCTGGCAGGATCCCATCAGACATCTTGAGGTGGTCCAGGGCAGCCTGGCCTCACTCGATCTTGTGAGGCATCATGCCTCTCACTATCCACCAAAAGACTCGGCTGCATGCTCAGAAGTGTAGGGGCCACAGGATGAGTTGGTGTTCCTGCATTTACAGAGGAAGGCCAGGTACTTCTACTTGTTTCTGCAGAAATTCCCAGAAATGTGGATACCCTCACAGCACACGACTACAACCTTTCAGCCCAGAAACACCTGTCTGGCCACCATGGCTGCCAGGCAGCCCAGGAGATGGCCTCGGCCACAGAGAACCAGGACCTGCCCTTCCACCATCTTCCACAGCCTCCTGGGAAAGGTGTTTTGGAAAATTCTTGACAATATTCTCTTCAACTATTGCTTCTGTCCTTTTTTTCTATCAACTAGCCTCTGGAAATCCAATTACTTGTTGTTAATATTTTTTTTAAAAAGATTTTATTTATTTGACAGAGAGAGAGAGAGAGCGAGCGCACAAGCAAGCAGAGTAGCAGGCAGAGGGAGAAGCAGGCTCCCCACTGGAGCAGAGCACCTGATACCCGGCTGGATCCCAGGACTCTGGGATCATGACCTGAGCTGAGGGCAAACACTTAACAACTGAGCCAACCCGGTGCCCCAGTAACTGATAACTTAAATATCTAGATCACTTGTGCCTCTGTTTCTGTTATTTGATTTTCTTTGCTCTTGTTTCTCAGTATGCATGGATATATATTTTTTAATGTACTGAAGATTTTATTGTTTTTATGGTCATCTCTTATTCATCTCATTTGAAGTTTTTGGCAAATTAATTGTAGAAAAGATAGACATGTACTGTATTATGTCTTTGTAGGCATGTAGTATAAATAGCTCTTGTATAGTTTACTCAGCATGTGCAAACATAAGATTTTAGAAGAAAGTATTAGAAGCCTATCGGATTAAATACACTTTCTACTGTTTACCCAGATATTAAAAACTCTACCCTTTATATATAGATGCCATTCTGTAGCACCCAGAGTTAATTTGTTTTTCATAGTAATTTTAGATAGGAGATAACTCCAGTGTGAGTTTTCCAGGGGTGCCTGGATATTTTTGATCACCTCTTAGAAATTCTGAGTGAAATACTGTAGAGACTCAGGATAATATTTTCTTCCTTCAGAGAAAGTTCAGTCTATTTGCTGGTAAGCATCTATACTGGGGGCCAATCATATTAATTCAATTGGGTTTTGAATTACCTTTTGGTAATTACCTTTTGGCTGGGTTGAAATCTTGGTAAGATTTACTGTTTCTGGTTCACTTCCCTTCCAAGGGTGTTACCCTCCAGGAATCCCAAGTGAGAGCTGAGGGCTTGACTAATCAACTTCTCCTAAGTTAGACTTGAACTTCAGTTTTTCTCTCAGCACCATATGGCTGCTGAAAGCTCTTCTTGGCTTCTTGTTCTTTGGTCCTGCACAGGCTTAGAATTCAGTAATGCCCTAAATGCAAAACCTTGAGTAACAGGCCCATTTTCCTGGGCTCCCTTATGGCATATATTCCTCATCCTGGCTGTTGTGACACTTCTCTTTGACAATATCCGTCTCTCTTTAATATGGAGACTGGGGCGCCTGGGCGGCTCAGTGGGTTAAAGCCTCTGCCTTCAGCTCAGGTCATGATCCCAGGGTCCTGGGTTTGAGCCCCACATCAGGTTCTCTGCTCAGCCGGGAGCCTGCTTCCTCCTCTCTCTGCCCATCTTTCTGCCTACTTGTGATCTCTGTCAAATAAATAAATAAAATCTTAATATGGAGACTGCTGAAAACTCTGTTGCCTTCTTGCCATTTAGCAGTGGCTCTCTTCCTTATTCTCTGTTTCTTTTCTCTCTTCAAATGCTTGAGAGGATGAGAAAATAGTCTGAGAAGAATGTCACTTCACAGTCGTTGGGGCCACCACTCTGCAATTCCCTTGTTTCTGGAATCTTGAACACTAATCCCCACCTGCTTCAATAGCTTCTGACGCCTTCATTTATAGTTTCTTTTGTATTTATTTTTTGGATTACTATTATTTTTGGTGGGAACACTGGTTTGCTATGAGCTATTCTATCATAGGCAGAATTTGAAATCTCTATTTGGTTTTAAGTTGGCAGATCCTCAAAGACTCCATGAAAATGGAAAAATTAAACTCTCCATCACAGTTTCAGAAAAAGTTGGAATGAGGCTCCCGAGCCATTTATAGATGTATCAAACTGATGTTTCAAAAGAGCATATATATATATATATATATATATATATATATATATAAAATCCTAAAATGTAGTAAAGAGGAGACCTAAAACATAAATATATTGTATCTTTAGGAAAAATTTACCAGAAAAACTGAAACAGGGAACACAAAAACAAAATATGAAAAATATATGAAAATATAATTAGAGAAAAAAATTATTTGCTTGACATTTTCGGAGACAATATTCAAGTAATTGGTGATCTTCCAATACCTTTATTTTGGACTGGCTTTTACAGAAATTCAGTTGAATCAACGTCACTAAAAGTGTGTGTTGGGGGGCACAAACTATAATTTTTAAACTAAGTGTAAGTAGTGTTAACCTGTCTCCAAGAAGGCCTTGAATTTTACTTAGTTTAAATAACGGACTTTGGAAAATACATGACTTTATACATGAATATCCTAGTCCTTTCACTTTTTTTGTGACATTTGTGAACTGAGTGATTTTAATTTGGGGACTGTATGAGGACAGAGGAAGCAGGAAGAGAGACTGAGAAACAATTGTTGATCTGCTTCATGGTTTGAACTTACTGAAGCTCTTGGTATCTTTCCTCTTCTATCCAAATCAGTAAGCAGTGGGCCCCAGATTGCTACATTCATTTCATCTTTAAGCAGGAAAAGAAAGCAGAGCTGTTTTGGAGAAGAGGAGGGAGGATAAATCAGTGATCTAAAGAAGGAAGGAGGAAGCTCTGGGCACTAACAAACACAAGCTTGTGCTTCAGAGATAAAAGTACAAATACATAGTCTATATCATCACAGAAACTTGTAAACCAGAGAATGGAACAATAGCTGTGGAACTTAAAGTATTTGGCTTTCTACCCCAAACATAGGCACGAAGTTTAAGGAGCCACTAATTATTAAAGCTATCACCTAGAACAATCCTCCAAAAGTAGAACATCTGGTTAATGCCACAAAAACCACAGTAATGAGTAGGGACAAGATTAGTATCTATGACACACCAGTGACTACAGACTTAACTAGACATTATTGTAGGGAGGCCTCTTTTTTGAGTGATATCATCCTACTCTGAGGTGCAATAGCTAAAAAAGGAAAACAAAACAAAAATAACCCAGACATCCCTCCTTTTCTAGACTTAAAAACCTGAAGAATCTGCATACTCAGCACCCAAGAGTTTTGTAGGGAGCCAGACTTAATTCAGCATATCAGTGTGTTACTGAGAAATACTAACAGGGACACATTTCAAACCCTTGTGTCTATATTTAACATACTTCTTCTCTAAGTTAGACTTAGGGAATCCTAAGAAAAAAGCTGGGGAATGGTTGAAGTCATTATGGAATGGGATGGTTATTGACTGAAATAATGATCAATCCACTGGTAAAATCACTATAGGGAAAGATTTGGTAGTATATTAATTACAAATCAGAAAAGTCACATCAACACATTCAGTGAAAGAATGGTAAATTTCCCTGTGGAAAGAATAATAACACAGACAAGTCTTCTATAACAGAGAACAAAGAAACATGAAAAATGAGACATATAGACATATAGTAGTATTTGCCCTCAATACCAATGAAATTTGTACTGTGCTCATCCTATGGTCCTGGTACCACTTAGGCAACAATCCTCAGGGATGTAAAATATAGGATATGATGTATTTCAGCAAGACTATAACAGAATTTAACCTCATGCATAATATACTACTTTTGGGGTTAAAATATGTTGATTTGTTTTCCTTCTCTGTTACTTCTAAATTGTGAGAACTGGAAAAGTAACACTCATTTCTCGTTTTCATCTTCTGATCTCCACAAACCTTTCCCAAAGGGCAAAACTTATTGGAAACCATGGCCTAGGCCTGTTCATTTAGTTATGACTAAGATTTAAATCATCATACACTGAAGGCAGAAACCTTTGGCCCTATGTAAATTAAACAAAGCTAGGACTCAGCTCTCATGTCTCTTTTGACTTTAAAGCATTCCTCCAAACTTTTACTGTGCTCTGGGCTCAAGCTTTCAGCTGCATTAACTGAGATGTATGCTATGAGTCTGTACTTGCTAGAGACATTTTCTCCAAATGTTGATTTATTTATTTATTTATTTATTTATTTATTTATTTGACAGACAGAAATCAGAAGTAGACAGAGAGGCAGGCAGAGAGAGAGGAGGAAGCAGTCTCCCCGCTGAGCAGAGAGTCTAATGTGGGGCTTGATCCCAGGACCCTGGGATCATGACCTGAGCCGAAGGCAGAGGCTTTAACCCACTGAGCCACCCAGGTGCCCCAAAATATATGCTGTTTTTTACTGAACAATTTTGTGTATGAATTTGCTGTTAATATCATCCCATATATGATTTCTGGTATCAACTCTTTTTGTGACATTGAGTAATATCTCTTTGGCATAATACTAGATTTGGTTTAGGTGAATGTGTGGTTGTAAAAAGTTGGTTTGTGATACATTTTCAAATATTTTATCTTTATTGACCAGACTGACTCAACTAGTAACTTGTGGAGACAGGATTATTGTCCAGGCCATCTGATTTCCAGAACTTTTTCTCTTTGCTAATTCTCAAAACTATTTCAAAAAAGAAGAATATAAGCTGTTTATTATAGATATAAGGTCTTTATTTCCTCCAAGTCATAAACTTACAATACAATCTTTTCCCTAGATTTTGTCAATTTTGGTGTATGCAGCGAATAGGCTAAGAGTTAAAGTACAAGATCATATAGGAAAACTTGAATATTGGCTGTCATTTTGGAATAGGTGTTTTTGTAGTTTACTTGTCCTTTATTTTTTCTTTTTACATTTTTTTCAGTCAATCTCAGCTAAAGTGGTATTCCTGGTTCTTTGAGAATATATTGTAAATTATGACAACATGAAAGTGTCCTGCTTACTTATTTAACATTTTTCAAAAAACACATATGTTCACTGTTCCAGGTTTTAAGAGATTTTAGAATATTGTACACTTAAATCCTCTTAAACTCTGCCCCCAATACACTGAGGTATGTATGAGTCCAGGGTATTGACAACATGGATAAGTAAGTGTTAATAATTTTTTTTTTTACTCTAAAGAACAGAAATTTAAAAATAAAACTCATCTTGAAAACTACTTCTAGCTGACTTGGTCAACATCAGTGATTACAGCTGGGCAGGCTGCTTACCAGGTGACTCAGCCCCTTTGCAATTGCTCAGTCCATGGTATGCCACTGTGGGTATCTACTTACACTCACATGGAAAAAAGGTTGGTAATGAATCATGAAACCCTGAAATATAAGCATACTTTTAAGAAAAATGCATGGGATTTCCCAGGATTTAAAAAGGAGTTTCTCTCCTTTATCTCCTAAAATGTTTTTTCAGAATATTATCTACATTATTCTTAAAATTAATCCCACCCCCATCCTTTCTCCATAATGTTCAGTATTTAATTTTTCCCTTTAATTTCAGAAACATTCTATCTCGGTTTGGAACATTTTTGGTATAGACGATGTAGTTTTTAATATACTGCCATGTACAATACCAGATTTGACAACAAGGGGAACAACATAATTTCTTGACCATTTTCTGGGAGCTACTGGTGTGTGTGTGGGGGGAATCTGTGCTTTCCTATTATGGGTCTCTTTAGCCATTTTCTTTTGAGACCAGGATGGCACAGGCAACTGAGGCCGGTTTGCAGGCATTTCATAGATTACTGAGGAAGCCAATTTAATGAGCATCCACAATCATTCCAGAGGTTAACCTTATGAGGCAATTAAGAAAAATCATCCCAGTATTGTGAAATGACCTAGAATCAGAGATCACTGGCCTTAACAAAGACTCTTTTTATGTAGAAAGTTAAGTATACACTTGGACTTGAGTAAATAATAGTCTTTGGCGATGTGGAGATTGGCATGTAGCTCAGCTCCAATGAAGCTGATATAATAGAAAGAAACAGAGGTAACCTTTGCCTTTGTAAGAACAAGGAAGGGACATTTGGAATTCATGAGACAATATTTCCAGTTTCCTTTAAGGGATAACTGTCTTTTTCAAAGAGGAGATTGTCTTGATATTTGTTTTACTTAATGCAGGGAATGCAATTTCCAAATTTTATCTATTATTTACTGGTTATTGTATACATCACAGGCAAATGCAGGACAGAAATCAACACAGAAGATGTGAATTCTGGATTGCCTCTTGGCATGCTAATACCAAGTTGCGATATCATGTGAAGAAAAATAGAAATCTTGATCAAAAACACAATGGAGTATTCTCTAACTGAAGAACACTTTTCAACTTAGTAATAGATATAACTTTGTAATACCAGATTACAGGTTTCTCCAACTCTACATTTATTGTGGAAGTCTCAATAATTATGTGCTATTGGGATTGTCAGTTTTTACTCCCCAAACCTTATCATAATTCACAACTTTTAATATCATTTTCTTATAAAGTTAAAAACATGTCTTTTAAAAAATCAAAGATTTAAAATATCAAAACTTCTACAACAAAGCATTAAAATGAAAGGTAATGAAACTTGGGTTTAGTTTTAAAATGGAATTAGAATTTGAAAAGTAAATATTTTTAACTGAAATTGTACACTTTATTTTATGAACTTTTTTTTCTTTTTCTAGTATATAACTTAATGATGTTTTGATGACTTTTACTTTAAGGCTAAAAAGTTATCCTTAATAAGTCTTGCAACATCAATGGCCATGAACAAATTTTTCCAAATAAAATGATCATCCCAACAAAAAGAAAAGGTATGCATATATGTATGTCAGATTTTCTTAAGATTTGAGACAAAGAAAAACAGATAAAATAAATTTGAGAAAACAAGGTGTATAATTATCTTTTGCCTTACTTAGGTCACATTACATTCATTTACTGGCGATTTCTTATTCAGACTTTGTTGATATTAAGTCTGACTTGTTTTCAGTTGCATCCAGCATCCAATTTTGTTTGAAATAGCTTTAGAAATCTTACATAAAAGATGAAAGAAGACTGTAGCAGTAGTTGAAGAGTGATCTAATGAAAAGAGTTAAATTTAAGATACAAAATAACTTTTCTTCTTTCTTCTTCTTTTTTTTTTAGAGTGGGAGGGGTGTGGAGGAGAACCTTAACCAGACTCTAAGCATAGAGCCTGAGGCAGGGCTTGATCTCACAACACTGATATCATGACTGAACCAAAATCAAGAGTCAGATGCTTAATCAACTGAGCCACCAAAGCACCCCCAAATAACTTTTTTTTAGTACATATATCTTTATAGTTATATTAAAATTAAAAACTAGTTTATTTTTAAAAACTGTACCATCCAAATCGGCAAAGAAGAAGTCAAACTATCACTCTTTGCAGATGATATGATACTCTATGTGGAAAACCCAAAAGACTCCACTCCAAAACTGCTAGAACTTGTACAGGAATTCAGTAAAGTTTCAGGATATAAAATCAATGCACAGAAATCAGTCGCATTTCTCTACACCAACAACAAGACAGAAGAAAGAGAAATTAAGGAGTCCATCCCATCTACAATTGCACCCAAAACTATAAGATACCTGGGAATAAACCTAACCAAAGAGACTAAGAATCTATACACAGAAAACTATAAAGTACTCATGAAAGAAATTGAGGAAGACACAAAGAAATGGAAAAATGTTCCATGCTCCTGCATTGGAAGAATAAATATTGTGAAAATGTCTATGCTACCTAAAGCAATCTACACATTTAATGCAATTCCTATCAAAGTACCATCCATTTTTTTCAAAGAAATGGAACAAGTAATCCTAAAATTTATATGGAACCAGAAAAGACCGCGAATAGCCAAAGGAATATTGAAAAAGAAAGCCAAAGTTGGTGGCATCACAATTCCGGACTTCAAGCTCTATTACAAAGCTGTCATCATCAAGACAGCATGGTACTGGCACAAAAACAGACACATAGACCAATGGAACAGAATAGAGAGCCCAGAAATAGACCCTCGACTCTATGGTCAACTAATCTTCGACAAAGCAGGAAAGAATGTCCAATGGAAAAAAGACAGCCTCTTCAATAAATGGTGTTGGGAAAATTGGATAGCCACATGCAGAAAAATGAAATTGGATCATTTCCTTACACCACACACGAAAATAGACTCAAAATGGATGAAGGACCTCAATGTGAGAAAGGAATCCATCAAAATCCTTGAGGAGAACACAGGCAGCAACCTCTTTGACCTCAGCCGCAGCAACATCTTCGTAGGAACATCACCAAAGGCAAGGGAAGCAAGGGCAAAAATGAACTATTGGGATTTTATCAAGATCAAAAGTTTTTGCACAGCAAAGGAAACAGTTAACAAAACCAAAAGTCAACTGCCAGAATGGGAGAAGATATTTGCAAACGACATATCAGATAAAGGGCTAGTGTCCAGAATCTATAAAGAACTTAGCAAACTCAACACCCAAAGAACAAATAATCCAATCAAGAAATGGGCAGAAGACATGAATAGACATTTCTGCAAAGAAGACATCCAGATGGCCAACAGACACATGAAAAAGTGCTCCATATCACTCGGCATCAGGGAAATACAAATCAAAACCACAATGAGATACCACCTCACACCAGTCAGAATGGCTAAAATTAACAAGTCCGGAAATGACAGATGCTGGCGAGGATGCGGAGAAAAGGCAACCCTCCTACACTGTTGGTGGGAATGCAAGCTGGTGCAACCACTCTGGAAAACAGCATGGAGTTTCCTCAAAATGTTGAAAATAGAACTACCCTATGACCCAGCAATTGCACTGCTGGGTATTTACCCTAAAGATACAAACGTAGTGATCCGAAGGGGCACGTGCACCCGAATGTTTATAGCAGCAATGTCTACAATAGCCAAACTATGGAAAGAACCTAGATGTCCATCAACAGACGAATGGATAAAGAAGATGTGGTATATATACACAATGGAATACTATGCAGCCATCAAAAGAAATGAAATCTTGCCATTTGCGACAACGTGGATGGAACTAGAGGGTATCATGCTTAGCGAAATAAGTCAATCAGAGAAAGACAACTATCATATGATCTCCCTGATATGAGGGAGAGGAGATGCAACATGGGGGGTTAATGGGGTAGGAGAAGAGTAAATGAAACAAGTTGGGATTGGGAGGGAGACAAACCATAAGTGACTCTTAATCTCACAAAACAAACTGAGGGTTGCTGGGGGGAGGGGAGTTGGGAGAGGGGGGGTGGGGTTATGGACATTGGGGAGGGTATGTGCTATGGTGGGTGCTGTGAAGTGTGTAAACCTGGAGATTCACAGACCTGTACCCCTGGGGAAAAAATAAATATATGTTTATAAAAAATTAAAAAAAAAATAAAATAAAAAGGCAAGGATTTCCACAAAGAAAAAAAAAAAAAGTCTGCCAAAACTGAATTTCAAAGGCAGAAAATTGTGGTGGTTTAGAGCACAACTCTTACTATTTATTATTTGAGTGACCTTAGAAAAGCTATTTAATCTCTCTAGGTCCCCAGTTTTCTCATCTGTTAAGCAGAGATTAAAAATAAGAATACCTAGCTCTTAAGATTTGTATCAAGATTAAATGAATTAGTATTTGTATCTTGTGTACAATAGCATCTGGGACCATCTACATCTATGGAACTATCTACCTCTATGTACTATCTACATCTGTGTCCTCTCTACATGTATATTAAATATATATAAATGATCATCTGATATTAGCAACTATGTGGAAGCAGTAGAATCTATGGAGGATTATGTACGGTTTTTCTACTAACAAATAAACAAAGAAAATAATCACAAAAAAAAAATAAAAACTGTACCAGATCACAGCTATACCTACAATTGCCCATAATTTGACTAAGCTTACCATTTAACATCTGTTCTGAAATCTAAACATCGCCCAAAATAAAAGTGTTACTCAACTCATGTTATTCTATATTTGGCTAGAGGAAATACTGAAACATTAAAATATCTAAATATCCTCATGTCAAATTGACAATATGATGGCTAGAGGTTTTACTTTTCAACTATTTCCTGAAGCATTAGATAAAATAGTCATCATATAATTACCAGAAGAAAACAAAATGGCTAATTGAAATGATTTTTTCCCTTCTCCAACTTGAACTGCTTTGGTATATACTACAGGGATCCCAAATGATCTTAGAATTCAAGCATGCTTGCCCTAGAAACTTGCATATAGGAACAGTGGTAACCAAGACCTGGGAATGCTGACTTTGCTGTACATATGATCAGTCCAAACCAGGCTGATCTCACCTGACCAAATCTAAAGTCTCACAATTAGTGTAAACCTACAATCATACATGCTTGTTGGTTCTGGGGCTACTGGGTTACCTCAGTGGGACATTCCAATGACAAATTCATCAATCACAGCTGTATTTGCTCAGCTACAACCACAGCTGAATTGACTGCATCTTCCAAACAAGAGTGACTGTGATATGAGTAATAATAGTGAAATGACAATACTGGTTTACACTTTCTTGCTTTTTTTATTCCTTTCATAATGAATTCAGTTATTACCTTACTTGTTCTTCATAGTAACCCATTAGGCAATTTAGTCCTTATTTTAACAGAAAAACTGAAAAATAGTTAAGTGACTAGCCCACATCACAATGAATCTCTTCAGTATTTCTATCAGAATCAGTAGATGAAATATTTTTAAGATATATAACTACTTGTAAAATAAAAAGGAATGAAATATAATTATGTACATGTAATAACTAAAATATTTGTTTTTATCAAAAGAGATTAATAAAGCAGTCATTTATATTTCAGTTGTTTGTTATAATTATGAAAATAGAGAAATTCCTTATATGCTTACTAACAGAAGAGATGGCCCAGAGCATTTTGGTTTTTTTCAGAGAGAAATGTTTACTGAGTCTAAACTAAACCACCAATTCATTTGTCTGGTTTAAAAAAGCGTATCTCATTGGAAATCTCATGACTATCCGCAAAAGAATTTATAGAAATGCCACTACCCTGGTTAGGTTTTCTTTTTATTCAACTTCCTATAATTTGAAACTTAATAGTGCTTCAACATGATTGTAGAAATGTTATTATTTTATAGTTAAATATAATTATAAAAATGACTTCTTTATCTGTTGAAATATATTTTAGAATATCTGCTAAGATATGTATTAGGATGTAAAAGATACAGATTCCAGCTAATTGTTTAAGCAAATAAATACATTCTGAACTTGCAAAATATGACTGCCTTCATTTTTCTTCCCATCCATTCAGCTGACAACCAAAAATTGGGAACACACTGCAAAGCCTTTCTTAGATTGTCAAATTATTTTGTTCTATGTACCAAGGTTTGAAATCCTTCTCATGGTTAAATGATAAAATTAAAATGTCTCCGTTGCCATTATACTACTATTTCTTGGATATGGCATTTTAAAAGAGTGTGGTGAAGAAGACAGAATTATTTTTTCGACTACGTGCAGTTTGGCTTGTTCATGTAGTTACAAAAAAACAAATGTTTGTCCAACAAAATGCTGAGAATCATGTCTCCTGGGAAACTTATACAAGGTCAAAGTTTCATGAACATAAAAAAAAATCTTGTAAAAGCAAACTAGCATGTAATATGAGAAAGTAAAAAGAGTGGTTGGGGAAAAGTTTGATTCTGTTGGTTGAAACATCTATTGAGAAAAAAATAAGTTACTGTCTTCTTAAAATACTATATTTGCAAACACACTCATAGAGTAATGATCAATTTCCAGCAATATTACAGAGAAGGGAGGAGTCATACTTGGAACAAAACTGTTTGAGGGGCACATAATAGAAAAGGGAGTGTGAAAGAGCTTAATATTGTAGAATGTGCAGTACTGGGATAATTTGCTGAAGGGTACATACGTGATAGAGATCATGAAGGATAGACAAGTGTGGCTGTGATTTCTATCAACTCTACGATCCTGCTGGTTTCATTCACTACTGAATCCCCATGTGCCAAGTGTTTGACACATAGAGGACTCTCAACAATTATTTCTTGAATGATTGAATTAGTAAACAGTAAACAATCTAGACAAAGCTATGATCATTGATTTGATATCAGAATTTGTAGAGAGTTTATCATCTCAAATTAGGTGAAATGACTCTTCTGTTTATAAACTGAACAAAATGACTCCTTTGTTAATAACAGCAAGTATTACAAACAAGTATCACAAGCATGAAAATATTTTCCCTTGGTAAAGGAAAAGGAAGGAGATGACATGCTGTGCAAACAGAATCATTTGTGTTTAGATACCCACATTGTACACTCCTTGCCCACACAGAAACATACTTGACTGGCATGTTAAAATGTGAGTATCGCATCATGTTACTCTTCCCTTCAAAACTTCCTGAAGGCTTACATGACATTCAGGGAAGAGCCCTAGGTCCCAAAGATCCTCACTTCTTGGAGCTTATCTCCTGCAGGCTTCATCCACCTCACTCTGCTCTAGGCACACTGCCCCCCACGCCCCCACAGGTCCTATTTTAAGCCCTTCCTGCTAGTTGTGTCCACTGACTCTGCAACTTCTTCATACACACCCACACCAGCAAAGCTGGCTCACTCTATTGTGTCCTTTAGGTCTTTATTCCAATGTCACCTCAATGGGGCATTCTTTGGCAACCTTGTCTAAATTTGCATTTCCTCTATTTTTCCTGCCTTATTTTCATGTATTATTATATACTTTCTTACATACTGTATTTATACATTATTTATATTATTTGTTTGTCTCTCTCTCTACAATGTAAGCTTCACGACGGTAGGAATTTTTGTCTGTTCTGTAGTTGATTTGTCTATTGTTTATATCCTAAACCAAACACAGTTTGGAATACAACATACATTGTATTAATGAATAAACAAATGAACAAGTTAACCAAATTTTTTTAAAATTGGGGATTTTCTGGTTAGCTTTTATTTCCAAAATTTTAAAAGATGCAAATTAATTGAAATGATAAATATTAAATGAAGTGGCAACTATTAAAAAGGGAAAAGAGAAAAGCTTTGCATCCAAAAAAACATCATTTCTTTTCCAGGTATCACACAACAAGGTTTTTGGTAACAGAAGAATTTTAGATTAGGTGCTCGTAATCTGGAGTTCATGGATCCCTAAAAATTTCAGAAGGGGTCTCTGAACCTGTATATTTTTAGGCCAGTTTGTGTTACGTACAGTACTTATTTCACTGGTAAGAAGGACTATAGCCTCTGTCACGTACTGAAAGACAATGTTTACCAAAGTATTGTCTCTTTACCATCTATGTTGGTATAACCAGGGTGGGGGAGGTGCTTACAAAAATTGTATATTCCCGGGCCCCTCTCCAGACATACCAAAACCAGAATCTCTGCATGACTGACCCAAGACATTATGTTTTGGAATAAGTTTCCAGCTAGATTTTCATCAAAATTTGACTTCAGGATTCACTACGTCCAGCAGGTGGCAAGTCCCAGAATACGATAAGCATTCCATATGGTGGTGTCCCAGCTTACACAGCATCACTTACATCTGATGGTCTCAGCAGACCAGTGAGGTCTACACAAAGGTAGATAGCTCTTCTCTACATTTCCCTGGCAAGGGGACTGATGTTCAGGGAGGAGTTATTTGACCTAGTTTTCAAAGTTAAGTCCAGTTTTTTTTCACTACCTTTTTACTTCCTGAAAATGAGTGACTTCCCCAAAGAATTCAAAAGGGTCTTCCTAATACTGTAGACAAAGCCTTTCTAGTAGCACTCAAGACATTTTCTGAATTTCTCAATACTATCAAGTATGTATATCGAGCAAGGTCGATAAAACAGCCCAGGTAAAATGAAACTGTAGAAGCACTGCAAGGTACTTCTATATAGCTGATAAACATTTGGGCCTCTTATTCTCTAGGTGGTCCCTTTATACTGCATCCCTCTACTGTTCCTGTTCACTCTGCCTTTTGCTTTGCAATGATTTTTGCTTTCATGACCAGCATCACACAGCAGTGCTTGCAGGCCAACAGTTTCATGTGAAACTATTGTTGACTACATTGCCCTTGAAAGCAAGATTTATGTGCTTATTTTTCTGTTTTTATAGGATTTGACTTCAAATAAGATGGTTTCTGTGGCCCCTTAGGTCTGAAACCTGGGATCATATCCACACAGGTTTCCACTAACGTTGACTGAGCACATACTACAGTACTGTTCTAGGTCCTTGCACAGACGGTTCCACCTTTATACTAAGCTGCAGAAAATCAGTTTACGACAACATAATTAAATCTGGAGTGTTATCAATAGGCTTGAATGGGTGCATTGCTTACTTATTTTGTAGTTGTCATAACTGAAAACACTGTCCATTTTCAGAACATGACCTTAATTGTGGCTTAGATGATCAGCACTAAACTCAAAAATTGCATTTAAAAATCTTTGTTCTTGATACATTTTTATTTCTGTGCACAATTCTTTGGTTGCATTCAGCATTTTATTTAATTTACTTATTTGAGAGAGAGCAAGAGTGGGAGGGACGGGGAGAGAGAATCCGAACGCAGAACCCAACATGGGGCTGGATCCCACAACTGCAAGACTGTGACTTGAGCAGAAACCAAGAGCTGGATGCTTAATTCACTGAGCAACCCAGGTGCCCTGCACCCAGCACTTTAAAATGCATTCCCCCCTTCCTCAAAGTATTGTAACCCCTTATTTAAATCCTATACTATATCCCACTCACACTGTTTGATAAATGTTTACTGAATAAAAGAATAAAACAAAATTAATTATTTATTTTCAAAGATTTCATTTATTTATTTTAGAGAGAGAGAACACTAGACAGAGGGAGGAACAGAGAGGAAGGGAGAGGAAGAAAGAATCTTAAGCAGACTCCATGCTGAGCAGGGAGCCCCACATGGGGCTCAATTTCATGACCCTGAGATCATGACCTGAGCTAAAACCAAGAATTATTCACTAAGCCCCCGAGGCACCCCAAAACAAAATTACTTTAAAAGTCACCATTTTGGGGGTACCTGGGTGGCTCAGTGGGTTAAGCCACTGCCTTCAGCTCAGGTCATGATCTCAGGGTCCTGGGATTGAGTCCCACATTGGGCTCTCTGCTCGGCGGGGAGCCTGCTTCCCTCTCTCTCTCTCTCTCTCTGCCTGCCTCTCTACTTGTGATCTCTCTCTGTCAAATAAATAAATAAAATATTAAAAAAAAAAAGTCACCGTTTCGGGGCGCCTGGGTGGCTCAGTGGTTAAAGCCTCTGCCTTTGGCTCAGGTCATGATCTCAGGGTCCTGGGATCGAGTACCGCATCGGGCTCTCTGCTCAGCAGGGAGCCTGCCTCCTCCTCCTGTCTCTCTCTGCCTGCCTCTCTGCCTACTTGTGATCTGTCTGTCAAATAAATAAAAAAAAAATCTTAAAAAAAAAGTAACCATTTCTGGGGTACCTGAGTGGCTCAGTGGGTTAAAGCCTCTGCCTTTGGCTCAGGTCATGATCCCAGGGTCCTGGGATCAAGCCCTGCATCATGCTCTCTGCTCGCTGGGGAGCCTGCTTCCTCCTCTCTCTCTCCGCCTGCCTCTCTGCCTACCTGTGATCTCTCTCTCTGTCAAATAAATAAATAAATAAGTAAATTTTTAAAAGTCACCATTTCTGTGGCCACTTTGTTGGGTTATTTAAAACATGCTCTGTCAAACAAGTAAGATTATATAGGATGAATTATGTTCCTGTCAAGTTATAGTATTATAATAATGGTTAGAAGATTCTTAGATATTTAAATCAGGAACGATGAAGGCAGACGTGAGATGTATCTTACAAAAGATATACAGTGAAGTAGAAAATTATTTTATAAATATCAGCCATGAGAGAAAAAAGAGAGAGAAGTAGTATAATATTAATTTGTTTATAAGAGAGTGGGGGCAGCTGTAGTTAGTTTACTTGAAGAATTTGGTGTTATAGGAAATTCTAAGGATACTAAGGAGAATAAAATACTAGCAGCTTTCCAGAGGGAATGCATGGATAAACAAATAATGCTAAGTGGGACTGAAAGTAAAAACAAAGTTCACACAAACCCTCACTGGGAATCTAGCGGTTTTAGCCACACTCATCCTTCCTCCCCCACCAACAAGTAATTCAACCTTTACATTTTGCCTCTGTATTATGATACAGCATGAGAATAGTTCTCAACAACACTTTATTAAAGTACAGAATTGGCTCAAGGAGAACCAACACAAACCACAAGGTTGAACAATAAAGCAACAGTTGTATCAGAGTTGTGACCCTCTGTGCAAGTCTCTAGGTCACCAGTGGACGCTAGAAAAGTCCTCCAATGATGGGAGGGTTATCACAAAGCCCTTTAAAAAATAAAGCAGAATGATTTGAGGGATTACAAAACACAAAGTTTAAGTCATATATGGATATAGAACCATCAAATGTCATCAGTTAAGAATTTAAATTCTGGCCAAAATGTAAGCAGCAGAAGCCCATTACCATTAGGTGTGGTGGGCAACTTCAGTGGAGCAATTCTGGCAAGATCCGTAATTTTAGAGTTGGAGGGAGCTTTAATAATCATCTAGTCTCACTCCCTTGCTTTATTGATAAGGGACATATCTATATGAGAGATAAAGTAAGTTTCCCAAGGTCAAATTAGGTAAAAATTAAAACACATAAACGCTAACTCCCAGCCCACTGCGATTTCTACTAACTGAAGTTTTGATTTTTTTGGAGCCTTGATAAGATAGAGTCAATAAAATGTTCTAACATGGGGTGAGCCTGTTAAAGAATTGCCTTGTTATTTGAAATGCTAAGTTGGCATTTGTGAAAACTCCAAAGTAATACTTTGTTCCCCGCTACACAGAGCTCATACTGTACAATATGCGAAAACAGTGATCTGAGATTCAGTCACTACCACAATTTTGATATCACGGATGTTGCTGACACTTCATATGTCAGTAGTTCAGAGTACTTCAAATGACCTTTTGAAATAGGGGCTATATCTATCATTCCATTTTTCCCTCTCAGACCAGATTTGGTGACATTTCTACCACTATCCTACTCCTGTCATGCGTAAACACTAAAATGCAAGGACACAGTTTTTCTTCACTTGCCAAAAAAAAGGTGTGCTTATTACTTTTGGTAAAAATCCTCAAAAAAGATAGTTGTTATTAATTTGGTAACAAATTTTATAAAACAGCATGTTATATAAAAATATGAAGTCTTCCTTCGAAGAATAAAATCCAACTAACACACTAATCAGCTAAAAATGTTAGCCTTCAATGCAGTTCCGTTACCACAGATCAATCTATTTCTTGTGTCCAGCTATGAATAAGAATTCTTTCCTAATAGAATATGATTTTAAATGACCAACAAATTATAGTTTGATTTTCTAAATGTAGCACTTCTAAGAGTTCTCTAAAAAGCAGTTCTCTTGAAAGTCCCCCTTTTTCTTGCTTTATCTCTGGAGAACTTCTAAGTTCTGTGAAGCTCTATGTTTTTCATAGTTCTTTCTTTCCCTCCCCCTCTTTCATTCTCTGTCTCTTTCCTCTCTTTCTCTGGGACAGGAAGTTGAGGGTGTTGACCTCATCTGGATCTTTCCCAATGTCAGAAGGTGGTCTTTTCAAAAAGATTCCTAGTTGTGGATTTCTTTCTTCCTGATTTTATTTTTCAGATAACTGTGTCAATAAATGAGCTCTAATTTTTTTTTTCCCCTTCCCTCCTCATAGTTGTAAAATGACCAAGTGACTCCTTTGAGGCTAATTACTGGGCAGACTCTCAGAGAATTAAATATTATCTCTTTGTTCATTGACAGCACACTATGCTTTCCAGACCAGGCAGGGCTGTGGGCTGGGAGTGCAAGCAACAAGCTCTCCTGTTCATAAGACGCTCAGCTCACAGGCATCAGCACACGGGATGCTGATACTCTGGACCTACTTCTGCATAGCGAAGTTAATGAAGGGTTGTTATTATGATTTCCTTTTCCTATCCAATCTAAATAGTAACCTCTTTGATCTCTAGAAAAGGGAAATGTTATGGAAAAACTGCTTCCTGTGAATAAGCATACTAAAACTAGAATGCCATATAACATATTCTATAAAAAGATTTTTGTGTCCAATTCTTTTTATAAGTTTATGAGGAAGAAGAGGGGTTGGGGAATACCCCTTCTACTCACCCAGTACTTCTTTGGGTACCTGTGTCTGGAATGCCAACATCTGCCTGTTCCTGAGCCTACCCATCCGTCAATCAAATTGAAATTCTTCATCTTGCCCCCTCTAAAACTTGCCCAGATGACTCTTCTCATTGGCATGGATTAGTATCTAGGATTGTGCTGGAATTTATTGGACACTCAATAAAGAATTGATGAGCATATGAAGAAATGAATGAATGTTAGCAGCCAGTGAGGCTGCCTCACTCCGAAACAGATAGTCTATAACCCTTGCAGGTTTTTAAAATATGCTGCCTTGTACTCATTTATATCTGAAAAGATCTGGCCTATCTGTCTAATTGTCTCATAGCATTTAAAGAGCTGTGTTTCTTCTCTTCATAGCAGTTTTTTTATCTCCTGCAGCTCCTTGTGAAGTGCCTTCTTTGTTCATGATAAAAGCTCAGCAAATGTTGGTTGTCTAATTAAAAGACTTCCATAACCTTCCTCAAACTCTGTGGAAATGTTCTATGCAACTATTCATTTCGTCATCATGACACAGTTATTCGGATCTGATTAGGCACTGGAGTCATAAAGCCAAAGAAAAAAGTCTCTAGTGTGGAGGATCTACCAGGGAATGGGCAAAGCCAATAAGCATTTACAGCTCAAGACAAAGAACGTCACTCTAAAGGCGGGAAAGTACAGCCGTTTGAGAACAGGGCTCTGAGAACACACAAAAGAAGGCCTAGGGAGATACCTGGGGAGGTGATGGTACGATCAAAATTAAGGAACACAGGGAGAAACTTTCCTCCATGTTTTCTGATAGCACGCTTCTGTTATTCGAAAGATAAAAGGGATTACCAATTACGAGTAGATATCTGTTACAGAGGCCAGGCATTTTTAGGAACCACAATGTAAACAGCAACCTCTAGTACTATGAGCACTGATTCTGAAGACAGATTCCATTCCTTGCTTCTTTGGAATATGCTGGTCATGTTTCACAGTGTGAGTGGAAAACAGGGTCCCCTGGATGTAAAAATATGTGTAGAAATAATGTGATAATAATGAAATACATCCTACCATCGAAACAGCATCTCATACCAAGGTGTCTTGGAATGAATTCACCATCTCTTTAGGTAAAAATTCAGCCCATCAGTCCACACAGTATTTCTTCACATTAAATAGAGGTAGTTATTTCTCCCACACCTTTAACAAACATTCACATCTTCAGCCTCTTCTTGACCTTCCCTCTCAACCCCTATACTGTCCTCGGCATGTTTCTGCCTTCAGGTGATAATCACTAAGTATCCTATCACTATCATCAGGCTAGATTTCTGTAGGGTTTATCTTCCCATAGTTTTTAACCATTATAAGTTTAAAAAACGGGGGTTCCTGAGTAGCACAGTCAGTTAAGCGTCACACTCTTACTTTCAGCTCAAGTAGTGATCTCAGGGTAGTGAGATCAAGTCCTGTGTCTGGCTCCATGCTCTGTAGGAAGTCTGCTTGGGAGTCTCTCTCACTCTTCTTCTACCCCTCCCACATGTGATCTCTCTCTCTAAAATAAATAAAAATAAACCTTTAAAAAAAACAAAATAGTAGTTAGTTGTCCCTTTCTCAAATACAAAATTTATTACTGATTTCAAACTATGCATGGTCCTTCAGAGAAGGCATTTCTCCCAGCCTGTGCCCGTCCCCTTGCAAAGTATTATATTCAGTCCCCTTTTCCTAAGATCACAGTGCAAGTTAGTTGTAGAGCTGGCATGGAGCTCATCTCTTCTCTCTGATGCCAATATGCTTTCTATCACACCATAATATCTTCTTTGTTTATATATTAAGTCAATAGACATGGTATGCAAAGATGCTACCAAAGACCTACTATGCTATGCTTCTGTGCATCTAGAAGCAACAATATCAGGGAGACACTTTTATCTGATAACATCTAGCTCATTTGCCTTAGGAATAGTGGAGAGAAAGCCCAGTGCTAGGAGCTTTCTTCCTTTTCCATCCTACTCTGTATCTGCACTACATGGGAGAAAGCCACATTACAGAGACAGATGGGACAGAATGAGCCTCTTACTGTTGTTCGACTCTAGCCTTTTCCTAGGAAGACACGTAACTACTTGCTGCCAGGCTGTTCAGTGCATATTTCTTATCAATCAGCAAATAAATTTTCAAATTAGTCTATATAAATTCTACCCAAATCTATATAAGATAATTTTATTAAAAATCTAATGTTTCAGCTGCTATTTCATCCTGTAGTCTAGAGTAACAGCACACATGCCAAGAGTAATTAAAAAGTCCACATTCACCGGGGACCCTTCCTTTGAGAACTTAGCTGGCACTCCATCTTGAATAGGAAGAATAAAATACTTTTACATTTTTGTTTTTGGTAACTCATTCTTACTGCATTTTTTTAAAAGATTTTATTTATTTATTTGTCTGAGAAAGAGAGAAGGAGAAAGGGAAGGAGAGAGAGAGAGAGAGGCAGGTAGAGGAAAAACCAGACTCCCCGCTGAACAAAAGAGCTGGAATTGGAAACAGGACTCAATTCCAGGACCCTGGGATCATGACTTGAGCCAAAGGCAGATGCTAAAATGACTGAACCACCAGGTGTCCCAGATGTGTCTGTTCTTTACATCTCAGTATACTAGGCTTCTGAAGCAGAAATGAACAGGGTTGTAATAAAGGAACTTTACAAGGCGTTGACGCTCACGCTACCACAGTCTTTAGAGAAGAGCACTGAACACATGTTTTATCAGCTGCAGAACTACTTCTGGGCTCCCATAACCCCATCGTTTTACTGTTGCTCATTATGATACATTGGTAGCATAAACGCAAAGAATAACAATAAATCAGAAGTAACAGGCTCTTCTTTTTGTCACTGAAGACAAGGTACATCTGACAATTCTGAACTGAAATATCTTGACTATCAAAGATAACCTCTTACACATTAGAAAAACAAGCAAAAGAGTTCAGGAGATGCTTTTTATCTGGTTGTCAGCATTCAAGAAACTTCACAAAAGACTGTTATCTAGCATGGCAATTTTGTATGACTGAATATGTATCAGGTTTTCCATGCTGTGGGAATATGATCACTGGAATGTGGGCCGTGATTATGACTAAAAATTTCAGATTCCATTAGTTGCAAAGAACAACTGCTTTGGGGTGATTCTGACTTCTTTGCTATAAAATAACAGAGTAATTGCAGAAAGAGAATGTTTTGAAAATATGACCTGAAAAAACGTAGATTAATTTATTCAGATCTATTTCAAAAGTAAAAAGACTGTAATCTGGTATGTATTCATACTACACGGATGTTCACTATTTTGTTTTTCCCTTTGATTTGTTATAGATAACTTGCTTATGAAAAAGCTTTAATTTGTTTATGGTTGGAGAGGTTTGTTGAAACTAGTCAATTGATAGATTTCATGTAGATTAGATAAAAGAGCTTTGTGTGCTCAATTGTCTCCAAGTTGGGACTGGTCATTTCTGGTCATGAGGAAGCAACTTTGTTCTAATAGTTGTTTAGAGTTATTATTTTTGGCTTATTATTCTCTGATGAGGAAACAGAAACCTGACATTTTGCTGGATTCCCAGGACCTATGTCTTTAAAGACTGGGATTATCAACCTTCCCCAGAGAGTTGTCCATGAGGGAAAGAGAGCCATCTGGGACTAGAGTTGCTGTTCTATTTGTGGGGACATGAAAGAGCTCAGAAGAGCTAGAAGGAGAAAAATGGCAGCTAACTCACTTCCTTTTCTGCAGTCCGAGGGATAAAATAAATGAAAGAGATAAACTAAAAGAAAAGGAAGAAAAAAAGATGAAATTTGAATACAGAAAGTTTTCCCCCAAAGCCAGACTCAAGGTCAAGGCCATTAGTGAAGTGGGGTGAGGCCTTGGGGCAAATTACAGAGTTGGTGTTGGAGGACACAATGAATAAAAGCTTCTTGAAGCCCTGAGAGCCTTAAGAAGAAGGACCTTTGTCTTCTTCTAGAGGGGTAGTTGTGCTGTGGCCAAGTGGTCAGATGTAATCCAGACTCACACAAGAGAAAAAGCAACACATTTAAACAAAAGGAAATGGATGCTCTCTTTCTTTTTATCAACTTGATGCATTCATGTATCATATTTACCAACAGTCACTGAGAATTCTGTCATAACCCTTCGCTTTGAGCAGTTTCCAATTGAATCAAGGAAGATAGATCTTAAACACGGTAATTTAGAACGCCACAACAAAAATTTCTCTAAATCTTTATGGTAAAAGCACAGTGGCATTTGTCATTGCATTTAAGTATCTCTTTATTATATTTTAATATATCTGTTGATAAGAAATGTGTGCCCCAGGTATATAAATTATAAAGCATACTATTACAGTGACTCCCCTGTGAACCCACCACCTCACTCTGGACCTGGAGTATTACCAGTGATTTGAATCCATTTATATGTTCCTTTCCTATCTCATCCTTGTCTTCCTCTACTTTGCTAAGTTATTTCACTTTTGTTTCTTATTCCCTTACTTTTTTTTTTTTAAAGAGGATTTAAAGTGTGTGTGTGTGTGTGTGTGAACCTAAATAAGATACTATTTAATTGTCTTTTTGAGCTCTATAAACATATTGAACTCTGTATAATTTTCTGAAACTTGCTTCCTTTACTCTCAGCAACATTTTACAAACAGCTAGTGTTATGGGTTGAGGTGCTTAATTTATTTTATATATGGACAATACGCCATTGTGTTGATATTTGACAATGTATTTATCCATTTTCTCACAAGTGCGTATTTGGCTTAAATCCAGTTTTTTGCTATTATGAACATTAATACAATGTATAGTCTTGTACACATTTCTTGGGCAAATTCAAGATTGTGTCTGAGGGTATATATTTAGGAGTGAGAGTATTTTTAGAGTACATGAATGTTTAACTTTAAGATAAAATGCCAACTTGTTTTCTAAAATTGTTTTATCAATCATATTGATACCCAGAATGTACTGAAGTTCCTATTGATCTTAATCAACTCTGATACTTAGTACGTTAGACTTTTTAATTAGTGCAAATCTAGAGGGTGTAAAAATCATTGTGCTTTTAAATGGCATTTCTCTGATTTGAAGGCACTTTGTTTAAAGTGCTTTCTTTATACTGTTTTAACATATAAAATGTGTTTTCTTTTCTTATATTTTTTTCCTTTCTTATATAGTGTTCTGTGTTGCTTATGAATTTATTATTCTACTTTGTCAAAAATTTATCTGTTCACATTTTCATCTAAAATATTTCAAGTTCTTTCATATTTAAATCATTAATCCTCCATCTAAAACTGTAGAGGGGGAGGAGGGAGGAGGGAAGGGAAAGGGAGGGAAGGGGAGGGGAGGGAAGGGGAAAGTGCCATGGATTTAGTTTTATTCTCTTCCATATAGATAACCAATCTTCCAAGTATCAGCTCCCTTTCCCTCAAGGACAGCATCGCATACTATTGAATTTCTACCTACGTGGGCTTGTTCTAGGCTTTCTCTTCTGTTTCTTTAGTTATTTTGTCTATTCCTTCATAAATATCACATTATATTAATTCAATATGTTTAAAAATTTTTGACATTTGGGTGGGACAGTTCTCCCACCTTGCATGACTTCTTCAATAATCTCTTGGTTATACTCTGCCCATTGATTTTACATAGATATTTTACAACCCATTTGTCACATTTCTTGAAAAACAGAACTTTGACTTTAACTATATTGAATCTATGGACCAATTTTGGGACCACTGGTACCTTTTACAATGTTGTCTTTATATTTGTGAGTATAATACATCCCTCTACATATTTAGATTTTCCTTAGTATCTTTCAGTAAAGTTTTATAATTTCCTGCATATGGTATAACATGTAAAGGTATATAACATGAAGACTTACTTCTTTGTAATTCATAGTTCTTGTTTCTTTCATAGACAGTAAATTTTAAAATACACATTTTCTAAATTTTTGTGGGTTTCCTAAATTCTTATTATTTTTAATATTTTGACTATTTCTGTCAAATGCTTTTAGTAGAAAATCATAGCATCTGCAAAAATCTGATTCTTAGACTTCTACTGCCACTGCCCTCCCTATATTGGTATAGATCTCTACCATAAAGTTGAAGAGAGAACATGATTGTGTCCCCATTAAAAATGCTGTTTATTGGGGCACCTGGATGGCTCATTGGGTTAAGCCTCTGCCTTCGCCACAGGTCATGATCTCAGGGTCCTGGGATTGAGCCCCACATCGGGGCTCTCTGCTCGGTGGGGAGACTGCTTCCCTCCTCCCTGACTCTCTGCCTACTTGTGATCTCTCTGTCAAATAAATAAATAAAATCTTGGGAAAAAAAAAAAAAAAAGAAATGCTGCTTGCTGTAGGCTTCTTTTCAAAATAAGTGGGATTTTATTATGTTAAAATAGCTCTAGGGGCGCCTGGGTGGCTCAGTGGGTTAAGCCTCTGCCTTCAGCTCAGGTCATGATTCCAGGGTCCTGGGATCAAGCCCCGCATCATCGCATCATCGGGCTCTCTGCTCAGCAGGGAGCCTGCTTCTCCCCCTCTCTCTCAGCCTGCCTCTCTCCTACTTGTGATCTCTGTCGGCCAAATAAATAAAATCTTTAAAATAAATAAATAAATAAATAAAATAGCTCTAGTCTGTACCTACTTTCTCAATTAAAAAAAATAGATGTTGGATTTTGCCAAATGTTTTTTGTGAATCTGTTAAGATGATCATAACTTTTTCCCCTTTAGCCCACAAATGATTATTTAAAATAACATACAAAGATTTTTTTTTTAAAATATCAAACCACCCTTTTATTCCTAGGATTAAGCTAATTTGGTTAAGGTGTTTTATCTTGTTTTATATTGATGAATTACTCAGATTTTAACATCTATGTTCATGAGTGAAATTTATTCTTTTCTATTCTCTGGAAGAGTTTATACAGAGATTGAAATGATTTGTTCCTTGAAAGTGAAGTACAATTTGCTTATAAAATCACTGTATTGGGTGTTTCTTTTGTAGGAGAATTTTAAAAGCTTTTTGCTTTTAAAAGTGTTTTAAGATTATTATTTTTTTTGGTTGAGTTCAGTGAATTTTTTTTTTTAGTAATTTCCTATGTCATCTAATTTTTCAAGTTTATTAATCTAAAGTTGTACATTATATTCCCTAATCTTTATCAGTGATTCTCTGGTTTCTATTTGTAATATTATTTGTAATAGTATTTGTTCTCTCTCTCTTGACCTCATAGGTCAATATACTAACTTTTAGGTTTTCCAAATAATCAATTTATCGCTTAACTTTATGTTTGCTTTTATCCTGATTTTTTCTTTTTATCTTAATTATTTCCTCTCTTGAACTGGGTTTCTATATCTATTCTGTATCTATTTTATATCTATATATTCTATAGAATATATCTACATTCTATTCTTTTAATTCTTAGACACATGCCTTATATTATCTTTCAGCTTTTCTTCTTTTATAATGGCATTTAAGGTTTTTATATTTCCCTACAAATATCTTTTTTTTTGGCAACACACATGTTTAGATGTACACAATCTGTTTTATCATTTAATTATTTTTAAAATTTCAATTATGAGTGCTTACTTCTGAATTATCAGTATGAATATGTTTTAATTTCTAAACATGTGGGAATTTCTATTATTAAATTCTCATCTAATTGTCTAATTTAATTGCATTGTGGTTTGAGTATGTGGTCTCTGTGGCAGCAATTTTTTGAAATTTTTTGAAACATACTTCATAGTCTATAATATCAATTCCCCAAATGCTCCACAGGTGATGAGAGCAGTATGTACGTTCTAATTATTGGGTGCAGAGTTCTATATGTGCATCAGATTAAGCTTGATAATTATGCTGCTTAAATCATCTGGAGCTTTATTAATTTTTTTACTTGCATTTTCATTATTTAATAAATCTGATAGCTCCCACCAAAACTGTAGATTTTTTAAAATTTCCATCTAGGTTACTAGTGTTTTACTTATATATTTTTAGTCCATTTTAGTTGTATACAGTTTAAACTTATCATATTTTCATGGCAAACTGAAACTTTTATCAATATTGGTGATTTGTGATTTTAATAATTTGTCTTAAATGCCTGTATTTCATTTGCATTTACCTTTTCTTTTCCTTTAGCTTGCAACCTTTAAAAATCCTTACATGTTTCATATCTTTGTAAACAGCATTTGACTGGAGTGTTTTCCATACAATAAACTTTTAATTGATTATTGAAATCCACTTCCCTTTGTGATTAGTGATACAGTTGAATTTTTTGTTATAACATTTTCCTTTTTTTAAAGGTTTTATTTATTCATGTGAGAGAGAGAGAAAGCAAGGACAAGGTGGGGGTAAGGAGGCAGAGCTAAAGGCAGCTGCTTAACTGACTGAGCTACCCAAGCACCCTAGTATCCCATTTTGCTTTTTTAAACTTATTAACTCAAGTTCTATTCTTTATCCTTGAAATTTCATCATTTATTTTTAGCCTGACAAATTTACATTATAATAACATCTAAAGTTAAAAAATACATTTGAGCAATCCCCATTTTCTACAAAGGTATAAGGAACTTGGACCATTTAAAATCTGATCACCTCCCCATTCTGAGTTACCCCCAGCTCTAGCAGCTGTTTTCTGTCTTGTAATGTGCAACTGAAGCTCATTGCTTGATCTTAGCAGATGGAAACTCTGTGGGCCCAAGCTGGGGATTGGAAACACTTTTTTTTTTTTTTTTTGCCAGAGAGATATTTTGCTTCTGCCACCGCTAGGAGAACTACTAAAGTTGAGAGGATTCGCTCAGCTTGGTCTGGCTCAGGACTTAGAGTCCCAGTTGCCATGCTGACCAGGCAGCTCTGTTCTTCCTGTCTGCCCACTTCTCAGGTTCCTATCAGATTTCTGGGTCTTCCCTCTACCCACAGTTCATATTGACGTGTTTTTAGAAGAGTACGTCATTAGTGATCTTCTTACTCTTTGTGAGACTAATGGCATCTGAATCTGTTCTTTCCAGAGTTTAGTTTAACTAAAAAAGGAAGTTTCTTCAGGGCAAATCCTGTAAGCAGAAATACCCCTTTCAAGCATTTTAATAATGTAGTAAATTTGGAATTATTACCGCTACATTTACTTTGAAGAAACTTTGACATGGAGAGGTTAATCTGCACAAGATATAACAGCAATTTAAGTGGGAGATTGGACACTTGATTTTGTTTTATACTTCAATTTTATATTCTTTTTACCTTAAAACTATTATAAAACATGAAAAATAGTGCACAAAGCAGTAACACACTAATGCTGAGGGGAGGTAAAATAAGGACAAGATCAGAGTTTTTGTTCTTGTTAGGAGCAACTATTATTTTCTTAGATGTTCAGTCACACATGTACTACTTCCCATATTTTTCTAATACTACCTACCCCTGCCCCTCAGTTTCCATGAGTCAGATCATCATCAGCTTTGCTACCATTTATTTACCTCCTTTGTGACAGACTTCATGATAATCACCTCCCATACTTATGTCTCATTGTTTCTCTAACCGTATAGACAGATGACTGAGACCAACAGATTGAATTACTTTCTCAGTGTCCCTATCTAAACATATGGTGAGATCCAGGAATCAAACTGAATTTTTTCTATTTCCAGAATCCACTCTCATGCACTTTCTTCTATGAATTGTATGCAGCAGCACAGTTTTCTGGGAATAAGAAAGAACTGGACAGGGATTGTAAATCTGAATAGCAGCGCCGCTTTTAAAATTTTTCACAAGCCCACTTTTTAATGCAGAGGTCAAAGAGTAAAAGTGCCATCCCTTCAATTCTGTAAGTAAACAATACACTTGGAAGTTCTTATGTCTTCTATATTTTAAATAAAGTCTTAAAAGCTGAGATCAATACTGCTGCTCTAAAAAATCTTATGTATTCCATTAGAATTGAGTTTTTCACCTTAATACCTAATCTTAAAGCCAACAGTATGGCCAGAACAATGGGTATCCAGAGGCGTGACTTGCTGAGCTCTGACAACAGCTCCAACACTTATTTGCTCTGTGGCCTGGAAGTATGTTACTTACTTGTCGAGGCCTTCATTTTTACATTTGCCAATTTTTAGCAAATTTGTAAGTTTAGTAATGATTAAATGAGTTAATGCATTTAAGGGTCCAGGTCTGGTGCTGGCACATAGTTAATGCTGAAATAGTAGAAATTACAGGAATTCACAAAAGGTAAATTTTAGATAGGTAGTGTGATTTTCCATATCCTAAAAGTTTTGAAATCTATGTTTGAATGTTAAAATTAACATCAAAATTTGTAATAAGAAAAGGTTGAAAGCTATTATTGAAATACATACCCTACATAATTTGACATGATTTAGACCTTCTAATAGTTGTTAACATTGACTGTCTAGAGAAGTGTGAGACTGCTTTGCTAACATCTATACTGATATCCAAATGGTCCAAAACTGTTGGGTTTTCTTGAAGGGAAAGCATAAATTGTGAAGACAATTAAATATATATAGCAACTCCAGTTTATGTCCTCCGGGATAATGGTGTAATAGCTCAATATTGTAGGAAAATATCCGGGCAGGGCAGCTTATTTTGTATAAAAAGTGGGAATTGGATTTCCCTTGATTTTTCTGTAGTTTATATAAAGCATGGCCGAACAATAAATCCACTTGTGTTCAGCCACCCATTCAACCTCATTTTTTCCCCCTCAGTGAACAAAGTTACTTCCTCTTGTGGAAAAATTTAATAAAACATTTGAATAAAATATTCCTTTGATACAGCTGAAAAAGAGGAAAGCACATTTGTCTTATCTGACTACATAACTTAAAAGCAATTCAGGAAGAAGTCATTCATTGCCCAGGGAACTTTTATCTTTATTTTATTTTATTATTTGAACATAATGTGCTAGGTAACTCTTCTAAAGGCCATTTAAAATAAAGAATGCCTTTCAGCAGAGCCCCTGGAATGCTCCTTAGCAGATCCTCCCACCCCTTCTACCCCATCCTGAAGTCACTGGTGACATCAGCCTGGGGCCTGTCTTCAGAAGGAGATCTTGGACCTAAGGAGCAGTCATAGGGCTCTCCCACCCTGGGGACCACAAAAATCCCCAAAGTTTCTTCGTTAACACCCTTTAAAAAAATGGAGGCCTGTGGAAAACCCACGCATGGAAAGTCTGTTTCTATTTCAGTTGTGTATCAGTTAAGATGGAAAAATTTTAAAGTCCACACAGATGGTAAATAAATTTCTGCTACATGAGGCAGTTCCTGGAATAAAGCAATTTTCTCAAATAACAAGTGCCAACTTATTTTTTTCAACAGGACTTATTTTTAACTTTCCCAGGGAATAGTTCAGAGACTGGGAGCAGTGTCCTTCACCTTAGGAATCTGAGTCTCCTTCCAGAAGAAACTAACGCTGTTCTCACTACAGACTTACATGTATGCATACATACATACGTACATTGAATGAAGGGAGTGGTTGTTCATTTTCTTGGGGGAAGGGACTGAGAGAGAGGCTGAGAAATTGGAAATTTTGCAGAAATATTTATGTTTTAAATAAACGTTTAATTTTCCATAACTTACTCTAAAAAGTATGAAATTAACTCATGCTTGCTTAAGAATTCATTAAATATCTTGAACGAATGGCCATTAATCCTTGGGAATTTTTTATACACTATTAGAGTTGGCCCATGTCTCCAGAAATCTTTAGTGCTGAAGTCTCCTAGGACATGGCTGAAGCCTCTTATGGTTTGCTGGGTCATTCTTCATTGGGGAGAACCACCCCCAGACTGCAATTGGCAGGGAATTCTGGTGTCTTAAATAAAACTGTGCCACTTGCTAAATCAGGTTGATGCAAACACTTCTTTTAGTAGCAGAGATTCCTTATTCATAAGATACACGAACAGTGGCTATTAAATAATTAAATTGCTTTAACAAAGTTTCAGTGAGGGTATTACAGCAGAGTGCTAAGAGCCGGCCTTTACATATTTATTAACTTTTTTTTTTTAAAGATTTTATTTATTTATTTGACAGACATAGATCACAAGTAGGCAGAGAGGCAGACAGAGAGAGAGGCGGAAGCAGGCTCCCCGCCGAGCAGAAAGCCCGATGTGGGGCCTGATCCCAGGACCCTGGGATCATGACCTGAACTGAAGGCAGAGGCTTTAACCCACTGAGCCACCCAGGAGCCCCAACTTTTTTTTAGTAAAATATTTTACTCAGCAATACAGAGGTATCAATCTATCACTCTATCAATAAATTATTTCCTGAGTGCCTAAATAGTAGTCACTGTAAAAGTAAGGAAAAAAAGACAAACCTGTCTTTGCCATAGAGAGGTTATAGTTGAAGAGACAAACATGAGGAATTTGAGAACCACCAAGAGCCAGACTGTGTGATGCTGAACATCAGAGTGTGGGGTGGAGGGTGATATGCTGATATTTCTGTGGACTGAATATTTGTGTCCTTCCCACCCCTTACCACCACCCAATAATGTTGAAGCCTTAATCCTCAGCACAAGAGTATTACAAGGTGAGGTCGTTGGGAATTAATTAGTTTTAGGTGAGGTCATGAGGGCAGGGCCCCAGGATGGAATCAGCATCCTCATTAAAAAAGGGAGAGAAATCAGCACTTCCTCTCTCCTCCATGTAAGGATACAGTAAGGTGGCCATTCATTAACCAGGAAGAGAGTTCTCATCAAAGCCTGACCATGCTGGCCCCCAGATCTCCGACTTCTAGCCTCCAGGACTGTAAGAAAACAAATGTTTATCCTTTAGACCCCCTAACCTATGGTATTTTGTTATAACAGCCTGATCAGACGGACATTCAATGCTCAGCTGAAACCTATGAGTAAACCATCCACATAGGACAGAAAGACAGGTTTTTAGAAGGAAATTTTTGAAGTACTTGTTTTTTAGGGATATGGGTATCCTCTTTCCATTGCAGTGAGAACTTTGTGTGACAAATTCTAATGTTTGAAAGCAAACACTGACAAATAATACTCACTATATTGAGACCCAAACACAATTTACTAACAGACAAGTATGTGGAAATTAGAAAAATTGGGGGCTGTGAGGAATAGAAAGATTTCCTAATTCAATACCTCCCTTAAACAATGAGGAAATAATCCTGAAGAGGAAAAAGGCTTGCTCTCGGTCACAGGTGTTGTCAGAGCTAGAATGAGAACAAGACTCTTTCAGGAGCTACCTGCGCCCCCTCCCATATAATATAGGAAACAATAACAGGTTCCATGTTACTCTTCTGTAGTATTTATTCAAAAATTTGTCAATTTGGCTTATTGGAAATAAAATACCTCTGAGAATAATTGCCTAAATTTTCCTTCTTGGTTTTATTTGGTCACTAAATCTCTTGTGGTTCTATACCAAATCAAAGTGCAGGTCTAAACAATTAAATGAGAACATATTTTGATAGTGATATAATTATATTAGCATTTTTAAGAGACAAAACCAGAGTATAATTTCAGTTTAAAAAAGCAGTAAATTGGGGCGCCTGGGTGGCTCAGTGGGTTAAGCCGCTGCCTTCGGCTCAGGTCGTGATCTCAGGGTCCTGGGATCGAGTCCCGCATCGGGCTCTCTGCTCAGCAGGGAGCCTGCTTCTCTCTCTCTCTCTCTCTCTCTCTCTCTGCCTGCCTCTCTGTCTACTTGTGATCTCTCTCTGTCAAATAAATAAATAAAATATTTAAAAAAAAAAAAGGCAGTAAATTTTGGGATGCCTGGGTGGCTCAGTTGGTTAAGTGACTGCCTTTGGCTCAGGTCATGATCTCAGGGTCCTGGGACTGAGTTCTGCATCTGGATCCCTGCTTCTCAGGGAGCCTGCTTCTCCCTCTCCCTCTGCCTGCCACTCCCCTGCTTGTGCTCTCTGTCAAAAAAATAAAATCTTAAAAAAAAATAAATAAAATTTAAAAAGGAGTAAATTTCTAAATATTTGTAACTGGTTTTCTTTTTTTGACTTAAATGTGTTTTATCAGGGTTGAATTTTTTTTTAAAGATTTTATTTATTTATTTGACAGAGAGAGATCATAAGCAGGCAGAGAGGCAGGCAGAGAGAGAGGAGGAAGCAGGCTCCTTACTAAGCAGAGAGCCCGATGTGGGGCTCGATCCCAGGACCCTGGGACCACAACCCAGGCACAAGGCAGAAGCCCCAACCCACTGAGCCACCCATGCCCCCCAAGGATTGAATTTGTTTTTAAAAGACTCAGAAAAAAGGAGCTTTTTAGAATACAGTGAAGATATCTTAATAATTAAAGTTTATTTCTGAAAACCTTAAGTTTGAAGAAAACCTTGATGTTCATTTTGGTTCAAAAGGACTATAGTCTTCTGATTCTGAGGGCCCAGCAAAGGCCATCTTTTCTATCAGGGCTTTGGCTAAAACATAGTGGTTGTAATAATGAATTTCCTGTTATTCTTAGCATGTGCCCAGAAACCATGGAGATTTTTGGACTTAGTGAATTAAAGAAAGAAAATGAAAAAAGACACTTTTATGAATAGCAACCATAGAAAATAGAGATTATAAAAAGTAGTAGTTTAAAAATGAAAATAAAAATACAACCACAACCTTAGAATCTCTTCCAGAGATGGGGAAACTCCTTGGTGTATTTCAGTTCTCAGGTACGTTCGGGGAAATGTAAACCCTGAGGCTGACTGACAAGTACTGGGTGTGTGGCGTTACGAACTGAGCCTGTGATGTGAAAGAGACCAGGACACCCTCTCAGAAAACTTATTGGCATTGAGTGAAATTAGTCTCTAAAAAGAGAATGAAACTAAACTCATCATTACCTTCAATCTTGTGTGTTTTGTGGTTCCCACATGGTTGGGTCATTAATAATTTCACAACCAGTTCTCCACTGAATTATGAATGGATAATGTAGAAACTTCAATGAGATAATCAGTTCTTAGTATATTTACCATTTCCAAGGGAATAAGGAAAGTGAGTAGGTTGCCTCCCAAAGCAAAAAGAAGCTATAGGGAAGACTCGTGATGGGTGAAATGATCAATTTAAAAGTCATAAGAAGGGGCGCCTGGGTGGCTCAGTGGTTTAAAACCTCTGCCTTCGGCTCAGGTCATGATCCCAGGGTCCTGGGATGGAGCCCCACATTGGGCCCTCTGCCAGTGGGAGGCCAGCTTTAAATAGAATACATAATTAGTTATTTTAGTATTGCCTCAGAAACATAATTAGTATCATTTATAGCTTTGTGAATATTTGCATTTCCAAGCTTTCTGTGAATAAGAACTTTATTTTTCATGATATTTTTAAAGCATTATATCAGTCACCTAAAGCTTAATCTCTGTTAAAACAGACTGGATTGAGGCTTTCAAAAAATGAGGAAAATTAAAAACAAAAGCAAATATATTCTACTAATTTCAGCAGGATTTTTTTAATGCCACTAAAAATTTCAAATTTAGAAGAGAAAACAAGGCAGGTTTTCATTTTTACATACACATCCACAGCCCAATTCTTTTTGATATGGCTAGTACATAAGTTGATGATGTAATTTGTCACCTAAATGAGACATTTCAGGAAGTGAAAGAGGGAGCAAAGCAGGCAGGAGGTGGGGACAACAGGCATAAATCAGAGTGGCCAGACAAACCAGGATGAATGGTCATCACACTAATGGCCCATTTTCCTTAAGAGATGGAGTTATGGGGGTGCCTGGGTGGCTCAGTCTGTTAAGCATCTCCCTTTGGCTCAGGTTATGATCCCAGGGACTTGGGATGGAGCCCTGCATCAGGCTCCCTGCTCAGCGGGAAGCCTGCTTCTCCCTCTCCCACTCCCCCCTGCTGTATTCCCTCTCTCTATCATATAAATAAAATGTTTTTTTTTTAAAAAGAGTTGGAGTTATGAAAGTTTATCCTTCAAGTTTTTTTGAGTTTCTTAAGGAGAATGATAGTAACCTTTTCATCTTTGATTACCAGGCAGCTAACATCATGCCTAAATATTAGATGATAAAAACAATGCTAAATGACTGAATTGACTATGAATACATTAACAAAATATATTCCCACATCAACATTTGTAATTACACCCTTCCTGTTCATAAAACCAAAGAAGATTAACATAGTAGACTTGAAGATACGAGAAGACATCATCATAACAGAATCTTTCTCCCTTCATCCAGCCACATAGTAAGAGAAGTTGTTCTTTTCTCAAACAGCAAACACACTGAAAATGGAGACAACTCCTTAGTCAACCATGGCTGGGGAGTACACACTCACCCATCCCATCCATCCATCTACCTGCTAGACAACTCCCTGTTTCTCACTATAGCATACCAATCACTGAGACTACACAAGGGATGTACAGAGTCTCTGACCTCATTGTGCCTATGGTACCACCAAATCAGGGCATTTACTAGGTTCACCTTCAAATAAAATTTTTAAAATGATTAATTTCCATTCATTTTACTTCTTTCCTCAGTGAAGATATTTTCAGGGAGAAAGGGGTAGCTTTGGGAACTTAAAGAATGTGGAATGAGTTTGAAACAGTTATGTGGCAAATGCTGGAATGAGGCAACTAGGTGTATAAAGTGACTAAGACTCTCAGAGTCCATGGGGGCCAGAGAGCATGGATTTGTAGTGTGTCTCTATTAAGAGTCATTAGAATAGTGAGAGTAAGCTTAAAATTTTAACAGCAGTGAGAGAATTTTACAGGTAGGAGATAGTGTCCTCATCTGATAAAAACCAAGAATTAGGTTAGCTTTTTCATGAAAGGAAGTAACATGGTGATGTTTTCTTAGCGAGTTTATATCTGACTATACTATGCAGAATAAAATACAATAAGAGAAAAAAAAAACTGGATCCAAGGAGATAGCAAGGAATTTACCATAGAGCCTCCTATTGCTGAGATGAGTGTGTAGCTGGATGGAGACATGAGAAGTGGAAATACATGACTCCTACAAGAATCATGGATTTCTACAAAAATCATCAGGAGATCACATACCAGCCACCTATGCTACCCAATTTTCCTTAGTCATAACAAGGAAGGGGAACCAAAATCATTAAATTGTTAAGAAAAATCAATAGCAGGGAAACTGATGCTGCACAGAAAGAAGTAATTCAGGTAATATCAACTCCACATTAAAGACCTCTAAACCTCAGATCCATCTAAACCCAATCCCTCCACTGGCGACTGGGTCGCCTCCTCCCTTATCAGTTCAAGGACATCATTCCTGAAGCTGCTTCCTTTCTTGCAGCAATATTTCTTCTACTGGGTCATTTTTTTGAGTTTCCATATATGACACCCAAACATTAAAAACAATTCTCTCTTGACTCCACATTCTCTTCTTTCATTTTCTTCTACAGCAAATATTAAATCATTATTTAATACCTGGCTCTGCTTACTTTCTTCAATTCCTGTCCTCCCTCTTGCTCATGAACCCTCTGAAAGCAAGCATCTCCTCCCTACCCCCATCAAACTATGAACAAGTCAGCCAGTGGACTTTATGTTGTTAAATGCCACATTTCTTCTTGATCTACCCACAGCATTTGAAACATTTGACTTCACTCCCCTTTTAGAAACAGTTCCTTCACATGGCTTCTAAGATCCTACTCTTTGATTCTGGTCATTCTTTTGTTCATTTTACTCCTTAGCTGGCTTACTATTCATTTGCTGGATTTATTTTCTGCTTTCCTATATTAGAAAGTAAGTCATTGATAGCAAAGATATTATTTTGTGTCTCTCACAACCAGAATAGTGCTTGGCACACAGTAAGTGCACAATAACTGTTTATCAACTAGGTAACTAACAAAAAGAGCTAAGTTAAAAATAGAATTGAAATAACAAATATTTTAATGGACAATGAATGATAAAATGAATCTATCTGGAAGATTCAAGTTGCTGATTTGGTCCACTGAGTCAAGGAAATTTCGGATTAAATAATGCAAAAATAAAAGAAGTGTAAAATAATAGATAGAAGTTAAGAGACATAGATACAGGTTACTCAAAAACATCTAACAGGAATTCTGGATAGAAACATCAGAAACGAGGGGAGGGGGCAGTCCTCATTAAAATACTGTCAGAAATATTTCCTAAACTGATGAAAGATGTAGTTTCAGATTGAATGATCTTAGTAAACAATATGTTGCATTCAAAAGAAGCAAAAATATTTATAGTCACATCCTGTAAATTTTGTAACTCCAAGGATAAAGAATCTACCTTAAGAACATTCAGAGATTTAAAAATAAGTTACAAGAACCAAGTTATCAGGGTGGCATAGATATTCATATCTTAAATACTTGGTCACAAAAGAGTCAAGGAATGTCATCAAATTTCTCAAGGCAAAAAAAAAAAAAAAAGAAAGAAAGAGAGAAGGAGAAACAGAGAGAGAGAGAAATAAAGAGAAAAGAAAAAAAAAAGAAAAGAGCCTGGAGTTCTAAACCTGCTTAATGATTAATTAAAAGATGGGAAAAATAACAACCCTTATGCATATAAAAGAACTTAAAAATAATCATAACTATATGATAAAGTTATTTAAGGACATATGTCAACAAAATAAATAATATAAGAAAGCTAAAGAACATGGATACACAAAGGATGTGTGACATAGGAAATGGGAGCAAATTAGGATTTTAAAATAAAATCTATTAGACCTTGATGCCTGGGTGATCTCTCTTTTAACGACAAGACATATCTGCTTCCCTGTGGTCCAATTTCACTGTTTTATTTTTTTTTCTGGAGCAGATATTTACATATGATAAAGCCTTTTGTAGATTTTGAATTTTATAATTAAACATGGAACAATTAGTATAACGTCACTAAATTCCATTGAAAGTAAGTTTTTGATGATAGAAAATATGTCAGCCATCGTTTTAGTCTATTACATCGACTGTGCTTAGTATAATATAAGCAATTGTTATGGGCTGAATTGTGTCTCCCCCACATTGACAATTTATGAAGTTGTAGTAGAGTAGGAAGGACCTCCAACCCCGTTTGACTAGTGTCCTTACAAAAAAGAGGAAATCTGGACACAGAGACACAACACCATGTGGACATTAAGGCAGAGGTCAGGTGATGGTCCACAAGCCTAGAACACTAAAAATTACCAGCGGACCGCAGAAGCTAGAAGAGAGGCATGGAACAGCCAACAGAAGGAATTAACCATGTTGACACCTCGATCTCAGACTTTCGGTTTTCAGAATCGTGACAATAAGATTTTACTGCTGAAGCATACAGTTTGAGGTACTGTGTTACAACACCCCTAGGAAACTGTTTTGGCAGTCAAAAAATATTTGTTAAATACATGAATATCTTTCATGAGTGAACATCATAAATGCTGTGTACTGTAACTAATTTGTAAATATTTAAAAAGCCTATATTTATAGTTATTTAGGTGTGAACCACAATTGGAGACAGTTGACAATGGTAGTCTTTAGAAAAATGGGACTCTTCAGAGAGGAAATTTAACTTTCATTTTACACCTTTTTTGGCCATGTGCATGTATCACTTATACTCATAAAAAAATAAAAATATGGAGCTGGTAAATTAACCAATGCTGTCTTACTGGAAGCATTGTTTCTCGAGGTAAGCAGTGAGACAATTTAAGGCTTGGATTTGATTCAGGGATTTTTACTTCATATACTTATAATTATGGGAAACATGCCAGCTCTCTAACAAAATAAGCTACATTCTCTGTAGAAGTGCCCTCATGTTACTGGCTATCGTTCAGAGTTATTTTTATTACAATTTCCAAAGAACTATCAGATAAAATTAAGAGTGAGTAAATATACTAATGTGAGGTGATTAAGTGATTTAATTGGAACAAGAAGAGTGAAAAGTAGTGTGAATGATTACTGTACACTAAAGTAATGCTCAGTGTTCTGTGCCTGTCTTCCCTCAATCACCTGTTGCACAGAAATGTAGCAAGTGCACCCTATATGCCATGCACGCTCTAGGCATTAGGAAGAGAAATGGTGAATCAACAGAGTATGCTAGTCCCTGCTTTCAAGGAATTTGCTCTAATGCGTAGGTTTACGTACTACAGAAGTCCCCCCACTTATCCCCGGGGAAACGTTCTAAAAGGCTCAGTGGATTCCTAAAACGCCGTATAACACCGAACCCCTTAGGTGCTGTTTTTCCCTGTACATACATACATAGCTCTTATAGAGTTTAATTTATAAATCAGGCATAGTAAGAAATTAACAATTAATAATGAAATAGAACAATTCTAACAATATAATACTGTCCCTTTCTGATCATATCTTATTGCGCCGTACTCACCCTTCCCGTGAGGACGTGAGAGGATGAAACGCCCTCAGGGTGAGTCTGTGAGGTGATGACGTAGTTCTTGGGGCCTACGCTGGCGACTACTGACGTCAACATTCTGCGTCAGAGGGAGGAGCCTTGGCTTCGAAAGGCAACTGGCCACAGGTAACCGAAACCGCAGATAAAGGGAGATTACCTAGTTTACTGACGCTGCCTCTAACAAATTAGCAGGAACTTAGTGCCTTACAAGTACAGAACCTCTTTTTTTTTTGGTGGGGGGGAGCTGGGGGGAGGGGCAGAGGGAGAGGGAGAGAGAGAATCTTAAGCAGGTTCCATGCTGCTCAATGCGGAGCCTGAGGCTGGGCTTGATCCTACCACCCTGAGACCATCGCCTGAGCTGAAATTGAGTGTCGGCCGCTAACCTGACTGAGCCACCAGGCGCCCTCAAAGTACAGTTCCTGACACTAGAAATCAAAGTGGGTTGGCAGGGCTGTGCTCTCTCAGAAGACAGAGAGACAACCCTTCCCTGCCTTTTCAAGCTTCCGGCAGCTCCAGGTGTTCCTTGGCTGCATCGTTCCATTCTCTGCCCCCATCTTCTCAGGGTCTTCTACTCTGTGGTCTCTTCTGTTATGTATAAGGACCCATCTCATCTTGAGATTCCTAATTACATCTCCAAAGACCCTATTCCCCAATTAGGTCACATTCACAGGTTCCCGGATTAGGATATGCACAGACTGTTTTGGGGCTCCGCAATTCGATCACTACAACATGGATAAGGGAATAGGTTAAGTCCAACACAGTGTGATAAGGGCTAGGCTACGGTATGTACAGGGGGTTACAGCATGCACAGATGACACCTGGAAGGAAGGAGAACCCAGTTCAGTCGGAGGGGTTCAGGGGAGACTGTCGGAGAGAAGTGACACGTGAGATGCGACCTGAAGAATGCCAGGGGCGGGAAGGTGGGCTGGGTGAGCTTTCTGGAGGAGAGCTAGGGTATGCTGAATTTAGGTCACTGAGAGGAGCTATAAAATATGAGATGAGGAGAAGCACAGAAGAAACTACAAAGGTGAACAGCGCCCGGAATGGGACTGTCCTTGAAATCCAGGTCTAGCATATTGGAATGTTAAAGCTATGGAGGAGAACGGGGCAGATTTGCATTGGATGGTGATAATTTGGAGTGCAGCATGAAGTGTGGATTTGTGGGGTTTAGGACTGGAATCCAAAGAAATCAGTTAGGATGATGTTGCAGTAACTTGAGCAAGAGATATTGAGGGGATTAAGGGGAGAGGGATGGAAAATACTGAGGATGGAGAAATATATTCATAACTATTGTTAGTTACTGCTAAACTCACAGGTGTATTTCTACAGTGTTTCTAAAATGAAGATGGGTTCCAAAGCTCTCAACTTTTCCTCTGAGCTTTCTTTCTGGCACTAGGACTAGCCCACAGAGAGAGAGAGAGAGAGAGAGAGAGAAATGGAGAGAGAGAAAGAGACAGAGGAAGGAGGGGTAACAATAAGGTTCTAGCAACTGTTTTTAATAAACATTTTGAATTTCTGAAACACATCTTTTACAAATGGATGGATTTCCTTCTGTTCTTAGAGCCATGGATACACTTTGATTGGCATTGCTCCAAAGTAAATTTGACTTTTTAAACCCCTTTCTAAGTGAAGGATAGCAGTCTACATTTGGGTGGCGGATCCTGCTTATGACTCACTCTTAATTCTATGTACCTGTTTAGTTCTTTCAGTTTCAAAAAGTTTCATGAGGAGGTTAGGAATGCAGAAGGATGTTATCAAAGTGGCAGTGGAATCCTGTGCAGAAAGAACGGAGGCGGCCACAGGGGGAGAAGGTAAATATGTCACTTTGAACATAAGCATTCCCGCGAGGCAAACAGCAGTGCGTTTCAGGAAAACTCTGCCTGCTGCTTCTCACCTGGGTGCCCACTGCTCCTGCAGGGGCGGTACCTAATGACTGACACATGCAAGCAAGATCATAGGCATCTGCAAGTGGACTGGCCAGCAACTTCAGGAGAAAATACTTGTGAATTTGCTAATAAATCTTTCAGAATCAAGTTTTATTGTTAAGTGGTTAAAATGGTAACAATTACTTGAAAACACTATGTCAAGGATGGCGCTCAGGTTTTGAAATGCAGAACCACCACCACAAAAGTCCCTTGTCAAGGCTATTCTTCACTGGAAGTGTGTCACCTCCATCTCTTTGGTAGATTAAGCGTGACTTTGTGGCTCTTTTGCACTCCCTTCCAATAGCAGTGGTTCCTAGGTTCTATTAACACACTTGTACTATTTGCTTCTTAGTAGAGACTGACTCTTAACATCCACGAGCCCTCATATGTATTACGTAGGAAATCAACCACGGGGTGGGCATTTTTATTATTTGCAGTATTCTGTTTTAGTCTCCCAATATAAACTGTGGATTTTACATGGCTTCAATGTATGGTGATAAAGCAGAGTGGCATGCAAACGTTCCTTCTTCGAGACTGCAGCTCTTCCTGCCCTTCTACACCCTCCTCACCCATCCTCTCTTACCTCCAACAAGTTGATGTCACCAAATTTTGCTCCAGTGATTTGCACAGTAACCAGAGCTCCAGCTAAGTATTGTACAGTGCTCCGACTTTAGAAGGGAATACCAGAGGCACAAAATATTGGGCAGCAGCTCACATGTATAAGTCATTGTATCAGCATAGTGACTTACCTATTGACATCTCCTGACTAGAACTGGTCCCCTTAAAGATGAAAAATTTTGGAGCGCCTGGGTGGCTCAGTGGGTTAAAGCCTCTGCCTTTGGCTCAGGTCATGATCTCACGGTCCTGGGATCTAGCCCCACATCGGGCTCTCTGCTCAGCAGGGAGCCTGCTACCCCCCCCCCACCTCTCTCTGCCTGCCTCTCTGCCTACTTGTGATCTCTGTCAAATAAATAAAATCTTTTTTAAAAAAATGAAAAATTTTATGTGAAAGTTAGAATTTAAAGTTTGTAATCAACTGGCTTCCTGTAAGCAATATGAATATTTCCTATTTATTTTCTATCAATAAAATAAATAATCTTAGTGTTCAGGTTTGGAAATTTAGGATTACAGTAACTATAACGTATTGCATGTGAAGGACAAATTTATTTCCATTTTAAGTTGCCCAGAATAGGCTGAGGGACAACTTTGCAAGCTTTTTATTTCTAGTCTATGTCCAATTTTAAGTATAAAAATTTAGTGCTTTATATAATCACTAATATGTTTTTAAAAATTTGCGTGAAGATTATACTGAAATCTGCTGGCTAATTTCCTTTCTCTCCTTGCCTCCTTAATGATTGCTCACAGTATGGAACTTGTTTGAAATACTTTTCAGCTTGTTTAAAATTTATCATGCCTCAACCCAAACACTGAAGACATCTGAGAGAAACCACTTTGTAACTTCTAAGTGGATAGAGATAATATTTATGATAAAAGTCTATGTTGCTCAGAGGGAAAGAGTACAGAATAATTGAATTAAATGAAAATTCATGCCTCAGGAAAAGAGTAACTTTTCAGTATAAAACTAGAAACCAGGAGAAGCTGAGAAAAATAAACTTTATTTTAGGCTCTATTTTCAGTTTTTAAAAATTTATTTTATATTCTTGTCAGCAGATACCTGAAATGATAGTTAAATTCTTAAAGCTGTGTTTTTTTTTCTTTTTTGCACACCAAGTAGACAAATGTCTGAAATAGAAGGATAAAACATTTCCTTTCATCATTCAAAAAAACCTTAATATTAGGTTTGTGTTACATTTTGATGTTGGCCAATTCTTTCTGATTACTTTTAAATTATAGCTTCTCTAAGATAATATGCATAACTCAGCATCTTTTCTGTGGGGCGGCAACTTTACATTGGTAACAGGACATACCACTATTAACACTCTAAATTATAGCCCCTTGGCCTTGTCAATATACACACATTATTCTAGTTAAAGTGAAATGCAAGGATGTTCAAAGTCTCTTCTAGCTGGAACATTCCATGAGCCTATGAAAAGCAAATTCTATCTCTCATTCCATATTTGTAGGATGTTGCCTACAACAGTTTAGTCAAGCATACAATGTCTTGCTTGTTGGGTAAATGGACATGTGACAGGACATTAAACATCATGCTACCATCTTACAGCAAAGTGAAGACAAAATGTTACCGAGACGTAGGTCAAAATTAAAGTCCTAATACCCGATGGCAAATACATACTGTGAGACACAACAACTCGGTACCCAAGAGCTCAGCTATTCATTTCTTAATGTAGGTGCTCGTCTGCTGTGTTGACCAAATTTCACTTCCCCGTGCCTTTGGTGGGAGGGTGGAGGGGGTAAGAAATGGTGCATTGACCTTGAAGGTGATATTTACCACAGAGGCCTCACCTGCATCTGGTTTCCTTTTACATCTCCCTTGGAAACATGGAGTAGAACACCACCGGCCAACTTGCAAATGTCCCTGTGGTAGTGACCACTTACTTCCTCTGTGTTTTGTCACATCCTCTACTCCAAGTCTCAATAAAGCCTGCATTGTTGCAGGGAGCCAAATATGGCATTTCAGATTATGCCTGATTATTGCAGACATTGAAAATTAATTTATATAGGTATGTAATTTTTATATATGTATTATATATATTAACTTATATCTATGTATATACCCATGTAATATTTTTGTTCAGTAAACTTATTTTATCCTTAATATTCCCACTATAGGCTTTATACACTTCACAATACTCTTAAGAAAAAGTTAAACTCATTCAAAAACTCAAAGAATAGATTTTGTGGCACAAATTGACAATCGAAATAATATTTAAACCACAGTGTTGAAAATGAAGGTTGTCATCAGCACACTGAGCATGAACCCTAATCTTTCACCGTGTAACAACAGAGGTGGAACGGCATGGTCTCAGAGTGCTGTCCTCTGCACACATTGTCATCCATCAGACAACTCACATCACTCAGAGAGACTATGGGCTTATTATTAAAGAATTCCTTTATTTAAACTCAAGGAAGATGAAAATTGAAATTTGACCTTTTATCAAATATTCATGAGTACTTTTTTCATCTGTTATACTCTGACTGAAATACCTTTGGGTATCACTTCAAAGTAACTCTAAAGAAAATTTCCAGTGGTGCATTAGGCCAATATGTGAGTAGAATGTGAAACACTGTAACCAGAATTGAATTTTTAGCAAGCAAGGAATTATTTTTTTGCTTTTTTACTTATAATGTTTTTAGTCAATTATGTTTCTAAATCACCTTGTTATGATTGCCCATCATAAAAAATTAATTAGTAGCACTCCATAGATGATTCTTCCATATCTGTGAGAGTATGAAAATTATTGATATTTACTGTCTCCTCATCATTTTATAGTTGAACCATTTTGTAAGTACATGTCCCAATAATGCTTTAGTTATCAAGCAAATGTCCATGTTCTTCATTTCACTTTCCTGCTCACCAAATACTAGCTGGGAGGAAATTAACACAACTAGCATTTTTTTTCCAGGACTCATTAGTATGCTGAAATCTGATAATTTATTTATTTATTTAATGTAAAGTGAGTGAGCCTGGAAGCTAAAAACCCAAGTTTGAAAACAGTTGCTTTGCCTAAGCTAAAGTATGGCATATGAAGTACTGTCCTCCTCTTTTGATGTTTATATCACCATGAAAGAGTTTGCAAAAGACACCTTAGCTTTTAAAAGTGATGGTTTAGGGGCACCTGGGTGGCTCAGTGGGTTAAAGCCTCTACCTTCAGCTCAGGTCATGATCCCAGGGTTCTGGGATTGAGGCCCTTGTCGGGCTCTCTGCTCTGCGGGGAGCCTGCTTCCTCCTCTCTCTCTCTCTCTCTCTGCCTGCCTCTCTGCATACCTGTGATCATTATCAAATAAATAAATATTTTAAAAAATAAAAAGTAAAAGTGATGGTTTACAAAATGGCTTTCTTGAAGTATTTATTTCATTTACCTCCTAAGACTGAAATCTGTGTATCTAAAGAAAATAAAATTTTACTTCTCAAGAACAGTTAAAGTAGGGACAGAGAGATTCCTCTCCTTCATTCTCATAAGGGGACTGTCTTTGCATCCTTCAAAGCTCAGCTCAGGCATCTCTTGGTGAAATTTTCTCTGACTTCCTCACAGGGACAAGGTCCCTTTCCTAGCTGGTAATGCTCCTACCTCCAAAGACTTAAATACTTTCCACCTTTGGTTAGGTTGAATCATGATTTTACTCTCCTCGGGGTTCCAAACTTAATATCATATTAGGTTCTAAAAGGAATAGTTATTGAAGTTAATTTAACTATTTTCTTGTTATTTATGTTACTTTGCCCTTTCAACATGTAAACTCTTTTACGTAGGGATGCATATTTGATTTTTATTTGGATCTTATACCACACATGACAGAGTGCTGGGAAAGTGAAGGTACTTAATATTTATTTAGTTAATGAGTGCATTATTCCAGGCTCTACTATATAATGATATTTAGATAGCAAAGATGTCCACGAGGGTGGACTTATCTTCTAAATCCTCCCTCAAATTTTGTCAGTCTTTCCCCACACCTGTTCTCAGACAGTTCAGCTTACTCAGATCTACAGAACGATTGAGTCAAACCAATTAACAAACCAACCAACCAGCCAACCACAACAGCTACTGCTAAAGTCCATGGTGTTGTCTATGTGTCAGGCACTGTTATCATTATCATTACTTCTTTATATTAACATTCAATCTTCCTAACAATAGAGTGGAGTATTCCATTATACAGATGAAAAAACTGAGGCACAGAGAAAATCAGTAACATACACACAAGATTTCAAAGGTACAAGTGAAGGAAGCAGCTTGGTTGCAGAGTCCATTGGCTTAATTACTTGGTTCTATGCATACCCATAGGGTAGACAGTGTGGAGGCTGACCACAGGCCAAGCAGCACTCCAGAAATCTCTAGCTAAAGTAGCTACTGACCCTGGCTGTTATTTATGCTGTGAATATAGATTCTGCCTGTAATTTTTCAGTTATGTAATTGTCAATTCACCTTGAATTTGGGTTAAAAAAAAAATGGATTGTTACAGGAATTGTACTAGGCAGTTTGTTTAATCACATTTTCTATCTCATTTAATGTTCTAGCAAACTTGTGATATAGGGAATATTGTCTTCATTTTTCTTTTTAGAGATATATAAGCTTTACAAAGATTAAATGATAACCTTCAATTTAGACTGTGCTCTTCCTCCTCATCAACAGCTTATTCTCTTGGTTAGAAAATTGAGGCGAGACCAGGGCACCTAGGTGGCTCAGTTGGTTAAGCATCCGCCTTCTGCCTGGGTCTCGATCCCAGGTCCTGGGACTGAGCCACATATCAGGGTCCTGCTCAGTGGGGAGCCTGCTTCTCCCTCTCCACTCCTCCCCTCGCTTGTGCTTTCTCTCTCTCTCAAGTAAACAAAAAAAACTAAAAAAAAGAAAAAGAAAATCAAGGTCAGACCAAGCCATTCATTTTCTAGACCAAATAGTAATGCTATTTCAACTTCTTTTTAAACCTCGTTAACTTTTATTGTATATGAAACCCTTAATGTATATAAAACCCTTTTCAAGTTTCAGTGGCTCAAAAAATAGAACCCCAAATCGAAGAGTTTGACAAATCACTAGTTTTATTCCTGTGCCAATGTAGAAACAGAACTGAAAAAAAAGAAAAGAAAAGTGTATTTTCCTATTTGCTTATGTTTCCTTTGAAAATTGTAAGGTTATCTCTAAAGTAGCACTATAATTTTCTTGACAGTTGAAACATTATCTGTGGAATAGAGACCTTGTTGGTAACAGGGATAAGTACTTCAGTTCTAAGAACACGAGCCAGAGAGTGAACGGGTCTGTTAGCATCGCTGCAGTTAGTCCCAGATAACAGAGGCAGGGCCATGTTCTGTAGGCTATGTTAGTTCTCCCAGCTCTTGTGGATATTGGCATTTCTTGAAGGGAGGCAGCCAAAACCTATGCTGGTTTTGTTGGTATTAAGAGATTAATAAGTTGGTCCTGGTTTATAGTAACAGAAATCCACGAGGAAGAAACATTTAATCAGTTTCACTATTACGATAGCCTCTAATGTGCATTTGGCTCTGAAATACCCATTAATTATTTAAAATAACATCATAAACGTGTATTAATTCTTGCTCCAATAAAAGCTGATATTGGGTTAATGTGAATTTATTAATGATCTTGTTACTAATAATGTAAATTTGCAGTTTGGGTCCAAGTCACAGCTTGGATCAGAGGCCCATCACACATCATAACTACTTAAAAAAAAAAAAAATCTGGAACAAGAAACATCCAGATCTAATTGCTCTCATTCAAAGTATATTTTTCTGCCTTAGAGGCACCTGGCAACAAATCTCCCTACTTTATGTGGTTTTCACGATATAAATTACAAAGAAATTTACTATTGTCTGACACTCTCTAAACAAATCCCTTAATCTCTCCTACTTGTTTGTCTTTCAATCTCTTACTCTTTTTCCTGTCATTTCCCATCCATTCCACCCCCAAACTCCTCAGAATGACATGAACCAGAAAAGTTGAAGAATTTCTGAACCAGTGGCTTCCTAACATTTTTGATCATGTGCTTCTCAGTGACAATGTGTATGTTATTTAATTATAAACTATAACATATATCCTTTTCTATTAATATATATCTTATAGAATATATATAAAATTAAAGGATAAATTAAAAGTCACTGTGAATGGATATTCTAATATTTTCCTCCTCTACACTTAACTCTTGCCCTTTCCTTTCTGAAAATAACTGAGTAGATTTGAAACAACCCTAACCCCTCAGCGTTCTCTGCACTGGGTTAGTGACAATGAATTAGTTGTTTTGAGATGATCGGTAAGAATAATCAAACTTGAGGTTGCCTCAGAGACCCAGATTTTACATAGTTCTTTTCTCCCTCTTCGCTCATGCTCTGTTTTAGCATGGTACTAGCAGGAAGCACAGATAGGAGATTATGGCACAAAGCAGGGGATATCTGGTTTCGGATGTGGGTTATGGTTCCATTTCTTCTGCATCTTTATACGTGGGCTCTAGACATCTGATTTTGTCTTCTGAAAATAAATCCTTAACCATGACAGGAATATTCATTCATTCAAACACCTATGAATAGAGTTCTAAGCCCTGGGCTGAAGGATATAGATGTAAATTTGAACTGCTACAGATAAAAAACTGTCCCCACCAAGGTTATGTTTTAGTAAGCAATGGAGTGATCAAATGATTTTATAGTAAACATTATAAAAGAGATAAGTCTTCTATGAGTGAAGAGAGAATCAAGCAACTAATTTGGCTGAGGAGATTTGGGAAAGTCCCCCCAAAGGGAAACTATTTGAGAATCTTGAAATAGCTCATTGGGGCTTTACCTTTAGCCTGGGGGAAATACAGCCTGGGAAGGCTAGCTCTACTCAGCAGAGTTCCTCAAGTGAACTGAGAATAACAATAATTTATCTCCACCTGCTCTGTAATCACTGGACTCAAATTCATGTTACTGGTCTCCTCCTTAGACTCCTGCTGGTGATAACCACAACTATATCATGCTGAAATCACATTTGATTCCCAGCCTTCTACAAATCCACTTTTTGTCAAGGACTTGTCATGTTGCTTTTCCTTGCAATTGACTGGGGCTTGTCTTGGTATCCTTTATCCTTTTCTTTCTTTCTTTCTTTCTTCCTTCCTTCCTTCCTCCCTCCCTCCCTCCCTCCCTCCCTCCCTCCCTTCCTTCCTTCCTTCCTTCCTTCCTTTCTTTCTTCTTTCCTTCTCCTCCTCTTCTTGTGCCCCCTATCCCTTCTCTCTTTCTCTGGCACTACTGTTACCTCCCTGTGGTACTTGCCTTATGTGTGAGTCAAACAGAAGTCTTACTGGGTAATTCGAACAGATGTCTTACTGGGGATATTGAAAATGCTCAATGTTTGTTACTGATTGGTTTTATCAGACACTGTATCTGGTGTTATCTTTTATCATATAATTAAATGTGGTTTTATTTTGGTTTGTTCGCATTTCTATGTGGTTTTACGGGAATCATGTTTATTATGTGGCAAAATATTTGAGCCCCAAATATCTGCAAATATGTTTTTGGCTTCCTAGTTGTTTAAGGCAAAAACCAGTTTAAATGGCATAACATAATTTGATAGTTTTCAGTAGCTTAACAACACAAAAAGAGCTATTAGTGAAGTTACCAGATGTACCTGGGACACGAACCCAGCTGAAATACAGCTGGGAAGACCTAGTGTTGTCTATCTACACTCCAACTTTCCACTGGGTAATGACTTCTCTGCCAGCCCTAATCCTTGACCTACGGAAACGAAGTTTAAAAACAATACAATCTACTCAACAAGACTGTGTCTTTAAAACCCATGTGACCTTAGTGTAAAATCATACTGTTATCATGAATCTATCTGCAAAGCTATATATACTTTCTAGTCCTCCCCTCTTTGTCAAATGATACTAGGCTTATTAACAAAGTCTAATTCTCCCCTAGTCCTTGCTTTCGTTCAACATGTCTTAGGGCCTTAACTTAACCATCCTTTCATTTTTTATTTCTTAGACAATTTTTTCCTTCCCTTTTATATTCTTCCAGCTGGCTTCCTATCTTTGTCCATTCTATCTTTTGCATAATTTACTATGTTCTTTATGTCACCCATCGGTCAATGACAGGCTCCTCATGCTACAAGGCTCCTACACAGGCATTCAGAAGACAGAAAAAAAAAAAAAAAAGGAGGTCATAGAGAGGAATGAGAAGGTCATTTCAAGTATGAGTGCACTTTTCCTGAATTTATACATATTTTAGAGATAGGGTAAGGAGAAAATACTTGATTTTATCAGTCATTTCTAATTAATGTACTACATTTGTCCAGGGATAAAATACAGTAGATACAGCAAAATGTTTTGCTCCTGGGAAGTTTTCCATAAAAAAAAGTGCAGCATCTGGTCAACATCTCTTTGAATTGTTTCTTAACACTGAAAGATATGCTATAGTGTGAAATTAAATCAAGTATTTATAGAAAATACCACAAAACATATAGCAAGCTATTTATTCCTTTCACAATAGGCCATGATATACTGGAATAGATTTATGGCAGGGTGTTGTTCCTCAACATGTTTAATGTTATGACTTATCCTTCACTATAAAATTTCTCCTTCTTTGATAATAGAAATTTTATCAGACACCTGCTTATCCAGAATACAGACTCCACTTTTCAGCCCCTATTGCTTACTGTGGCCATGCAACTAAATTCTAGCACAGGAAATATGGGAGAAAAAAGGTGTATCCTTTCTGGGTCCTGCCTGTACACAGGAGTGTCTCTAACCCTGCACTCTCTCCTCTTCCCACTGACTTGACTGTCAATAAAGGGATCAAAGTGGTAGAGCAGTTAGATCAAAGGAGTCTGGGGTTTTGAAAACATAGAGGCTACATATTAGTCCAGAACTATTTATGTCTAATTATTATGCATATGTGAGAAAAAAAGATACTGTTTAAGTCACTTTTATGCTGGTTTTCTACAACAGCAGTAAAAACTACAGCATAAATGATATAGTTTATTTTATTGTCGGAATGTGAGATTTTTGTTCAAATGTGGTATTAGGTGTCTTCTCAAGTTCCAGATCATTTTTTGCACTATATTTTGGAGTTTACATTGCTTTGTAATGTGGTTCATGTTTTACGTGATCAAATAAAAATATGTTCATACATTTATATAACTATCATGGTTATGCAAAACTTTGGGAACTATTTAAATAGTCTCTAGAGACGACTGAATTTTGAACTCTCTTTAATTAGCTAACCACCATCAAGAACAAATACGCTGGTTCTTTAAAAAAGTCTAACCTCAAGTCTTTCCCTACATATTTTCCATCTTCACATCTCATTTGGTTTAAAGAGACCACTTCTTAGACAGACTCCCTCCTCCAGATTTCTGTGGAATTTGTCTCTGAGAATTGCTCTTAACCAGCTGCCTTACCCAAAAGACCCACCCACACTCTATAAGCGCTAATCATATGCCACACAACCTTCTGACTCATTTGCTAATGTCTGTTCCTACTCTCCTTGGTTTTCCTTTTATTTCAGTGGCTTCATTTAATGACATATTTCAGCATATTTAGGAAAATTATTATCTTAAAAAATTAATATATGTACTACAAATGTAGTCCTCTCCACTTGAGACTCTTAATAAATATATGCGTATCTATCTTTGATGGCCAGAAATAACACTGGAAAACAACAAAAAAATACATCATGCAAAACAATGAATGCCTGCCAAGATTTATGGGTTTCAAGGAATGATAATGTATATCTGAAGTACAATGATGCCTCTAGCACAATGCTATTTCAGAACATTCTGAGGATCACTCTTAGAAGTTCTACTTTAGTTTTCTTTTTTTTTTTTTTTCCAAGTCTTAGGATCTTGATTATATCCTGACCCCCACTGCCCCCCCGCAAAAATCATGCTTATAAATTCAATGAAGGATTTGCTTCACTCATACGACCATCAGATAATAAGCTGATTACAGTTCTCTCACTAAAATTTTATTAGCTCATATTCTGATCCACCTTTTCTTTCTTTCTTTCTTTCTTTCTTTCTTTCTTTCTTTCTTTCAAAGATTTTATTTATTTATTTGATAGAGAGATCACGAGTAGTCAGAGAGGCAGGCAGGGAGAGAGAGGGGGAAGCAAGCTCCCCACTGAGCAGAGAGCTCGATGCGGGTCTCGACCCCAGGACCCTGAGACCCAGACCTGGGCCCAAGGCAGAGACTTTAACCCACTGAGCCACCCAGGCACTCCCGGTCCACCTTTTCATGCACTAATCTTAAGGCTGTCACCATGGCTGACAAATAGTTTTACAGATATAGACAATTAAGCAAATTCTTTTCAGCATCTGGAACCTAACACCTTAGACATGAAAATGTGGCTCATGTGTCTCCCCAAAAGGCTTACCTATTTTAAATGACGTACAATAGCATTAGGAATGGAGTAGCTGATTGGAACTCTTGTTGATATTTTGAAAAACTTTATAAATACTTGTTTCCATTTCACAGAAGTGATGATAATCATAAGAACTATTTAAGGGATCATTTTGTGCTATGCAGAAAATGCTCCAAGTAATTTATGTATGTAACATTATTTTGTTTTTGTACTTTTGTTCATTGTATGCATTTCACCCATAATTCTATCACTTTTTATAAAAATTATATAGGCTAAAAGGTGAAAAATCACCTGCTTCTATAGTTTTAATTCCATTCTTTCAAAGTAACTGCTATTAACAATTTTATCCCAATTTAGCTAGAATTTCACATTTAATCATATAGAGAGATTTATACCCCATTTATATTTATATCTATATATGCACATTTTGTCCTATAAGGTTGGTATGTGTTAGACATAGTGGCCTGCCACTGCCTTTTTCCACATATACTATATCTTCAGCATTATTCTGTTAACGCACACAGATCTCTATCTTTTTAATGGCTACATAGCATTCCAACAATAGATAAGCAATAATTAAACATTAATTATTGGTGGAAATTTAGGTTGTTTCTTTTTTTGTCAGTAACATATGATATAATAAATGAACCTCTCTGCCCATATATTTTTATATGTTTTCCTGTTTTCTTTGGTAAATTTCTAAAATGGCTATTTGCCAGTTCAGAGGTATTTTAATATTCATTCGGTATAAAATAGAATAGAAATTCTTACAGATGTTGATTATAGAAGCTTCTCTCATAATCAAACCTTTCTAGAGTAACTCCTAAACTTGAAATTTTGCATTTAATCTGTTTATTACAAAGCATCCTAAATGAGCTGTAGAGTCAAAGCAAATATTCCACCAGACAATGCCATAACACTTTAGAATGATGAAATGCTTAAAATAGAATATTTAAGTTAGAACTTGTAAATAGGTTATAATTACAGCTCTCATAAATGTAGCATGCTACAGTGACATGTCCAAGAGCAAATTCTTTCCAGCATTCTTAGTATTGATATAAATGTCCAAGTGGTGAGCATATGTTTCTGGAATGTTTAATGTTTCTGTCAGCAGTTGGGCAGGGTTTGTCTTATTTTAGGGGAGCTATGTCATAGGTCAGTTAATAATTTCTTATGTCATTATTGCATTCCCAACAGATTTGATAGGATAAATGGACATTTCTGAAAAAGTGACCAGAGCATGCCAATCATAACAACTTTAGGGAGCATTAATCTTTTAAAACAATCTAAAAGGAAGGAAAAGTTTCCCAGAGGCATAGGATGCTCTGTTGTCATATAGTTTGAGCACATTGATCTTTGTTGTCAAGTCTTTGACTTCATTTACACTAACTTGTCACATGTGACTGATCTAGTTTGTTAGCAAAACCACAGTTTATGGAAATCAGACTTTTTTTTTTTTTACCCGCAAAAAGAGAGATTGTTTTTTCCTCATTGTAGATAGCCCCAGTTGAGCAGAACTAAGAACACTGGTTTTGTGTTAGGAGGACTGCAATTATGGGTTAATATGATTATCATAAGAGGGGGAAGGATGTTGCCCAACCTGCAGGGAGTTTTCAAGGCCAATGACCAGTTTGGATTTATAAAAGAAATCATATTTGTACTTCATAAGGATTGTAAGCACTACATTGCTGGAAGAACTTGGAGAAAATCTACAAGATAAGACAAACTTTGGCCAAGGGTCTACTAGCTAAACCATGCGTCCTGTAACTCTAATTTTTGCTTCTCTCACTTGGAAACTTCTTAGGGGAGTATGCCATCTACAGGATTAGTAAAGGGGCCTTGGCATCAAGAATAATTTTAGTTATTGGCTCTTTTTGATTAAGAGTTAAAGAAAAGTTGATACGTCTAATGATGGCAAATATGCCAGAGGATTATTTAAAATAGTATCAGTATATTTGGGGGTAGGGGAAACTGTTGCCTTTGTGTATGTAAAGGAGTCCTTTTCCCCATGTGAATGATACCCCTTATGATAAAATATACTCTTTAAAGGGAAAAAGAAATAAATCTAAATAATTGACATGAAATAAAGAAAATACTATTTCTTTCTTTCTTTCTAAAAATTAGATAACACTCTTCAGATAGGCCTTGACCTATAAGCTATCTGGTGGCTATTTAATTCCAGTTAAAGAAAGTCAAACCAATTCTGTCTCCAACACAATTCCAGAATACAATGTTCACAAACTATTATAAATAATATTAGTGAAATGAATAGGTTGTTACTATATTTTAATTTTTAAGGATTTTGATGGTTTCTCCAAGAAGATACTCTGAGTTATACAGCTATACTATAAGGCGATAGAAACATTTACAGACCTCTTGAATCTGAGCAAAATAATAAGTGATGGTAAGAAAGATATTTATAAAATCCCCAAAGCCAGATAATCTGTGCATGTGTCTTACCTTTCTTTTGCGAAGCCTGACTGGGCTGTCCGTGGGTTCTTGGGTGGCCAGAGTTTCCTTTAAGTGTAAACACTGCATGCCCTCTCCTGAGTTGACCTTTGGGAGACTTTTGTTTTGATGTTCTGAGAAACCACTCTTCTCGAGGCCATTTTCAGCTGACATTCCACCAGTGCAGGAAGGAGGTTGCAGAAGGCAACTTCCAGAATCTGCTTTTAATAATGGCAGTCCTCTGTCCATGCAAGGAAGAGCCAAGAACTTGTCCTGTACTACACTGCAGGTGTTTCTTTCATGTTCATCTTTAGGGAAGTCAAGTTTCCTTCGTTGCTGAGCAATCACAGCAGAATTAAGCAATTGCTTCTCAGGCACAATATCTTTCACATTCGAAGAGTCACACACATTTATTTTATTAGATGCATCTTTTATTTCACTTAAGCTTATCTCATTACAAAGCTCCAGGCTTTTACTTACAACGTCAACAACTCTCTTCTCCCCCCTTTCTTCTACCAGTGCTAAGTCAGCTCCGTCCGCCGTTCCCCAGGAGTCACTCTGGTGATCGTCCATGATGGGCAGTGTCTTTCCTGAGGAGCCTGCTCCTCTGTTGTTATGTTGGTCTGATATTTTTTGTCCTTGGGTACTTAAAATCTGCTTGTCATCTGTAATACATGGATCGGAATCGGTATCCTCATCGGAAACATGCACTAGTGTTTCTGTGCTGGCCTCCAGAGAAAGAAACTGATCTTCACCTTCATGGCTGTCATTTTCATCCACCTCCTTTGAAATGTGACCCATTGGCCTCCCAGGAAAGTCTCTCAGCTCTGAACCATGGCAGCAGTCTGGGAGTGAAACACACCTCTCTTTACGATCCACATTTAAAGACGCATCTTTTTCCATACTTGCCTGCAAGCTGTCAGCCACTAGTCCATGATGACATGCTGGGTTGTAATCATCAGAATTAAAAGGCTGTCCCATCCACTGGGTCACATGTTCTTCCCAGCTTCTCTTTCTGATAGCTACAGACATGTCATCGTCGTTTAATAGCAGATAGAGAGATATGTTCCATATGAGACTAAAGGAGATGGAACTTGCTGAAAGATGACTTCATATGTAGTGATTCAAGAAGAGAGTGAGTTTTGTCATTTCGCCACCTATTAAAAAATTTAAAAAATATATATATATATATTCAGGATCATCATTCTCAAGTCAAAATATATGTTGGAAAAGAGAGCACTTAATCTGAGCTATGAAAGATTAAGAGATCTTATAGAGCGTCTATTTGATGGCTTTAATGATGTTACTTCTTTAAGAAGTAGCCTCCTATTAGAATGAAATGTCGTATTTAATATTTCTGGTCAAAAAACAATGACAACACTTTAAATGCAGCTGTATCAATTGACCTATTAATGAATGAAGGTTAAGTACTGAATGCTTGAAACTCCCTTAAGAACATATTTTCATTACAGTACTTAATAGAACTCACCAGAAGAAAGTTGTTGCTCTAGCTGCCACGCTTTTGTGCTTTACTTTTGTGAACACAAGTCCTTAAGGAAATCTATTTGCTAGGGGTGCCTGGGTTGCTCATGGGTTAAAGCCTCTGCCTTCGGCTTGGGTCATGATCCCAGGGTCCTTGGATCGAGCCCCGCATTGGGCTCTCTGCTCAATGGGGAGCCTGCTTCCTCCTCCTTCCCTCTCTCTCTCTCTCTCTCTGCCTGCCTCTCTGCCTACTTGTGATCTCTCTCTCCGTGTCAAATAAATAAATAAAATCTAAAAAAAAAAAAAATCTATTTGCTGCTTGGTTTGAATTGCAGCAAAGAACACCAGGGGTCTGTTCATGCCAAATCAGAGCCATAGAGACAGCATGTGCAATGTCTCAGTTTGTGAAAGAACAAACTCCCAGGATGTATTTACTCCAGGGAGTGACTAAGAAGCATGGAAAAAATCTAGTGTAGCTCCTATTAACACATAATTCATAAGAAAGTGTAACGCAGACCACTGACCAGGCCCTAGGATAAATACATTTACACGCACACTTATCACAGCTACTACTACTAGCTAGCAAGCTTGTTTTGTTGAAGCTTAGAGACATTATATAAGTTGCCCAAAGTCAAACATCCAGGAAGTATGTCAGGATTCAAACTAGGCCCTGGATCTGATTTAGCCAACAAACGTCACTGTTTCCAAGGAAGGAGATTCTACCTGCGCCCCTTCCCTCCCACCAGCTTTAGTACATATAAAATCTCAGCTCCTCAGTCAGGAATTCAGAGAACCAAAAAGAAGATGTGAGCATGCTAAAACAACTGGGACAATTCCTCAGAAATTTCAGTCACATTCTTCTTGGCTTCTAAGGAGTTTAGTTTGTGAACTGCTATTAGAATTTGGCCATAAAAATGTAAGTAAACCAGAAAACCAGGCCTGAGATAAGGTAAAATATAAACACATTCCAGGTAGCCTTCTCCTTTTTGCCTTGAATTATTCAAACCCTTCATTCAAGGAAACAAATTATACCAATGTAAACTGAACTTTACAAAAATGACTAGTCCAAATGTTGTCCCATAATGAAACCAAATTATTGGACCATAAAAGAAAAATCCCATTCAAAAGAGCAGGCACTTCGAGTTTTTCCTTCACACAAGAACTGTCAGCACATAACATGGATTGGCTTATTGATTTCGGCCATAAATAAGATTAACTGCTGCGCTGGTTTTGGGTCACTTCAGTCTACTGAAAAGGATTCTGAGTCCCTACCAAAAATTTAAAAGTATTCTGACTAAGCACTTGCCAGAAAGGTAAATATTCCAATCCTATGAAGACCAGCAGAGTTAAGGAATATACTAGATTTGGTACCCTAGCTGGACGAAATATCTTTCTGGATACTATCGGGTTCCCTCAAAGGTCTGTGACCATTTGAAAATGGTCAGCCTGCACATTTTCCATGTTGGCATTCATTCTGCACTCAAAAGAAAATATAAAGTCCCCGAATTCCATGCATAAGTCATTATAGTGTGGGAGGCTACGGAAAGTGGAAAAAACGCATAGATGCAAGCCAGAAAATTTCTGCTTTCATGGGCAAATTTGGGTTGTAATAGGGCGGTTCTGTTTTAGATGCTTTCTTTTCTTTATTTTTATCCAGTGTAGAGAGAGCAGGCTAACTTAAGAAATGCCAAGTGGTATTACTGTGTCATTCCTAAGCCACATTCACATTTGAGACTAAATTCTGGATTCATTTCTTTTACTAAAAAGAAATTGAGTTTTATTAACTCCTTGGGGGAAGGGATTACAGAAAAGTTTTACCCTTAGGACCTTACCATAATATTAATTGACTTCACTCAACCTTGGCAAATGGGCGAGTGTTTTTATAATGTCAAAGGAAGACAGTTCGACAAGTTCTAAAGCTGTCTAGTTGCTAAGAGAGATGGTAAATTAGGTATATTGAACACATGAAAGCATTAACTCCTGTCCTGTTCATCTAGGTTCTTTGGACATTTCCAAATCATTCCTGTGAATGTATAGTGTCTATATTTTTTAAGACAAAAAATTTCCTAATTATCCTTATGACCATCATCTCTCTATTTTCAGTGCTCATTCCATATCCTGTGGTCTGAAAGATTTTTAAAATTTTTCTCTGTTTAAACCTTGTTATTCACACTTCCTATTTAAATACTATTTATAAGCTTGATAGTTATAATCTGCCCCCATGAGCTAAAGCCTGAACAGAGTATTAAGAAGAGGGTTCAACATCATTAGCCATCAGGGAAATTCAAATCAAAACCACATTGAGATATCAGCTTATACGAGTTATGATGGCAAAAATTGACAAGGCAAGAGACAACAAATGTTGGAGAGGATGTGGAGAAAGGGGAACCCTCTTACACTGTTGATAGGAATACAAGCTGGTATAGCCACTTTGGAAAACAGTGTGGATGTTTCTCAAAAAGTTAAAAATAGAGCTACCCTATGACCTGGCAATCATACTATTGGATATTTACCCTAAAGATACTGATGTAGTGAAAAGAAGAGCCATATGCACTCCAATATTCATAGCATCAATGTCCACAACAGCCAAACTTTGGAAGGAGCTGAGATGTCTTTCAATAGATGAATGGGTAAAGAAGATGTGGTCCATATATACAATGGAGTATTACTCCGCCATCAGAAAGGAGGAACACCCACCATTTGCATAGACTTGGATGGAACCAGAGGGGATATGCTAAGTGAAATAAGTCAAGTAGAGAAAGACAATCATCATATGGTTTCACTAACATGTGGCACATAAGGAATAGCGTAGAGGCCATTAGAAGAAGGAAGGGAAAAATGAAGGGGAGGAATTAGAAGGGGAGATGAACCATAAGAGACTATGGACTCTGGGAAACAAACCAAGGGTTTCAGAGGGAAGGGGGGGTGGGGGAATGGGTGAGCCCAGTGATGGGTATTAAGGAGGGCATGGATTGCATGGAGCATTGGGTATTATACACAAATAATGAATCATGGAACACTACATCAAAAACTAATGATGTCCTGTATGGTGACTAACATAACATAACATAACATAATAAAATAAAATAAAGAGGGAATACTGGATTACTGTCAGCTGCATCTGAGTATATTGGCCTCATTTTCCAAATCATCTGAATTGACTAGAATCCATCCTATAAGTTATAGATGTCTTTGTAAAAGACCTGATTTTTCCCTATCAATCTCCTCATCAGATTGCTGTCTTTAAAATTATATTTCTAACTACTGACTATTTGTTTTGCAAATTTTTGTTACATTTTCTTGGTAATCCTTTTTGTGCATTTTCATTCAGAATGAGCTCAGCTGCTGAAGATTTGGATGAGGGATCTGGAAAAGTGTAGGTCATTTCAGGGTGTTGATTTTATGAAGTGAATTTCCATGGGGATTTTTCACTTCTTAAATGCATGTGTTCTAACACCGCTATATTAATATTACAAGAGACTCTATGTACCTCTAATATTGTAACAATTCTGGAAAATGTTTGTAAAGTGGCCAAATTTGCTTTTTGTGATATTAGTGCATAAAATGTTTAGACATGAATTAATTTCAAATTTATTATTTAATTTTGTAACACCACTCCTTAACATAAGCATTTTGTGCCATACAGTATTTTATTTTATTTATTTATTTTTTTAAAAGATTTTATTTATTTATTTGTCAGAGAGAGAGCGAGCAAGAACGAGCACAGGCAGACAGAGTGGCAGGCAGAGACAGAGAGAGAAGCAGGCTCCCTGCTGAGCAAGGAGCCCGATGTGGGACTCCATCCGAGGATGCTGGGATCATGACCTGAGCCAAAGGCAGCTGCTTAACTGACTGAGCCACGCAGGCGTCCAGCCATACAGTATTTTGAAGTTAACTGAAATTCAATATTATTATACTAAATGACATCAATTGGAGATGTTCTAGTTTGAGAATCACTGACCCGTATCTCATATCAAATGACCACGTTCTCCTTTGCACCTGCTTCTGAAATAAACACATACTACGTATTTTGGCCTTTCAACTGTCCTTAGAGAAGAAGATTCCAATATTAATCACCACTGCTCATTCTACAGTCTGGGAGAATACGATGCAATTAAAGCACTGGAGGCTGAAATCAAGTGGGCAGGAATGAAAAACGGACAGCAGCACTGCCTGGCCAAGATCAGTTCTCCAGAACTTGTTTATCTAGTGCCCATTGGGCTACAGACACTCTGCTAAACATTTGCAATGTAGATCTAAATAATATATTCCACCTTTCCTAAACGAGCTTACAATTTTATGAGAGAAATTCACGTAGAGAAAAATAGTAAGTCTTCTCATGGCCACAAATTCCATGTAAGTTTTAACATCAAGCAGAGGGTCATCAGTTTCTCCTTTCTTCTTTCCTCCCATCTACACTCCCTCCCTCCCTCCTTCTTTCCTCTTTCTTTTCCTTTCCCACCCTTCCTTCCTTCCTTCCCTGTTCCTTCCTTCCTTCTTTTTTCATTCTTTCTCTTTCTTTCCTTTCTTCCTCACCTCTTCCTTCCTTCTGCTTTCTTTATCGTTTCCTTCCTTCCTTCCTTCCTTCCTTCCTTCCTTCCTTCCTTCCTCCCTTCGTTCCTTCCTTCTATTTTCTTTCTCCCTCTCTCTCTCCCTCCCTCCCTCCCTTCCTTCTTTACATCCATCCATCCTTCCATCCTTCCATCCTTCTTTTTCAATAGTGAGTTCTGTGGGATGATGGAAATGTTAGGTAGGACTTCCAGAGGAGAGAATCCCTAAACAATGCCCTCTGTGGTAAATTTCCTGCCTGCACAACATCCAGATCAAATGGGACCTGAGGTTCAGAGTTTCACCATTCTAGAATCACCTCTTCGGGAAAGATGGCAGAGGCAACAATAAACTTCAGAGAATTACTAACAATGTGAAAACCCATTTGACAGCTTGGAGGGGAACCACATTTCTCAGGTGCATTCAGAGAAAATTGAGGGGAGAGATTTAAAAGAAAAGTTTTTTTTTTTTTTTGTTTTTTTTTGTTTTTTTTTGTTTTTTTTTTTCAGAAAATTTCACAGACCTGTCTTCAGATTCAAGAAAATCTGTGAAGTATGAAGTAATACAAGAAATAAAAATACACCACACCAAGAAACATTATTGTGAAATTTCAGAACTTTAGAGGTAAGCAAATGAACATATATGTTATCAGAGAAAGAGAGAAAAGAGGTTATACATTACGCCTTGGGAATCCCAATGTTATTGGATTTCTTAATAGCAAAATTGGAAACAAGACAGGCAAATGTATCTTCAAAATTCTGATGGGAACTTATATCTACCTTATTTTTAATCTACCTTATTTTTATTTTATTTTATTTTATTTTAATCTACATAATTTTAATCTATCTTAAAAAATTCCCCCCTCTCCTCAAGAAGCTACTGGAGGGATAGTTCTATCCCAATAAAAGAATAAATAAAATGGAGAAGACATGGCAACAAGGGAGTCAGAAACTCAACACAAAGACCAGGGGATGGGATTTCTAGGATGAAATTTATGTAGCAGGCCTAGCAGGCAATCATTTCACATAAATCCTAAAGTTCTCTACAAGAGATGTCTCTAAGGAAAAAACCATGGAAATAATAGATTATATGAGGTATGTGGCCACAATAAGAGGAATTTATAATAAAGTCAAACAATTTAGGTGGAGGAGTTAGTAATATTTACACAGAAAACAAAAAATCAATTATTACCTCCAGGAAACACAGGGTTTTAAAAGAAAGGAAATATAATCATAGTACATGACCTGGTTTAGCTGAAACTTTTTTGTGTAGCCAAATAATGCAAACAGCAAATACTGACTTAACAAAAAATTATGAAAGCAACTATTTTTGAAGCATAAAATTTTTGTAGGAGTTGAGGTTAGGGATGCTGGGAAGAATCATCTCAGAGAGCTGACTCTTCATTTTTCATAATAGGAATTTAACAGATAATGACTAAAATGGGAAAAATATAGTATAATCATATTGTTTAGAAATATGGAGGTAATAGGGAAAACAGCCAAAAACAGTTTAAATTGTTATAGTTCTTTGTGTTATTTGCTTGAGGCAAAGAAAAATTTCTGAATCTCAGAAAGTGTGTTAAATAATAACATAAATTTAAACTATATTTTAATATGTTCCACAGCAGTAATTTTAAAATTGATTTGATAGGTAAATATGTCTACATTTCCTTTATAATATGTCTAATAGGATCCAAATATTCCCTGTGTTCCCTCCCACCCTCTCCATACCACCCCCTCAAAAGTACAAATATATCTTTCTCCTTCCATTAGCACAATAAAGGTGCCAGTTTGGGTATTTATTTTGGGCCAATAATGTCATGCAATTTTCCATAAGATTCTTGGATGATTTTTTTTTTTTTTTTTTTTAGTCAGAGAGAGAGAAAGAGGGAGAGAGCAAGCACAGGCAGACAGAGTGGCAGGTAGAGGCAGAGGGAGAAGCAGGCTCCCTGCCGAGCAAGGAGCCCGATGTGGGACTCAATCCCAGGATGCTGGGATTATGACCTGAGCCGAAGGCAGCCGCTTAACCAACTGAGCCTCCCAGGCATCCCTTGGGTGATTTTTTTTAATGGCCTTTTTCTTCCCCCAACCCTTTTAAGAACTTCTGCAAGTCAGGAAAAAATATTCTTGGTAATCCTCTTAGTGATAGCCTTCTAAAATGTTATCTGAACAGAAGTTTTAAGATACAAAAAGTAAGATGTAAATAACTTTGAGTAAATGCATATGAAAAGTAAATGCATATGAAATAATTGCATTATTTCAACTTCTCCTGGACACTCCATCATAGTACTTAGCAAGATGGCAATTTTTCTCATTCAATCCCTTAAACCTTTAAATGTGTGTATCTCATTGTATCCTTTCGGAACACAAACGACATACATAGACATATATATGCATACACATACACAAATAAAAATTTAAAAATATATGTACACACACACACACAATTGGCTCCCAGGTTGTTTTAAAACACCTTCACACAGATTCTATGTATTTAATAGAAGGGAAAATAAAAGCACAATAGTACTGACATTTTCTCTTTATTTTCCTCTCTCCTTAGGTGGCCTCAGTTGCTTTGGTTTCCCTTAGGGTCTTTCTTCTTCATTACCCATCCCATGTTGAATTTCTAGGTCATGTTTTCCTTCTTACAACTCTTTTACAACATATCTATGTGTAATATCTACCACGTAGCATATTCTCAGTCACTGACGGAAAGAAGAAAAGATATGAGGAAAATAACCTCCTTTTAATTGCAAGTGGTTTCAGCTCTAAAAGGCACTCTTACAAGAATACAGAATGCATCTGAACAGAGAAAAGAACATTTCTACATTGACCAACTTTGTGGCTAATATGATAAGTCGGCAAAATGGGGACACTGGGAATCTGAACATCCTATCATGATTTTAAATCTTTATGTGTCTTTGTCTCCTCTCAGGGAGTCACATTTGCAAATAGAAAAGGCCTCCAACCCACTTTAGAACTGAATTAGACAACTAGAACAGAAGCAACAACGTAGACATGGCCACAACTCAATAAAGTTCTTCAAATGTGTGCTTGCTAGTTTCAAAGCAAACCTTCACTACAGGGAACATTTGCAAAGGCCAGAATGAAATTTGTTTTCTTGATGGAGCTGTCAAGGAACGAATTATTTAGCGAACCGAATTGTGCACATTTGGGTATCGTCCCACTGATCCCCCAGCTCAATGATAACATGAAGAGGAATGCTTTTCATTGCCAAACTGATGTCTCATTTCAAGATGCTCAGGAGCAGTAAGAAAGCGAGGGCAGATACGACTCTTCCTAATTCCTTTATGTAAATGCAGGAACAAATAGCCAAAAAAGATAACACATTTTAAAAAAGCATTTCTATGAGTCTACTCAGGGGTCAGAGTAGCCAACTTTTAGCCAAAGACAATTGGTGCTTTTCCTTTAAAATATTCATGTTGTCTAATCCAAATCAGAAAGGGCTAGAAATAGGCTGTGGGAGAGAGAGACCTTTAATAATATGATGCAGGAATTTATCTTCATATGATTTCATGCAGATTTTCTTTCTTTGGTAGCAATCTGCATTCTAATTCTTCACAAAATCATTACCCATTTACTTTTGCATATTTTGTCAGATGTTGGAATTTACTCATTATGCCTCATTAGTTGTCTGTGGAAAACAAACTCTTATTGAAATTCTCTTTTTTAAAAAAATTATTTATTTGACAGAGAGAGAGCGAGAGAGAGAGCGCGCGCACAAGCAGGGAAAGCAGCAGAGGGAGAGTGAGAAGGAGTCTCCCTGCTGAGCAGGGAGCCTGATGTGGGATTCGAACCTAGGACCCTGGGATGACCTGAGCAGACGCTCTGACAGACGCTTAACCAACTGAGCCACTCAGGTGCCCTTTATTGAAATTCTGTATTGGTAAATTATTGAAGCTTAAACTATTATATATGGAATAGCTTCCATGTATTTGGGCTGTCTGGATATAAAAAAAGTAAATTATAGAAGAAACCACCCATAATGAACTAAGTCAGTGGAATAAGCATTATATTACTTTTTCCAAAAGACACATCCAAGTCTCCATCATTTCTGGTCTTTAGAAGAAAAAGGAAGAAGCAGGTATCCAATTTAAAATATTCTTTTAAGATTTATCTATTTTTATGTATATCTCAACTTTACTAAGCGTGGAAAATTTTTTCTTATACTTAGCTTTCAGAGTCAAAGATTCCAGGAATTAGACAAATGTGACAATGAACTCTGTTCAGTTCACTAGAAGTCAGCTCATCATAAAAAATCAGGTTTCTAAAATTGCAAAAATTATTATTCCTGTGGTGCCCTATTTTTACCTTCAGGTTCCTGCTATGTAATGCAGCCTCAGTAATTTCTGATTTTTTTTTTTTTTTGCGGGGAGGAGCCCAGATCCTGGCAGTGTTCAACTTATTACCCCTTATAGCTCAGGTCAGCCAGGTCTGCAGAGTCTCTAAAAGTTTTCTTAAGTCACCCACATGTAATTTGAGGAAATCTTGGAAAACTTCATAATATTTGCCTGATATCACTAAGACCTTTTGGGGGATAACTGATTTCCAAAAGATTCCCCAAATTCACACCGTCATGGGGAACAAGATTGCATCATGGATGCAGTAATTTCTCGCTATGTGTATTTTCTTTGGGTTTCCCCATTTTATTTTATAAAAGTACACAGTTTTCTCAATGATAGTGTTCCATCCTATGCAGAATCCTTTGAGCATTTAGAACTATACCATAGCTTAGCTATTTCTGCAAATAAACTCACTAATAATTAACCACTTGTGTTTTTGCCTTAATATCTTTTTTCTACCAAACCCCTATTACCAAAGAAAAGTATTGTCTTTGTTCTGAACTTGCTCCAGTTGAAATTTTTCATGTGAAAGAAAATAGTTTAGAGTTAAATTTGTCATCAAGAACTTGGTTGCTTTTTGTTTTTGAATGGCAAAGCAGCGTTTCTATTCAACAAGGGACACGGATTATAATGCTTTATCATCAGCATGGTGAGCTGTGTCTTTGCTTTAAGTGGCCACTTTCTATTTTTAGCTTTGCTATCATTTCTAAGAACCCTCTAACGGTAGACACAGTAATCACTAACTGCAAATGAAAAATATAGCTACACCCACCCAGGTGCTTGGCTTGCTATGTGCCAAGAGAATACTGAGATTTCCCTCCTCCAAAAAGTATGACTTCCACTGAAATTGGGAACATGACATCACTGGGAACTTAACTACTTCTGTTAGGTCACTATCCTACCAAGGGTTGATGCCTCTGCCATCAACTTTGCCTGCTGTGCTTAATATCCTTAATTCTCATCTTATTTTATCATGTACCTATGCCCAGTGGGGCTTGTTTTGATTTCCAAGTGTTCTTCTATATACCCAACTAACAGCAGGCACATTGAAAACTTCTGATCATGATAATAGGAACAGTAACAAAGGACTTCCATTTACTAAGCATTTACTGTGGGTCAGGTACTGTTCTTACACCATCTCCCTTGGTAATAGTACTCACAAATACTTTGTGGAGTAGTTGCTATCACTGCCTTAATTTTACAGGGAGGAATTTTGGCAGGACTTAGTAACCAGCTCAAGGTCAAATACCTACCAGTGGCAAAAGTTATGATCTCCATTTTTTCTGTGGAGGTAAGATGTCTGTTAAAGAACCATTCCTTCCCCCACCCCCCCAGTGATTTGGATTAGTTACCTAGATTTTGTGTTCCTCAGTTTTCTCACCTCTGTAATGGGAATAACAAAAAGTTTTGTTGAGGGGAAAATAATAGTATTAAGCTAAAATAATAACACTAAGCTAGTGATATGCATAGAACATTCAATCCATTGCATATTGTGAGAATTCACTAGATGTTCCCGGACAGGATGCTGCTGCTGATGGTGAAAATGGTGACTCCTTTAGTTTTGATTGATTTTAGCTGCAGAATCCATGGCTGGGTATGAGACACAACTATCCCTTGCATGCCCATGTTGTTTCAATATAAAAGAGCAATTTCACCAAAATGTGAAATACCATGAGTCTTTCTTCCTTCCTTGACTAATTGACCTATGCTTTTCTAAACAAAGATTTGTTTGTTATACTGTGTGCAAAACAGTTTGCCCATATAAAATCTCATGGGATGCTCAAAATCACCCAATGATAGAACTGTTCTCATTATCTTCCTTGCTTTACCAATAAAAAGCAGAAGCTCAAAGTAGTTATGGGGCAGGCTTCACATTGCAGAACATCAAGTGGCGAAGATACAAATCAGAGCCAGTTTTTGGACTCTGCCCAGGAGCTTTTCAGTTCACCACCCCATTTAAATTGTGGAAAATTCACTAGAGCTCTGCTGTCACTGGTTTCACGTAACTTTTACTTTTAAACTACTTCTGGATGCTCATGCTTCCCTCTGGTTTTTAATGAATTTGTCATGTCTTCTTATGAGAATGTTGTTAACCTTTGGCCTGAGGCTCTGATGATTCTTGACAACCTCTTATCTTCTTTCCCCTGTAAAAATTATTCTATCATCGCAGGATGTCTGGAAAATCGAAAAAAAAAAAAAAAAAGTCCCACAATGCCCCCTCTTTACACAAATTTTGCTTTCCTTTCTTTCCTCTTTCCCTCTGATTTATTCCACAAACGATTATTGACAAAACAGGTATTGACAGCATCTGACATGCTAGGATATGTTTTTGGCTGAGAATAACAAGAAACATTGAATTTCTAAACTTGCTCTGATCTTCCTACTTCCTTTCCAACTCATTTCCATGATAGGATTGATTTTTTTCTTTGAATTATTTGAATTGTATTGCTAAAACACTTTGTTAGTCTAATCTAATACAAAACAACCTTTTTACACGTACAACTAGTACAATAATTTTTTCTATCCATCTACCTTAATTAATGAGCACATTTATATGCACATGGTTTACATCGCCTTCCCACTATTTTTTGCATGTGAGTCCTTATTTAATCTCTTCAACTTTATTTGCATATCCTATAATCTACTCAATCAAAATCAACAATCTCTTTTTAACTAGGTCTAAATTCACCTTTATTCTGTTTAGTTTCATTAAAAACTAAGTCCATCTGTTTCTCAAAACTCTATGAACTGACTAGCAATTTAACACCAAAATAGAACCATGGAAGTAAATCCCAATATCCACACCAAAGTCAATCTGGAGTTGGACTTCTTTCCAAACTTGTTTGGTTTAAGTTGTAGACATAAGGGGCTTATCATTCAATGGGGGAAGAAGGTACAACAGTCATGCCAATTCCTTCAAATCTGGGGGTTTTTAGTTTTCTCACATCCTCTTTAAATTCTCATGTACAATTACTGACATGTCTCTATTTTTATCATAAAATTCTCTGATCCAGATCTAGACCAACTCTTTGGAAATTTGTTGTACTGTAACGATTTCTACAGAAATATTCTTATTGTAAGATCATACACGAATTCATTCATTCTCCAAGAAGAAACAAGATCAAAACAAAGGATTATTTTAAAATGTCCCCAATGTAGACTTGTTTAAAGCCTACAAGACCCAATTCTCTATGAGTGAGATTAAAGCATGCCTACAGTCTTGATAATGAGGTGTATGGTATGGGCAGGTTTAAGTGTGGTTAGAAAAAATCTTCCTTTTAAATTTTAAGATTCTTAAGAAAATAATAAAATGATGTATTCTCTTTTGCTAGGCTCTCTAGTCACCGTGTAGTCAGTTATCTAGGCTACTGCTTTATTTCATTGATTCCTCATTCCAATAATGTGTAGGATAGAGACACTGAAAGTGTTGAATAATGCATCTTTAAAATATAATAACATCAGGAAATTCAATCTGGTTCATAAAAATGGGGGAAAAGGGATCATGACACACATTCTAAGAAATGGCATGCAGTAGAAATGACATATATTCATTTTGTGAGAAAGTTTCTTGCCTTGGAAAGGGCAGTGTTCAGTGTGCATGGCAACATCTACTGTCATATATGAAGTATGATGCAGCTTAAGCAGCCAACTCTCTCATTTTACACTGTACCGGTCAGACATGTATTTATATACTGTAAGAAATTCTATATTCTACAACTAAAGGACTTTGTAGAAGGCTTAGAGTAGATATATGAACCAATTAAAGGATTGAAAATAAGCTGTACAAGGGAAGATGAAAGGAATTGGCTTTATTTGGCCCACAAATGTACACTTATGTTTTCTTATGTCCATTTCTGTTTTCCATATTTCCACTGAGGAAAAACCCATAAAACTGGAAATAAGCTACAGCAATAGAGCTGTAGGTTAGATAAAAGAAAGAATATCTGTGTACGTGAGATCCTTAAACCGATTCTGCTAGGGGGAAGTAAAATCTCTGAATGTCACTGGTTGGGACAGACTGGTTATGATACCATTTGAACATGAGGATATCAATCAGACAAGCTCCTTTCTGGCACTATTCTCTTAAGAAACATCAGTTTAAAATTAATATAACTATTAGCATATGGATTGATTTCCTTGGCATAAACATGAAATATAACAAAATGGTCACCAAAGAGTTACTCCACTGAAGTGTTTGTTGAAGACATGAGAAAAATTTTACATATGAGAATATTTCATTACTTGGGTGAATTTGGTTCTTTTTTAAAACCATGATTTGCCCCCTGCCCCATACTATACACGGGTGGCAACTTTGAGCCTTTCTTATTTTTTAAAGTGGTACTACAATTTTCTGTCAAAAAGTAGCCTTCTACTGGACATATTCATACTTCATTCTGCATGATTATTATTTGAGAGCAAGAGGTTATAGTATAAAGATCTCTGAATTATGAGGTGGTGTTCCACTGTCATCTCTTCTACTAGCTAGCAGTGTGACCTTGGACAGGTCACTTTTGAATGTCATTCCTCAGCTCTCTGAGGCAACCTAAGGACAGTGTTTGAAGTGGTCTCTTATGTTCTTTCCTTCCTCGAAATTCTTTTCAGGGATTTTATTAAATCATAATTCAGATAAACCAGCATTTTATTTTTCACATGCTGAACAAGATTTTTTTTATCATATTTAAATGTTTTAACACATTTTAAATTGTTAGTGGATAGTTAAAATATATCAAGATAACTTATACTAGCATAGAATCCAATAGTAAGTTAGCTAATACAACAAATGGTCACCTTGTACTGTGTAAAAGTTTGGAATTAAAACACTTGATTTCTTATGATCCAACTGTCAAACAGCTCTCATCTTTCATTATGATGTTTTATGTTCATCTAATTGATTTGGAAATATACACAAATATCTATCCCCTTCACATATCATTCCACATCATTCCTATAAAATAATTATTTTCATTTTTAATTCTTTGGAAGTATAAATGCAACGGTATGTTTTGCATTATAAGTTCATTTTATGTCAATCATTGCTAGATTTCTTTCTTCATATATTGCATGTTTAGACATTTAAGATACCTACAGCCCAGTGGAAATCTAATTTTATGGCTGTATGAATTATGAATACATGATTGGTTTTTCATGTGATTGCAGTGATATCCAGCTGCCTTCAAATAATAATACTGAATGTCGCTGTCATTGAGATTTACTTCAATTCTTCAAAAATGTTCACAAAAATATGACCGGAGCAGGGAATCCAGGAAAGTTAATACAAACTAAATCCAATTCTAATACTTAAATTTTTAAAAGTCAGATCAAATACTATTTAGGATAGAAATAATTTATGAAGTTTCATGTGTGTTTTGATTTTTTAATGAAACCTTTAAGCTGTACATTAACAGCCTGCACTGTGGTCAACACTATTTTGGGGAAATACTGAGGAGTCCTATCTTCATACTTTACATGACACATAGAATATTCTTTGGGGATTCATTATTAAGAAAAGCCACTCTGGTGCTACCTATTCTCCCTGTTGGCAAAGGAAGGGAAGGTCAAAAGAAATCGTCTACACCTCACACTTAAGGGTGAGAATATGTATTTGTTTTTGTATTATGCCATGCACTAGGAAACCTGGTTTTATTCATAAAAAAGGTAAGATAAAAAGGGATTAAACTAAAATCTCAGTTTATGGAGGAAAAGAGTAAAATCTCTCTGGAGCCTCTTTGAAGAATTGACATTGTGCTAAAACAATTTTGACTCGCAGTTTTCCCCTCCCTAAACATTTTCCACTTCCAAATTTCATAGCTTAGCTCCCAGACATAGGAAACCACCACTCCGTGCACGAAGCTAATGTTTCTGTCAAACTTTCTGCCTCTTCCACGACCGCCTCAAAGTATAAAGACAAGAGAGTCCCCAGCGTCTTACCTAGATGAGGAGCAGCAGCTGAAACGCCCAGGCATGACATTGTTCAACACTCAGGCGAGGAAAGAAGTCCGTCCCCGTGAGCTCCTCCAAAGTATAAGTTCACATTTCGTGGTTGAGATCATGGCTCTATTCTAAGCAGTTTTAACGCAGAGCGTGATTCTCACAAAAACACCGTCTGCAGCTGGAGGGAGCCTGGGCTCACGCAGGAGTCTGTCGAGGCGTTCCTAGGGACTTCTGTCCACTCAGTTCAGACTGATGTCTTGCGAAAGGGGCCTCCACGAGCAGGCCCAGATTGCCTGGGAAGCATTTCCTGCCTCTGAGTAGTGCATGTGAGAAAGAGTGCACGAAGCAGAGGGAGGGGGGCAGAGCAGAGCCCGCCTGAGCGATTGAGGAGTTCTGATTTTACACAGAACTGAAGGGAGTTTGTCAAAGCTCTTGAGGTGATTAGCTGGAGAGTCATAAAGTCCTAGAGCTTTCTCTATCCCACTCTGCTGATGAATTAAGAAAAGAAAAAGAAAAAAAAAGAAAAAGAAAAGCAAGGAAAGAAAACAGTTTTCTCCCTCCTCTACAGCTTTCCCACTCTATTAAATGTGTAGGCACGACTTCATCAAAATACCTCTGCCCTTCTCCTTGCAAAAGATCTCTTCTGAGAGCAAGATGAATTTAAAGATTTAAAACCGTCATCCCCTAAGTAGGAAAACCTTTTTTTTTTTTTTTTACACTACTCACAATTTAAAATGCTGCAGCCCTACATCCTGTACCTGAGAGGATCTGTGAGTAAAACCCCAAGAAACCAGTAAACAGGAACATGGTCTTCAAATCTCTCCCATCCCAGGAATCTTTCACAGAATTAGAGGAGTTCGTGTCATGGCACATGCAGCATTACCTCCAGTCAGAATCCTCCAGTCACACAAACGCAGTGCTGGGAGAGCAGAAGACAGACTCCATCTTGATCCTATTACAGTCTTGCTGACATTAACCACTTGCAACTTCTTCCATCTAGCCTGACAGAGTCCCTGAATCACATCTCCAAAGCAGCTCACGGTATCTGCTTCCTTTGTCCGACACAAATTTTGTGAACTATCATCTGTTTATCTTTTCTGCTTTCTTGTGCCTCCACTGAATGACTTCCTCCTAGCTGCTCCAGGCTGGGAACTTGGACTACCATTTGGTTTTGATTAAAACCAGACAGCCAACTCTGGAGAATTTAGGGAATAAGCTAATGGAAACTGCAAGTATGGCTTTAATTAGTGCATCAATTAATAATAGATGTTAGCTCGTCTTATAATAAGACGACACAAATATCAACACAGAGGAAGCTCAAGTGCTTTCAGGAAAGAAGTTATACCAACTCTCATTCCTTTATGACCCAGAATTCTCCTTAGGGAAAGTGGAAGGAAAGAAGAGGGATGTGGCCTTGGGACATCCAGGTTGTGGAAAGCCCAGAGAAGCAGCTTTGTTGTTTATACCAGAGAAACAGGAAACAGTATCTCTGAGTTTAATTATCTTGCTTGGGTGAAATTGCTCTGTAATGTCTCTCTTCTACTTTATTTACAATCAATGGATTCTCTTGCTATTTATGACTTAATAATTTTTTTTTTCTGTGACTGGTGATTAGATTAATCTGATTATTGGGTCTATGCGCAGCTTACAAATTCCTAGGGATTTCCCATAATGGGAGTTATGAAAACAATTCTAATTTCAATGTGATAAATGAGTAACATAGAGTGAGCTACAAGAAATATTAAACTTTTTAGCCCTAAGATTCACCCTGTACATCTCTGACATGGTAAGTACTCTGCATTGTTTGCTTTTATTTTCAGTTGGCTCTAGTTTTTATAAAGACTGACAGATACCTGGGAATCCAAATGGCCATCTTTTTGGTATCCCCAGAGAGTCCTGGGTATGGTAACTCGAAGAAGTATGATGTGATATTTACTATTTCTTTTCTTATTGGATAATTAAAATCTCTCAAAATTAATGCAAAGCATGGACTACGAGAGAAATAGGAAAATGGCAAGATTCACGTATCGCAATGAATTTGAAGATGAGAACCATAGAGACCAAAACATGTAGGCAAAAGTAAGTTTTGAAAGTTTGTATCAAAACATTACTGATTAAAAAATGAGCACTTAGGTTCCTTTAATTTAAACTTCAACCATATGGCAAGAAAGAAGTCCATACCTTCCTAAATCCTTTAAAGAGCTACTATATTCATATTGATTGAAAATACTTCCACTGAAACCATGCCCATTTAATCTCCCCAATAATCTTTGCTTGTGCTCTTATTTTTATTTTAAAAATAAAGTACTAGAAGTTTACGGAATTATTTTCCTCACAATCACATGATCAAAGTGACCAGGTCTATACCAGACCTCAGATTTTCTAACTCTCAATTTTGTGTCTTTTCCCCTCTCTCTGAGAGCTCAACTGCCTCTCTTGACTCACACTTAATTGCTGTGTGAAATTGGGAAGACTTCTTAAAACTTTCTGAGTTTCAGATTCCCCTTTAAAAATAGGGACAACTCCACATAACTCGCAGATTGGAACGCAGGATTAGCTTTATATACACATATATTTATAAATTTATATTTATTTCCCTTAGGAAAACACTGGAGCAGAATGGAATGAGAACTGATGTAAGTTCTTTCTTAAAATAACTTGTTTATCTTTATCTCTATCTCTGCCCCGAGTCCTCTGGTCTTCTAGTAGATAGTAGGCGCTCAATAAATATTAGCTAGCTGCTAATTCTCCTTAGCAGCTAATTCTCCTCAGGAGTACTACAGCCTCTCTTCATACAATCCAGGCTTGTTCCTGTTTATATTGGCCTGAGGTAACAACAAAACCCTATTCACATACATTTATAAATGCCTTTATAATTAATACTGATTTTCTTAATACTAATTTTCTCCTTAATGTTCTCTTCTCTAAACAAATAAGACTTCATGCTTTACTCTATTATTAGAAGGATTACTTCCCAAATCTTTAATCACTCTTATTTATTTTTTCATCCTTCGGTTGCCTGACTCCAAACAAATCTCAGAACTTTTATTCTCATAAATGCTTTACCAAATATGAGTATGAAGATAAATAATGAGATAATTTCCTAAATATTTAACATGGTGTCAGGCACATAGAAGGGGTCCAAAGTATTTGTCCTCTTCTCCTTTCTGCACATAAATCTAAATACATCACTTTCTTAAATGTTTGCTTCTTACTCTATGCTAGATAAATGAATAAAGTATGGCACAGAGGCAGTTAGGAAGTTGAAAGAAGAGTATCAGGATAGGAATCTGGCTCCAAAATTAATACCCATAATGACCCCATGCAAGTCACTTAAACTCTGTAAGCCTCAGTTTTAGCTTCTGGATCTAAGGATTTTTCTAAATTAGAGATGACTGTCCATGTAGAGCCATTAGACATTATGGTTGGTACAATATTCATTTTTAACTGGAATTATTTTTTTACTATTTCAGTTATCATCCTTTCTCATCCTTACATTCCTCTTTTGTGATAATTAAAAAATAATCTATTGATCTTTTGAACTCTGAGTAAAATGTGTACATTCGGAACAGTTTTATGGGTGGAGAAGTTATGTTTCTTTTTTTTTAATAAGAAAGGAGAATAGCAGAATAAAGCTTAGAAGTTATTGTAAGATCAGCTTTCTTCCTAGGTACTATGATCTAAATAATACACATTGGCTGTGACAGACTGGCCAATTCCCTATCATCTTCAGTAAATCTGTCCCTGGATTTCTTCTAGAGGATTGCTTAAGGACTCTCATGCAGTCCAACAACCCTTCAGCTGTGCAAAGGGAGATCTATTCTGTGGAAAGAATGCTGTATTCTTTTTAAGTTGAGTAGCAAACATCATTAGTTCAGCACCCACATTTAACATTTGTGATACTGTGAGTGCAAGTAGGCTTTGATTCTTTCCATTTGTAGGAAGGAACAGCATCATTCGAATGATGAACTTGTAATTAATAAACACATAGAGAGAATGGGTGTCTTTATAGCATTCCAGAAGTACCCACACATGTACATTTAGTGTAATAAATGTAGAAGAATTTTGCCTATGAAAATTAATCCTCTAAAAATCTGTATTTAACCACTTTGCCTGCAGCTTATTGGAGTTACCACAGGTATGTCAAAGCAATAAAAACAGAATATATTTGACAGGATTTCTAGTTAATTTTTAAAGCATTTTTTGCATGTACTTTCTTCTGATAGGCTCATTTTGATAGACAAACACCTGCTTAGGAAAAAAAAATACAGTTTTGAGTTTTCATATAATAATATGCATGTATATTATTAGTTTTTTAAGATCAATTTTGTCCAACTTCTGATACTCCACTTTCACTAAACATTTAGCTTTCATCCAGAAGTATTTATTAAAGGAACAAATTAAGTTTTATGATAAAAGGAGCAAAGTCATATAAATTCTCTAAAACTAATTGTACCTCTTTCTTGGGTTATTGTGTTCACTGTTTCCCTTCGATGAAAATTATTACAGCCCAACAAAAACTATAAAGTAACTTGATAAATTTCAAAAAGCTTGGAAAACAATCTTAGCAAGCATTCAAAGTGCACAAGTGCAAGAGTATGTATGGTTTTGGACACTGATAATTCTCCCTGCCTGTCCAGCAGGGCCAGGATACTCTCAGAAGCATGAGGTTTCCAAGCCACACCTGACTTGTTTTAGAGAGGTCTAAGTGTGCCCAGCCAGTAAAATTCTTTTACGTTGCACAAAGAATTTGTTCTCTATGAAAACTTAATATCACCATGCAGCACATTTTGACATCCTTGCTAAGCATATGTTAACATTCTCCAAAATTCTCATGGCTAAAAATGTCCCTAGATCTTCAATCTATTCAAAAAAAGTTCCCTCTTCACCTTTGGCCTAGAGCTCATACTCTCTAGTTTCTCTGAGTGCTCTCACGTGAGACCACACGTTACCTCTTACACGCTCTGTTCACCTGGGAAAGAGGTGAAACTGCCTATGTCTAGGTTCCTTCTCCTCAATAAAATATGATCCAGTTAAATCTCTGTCCTTTGAGAGCCATTTAACCTCACCATTTCTCCCATAGTCTATTCTAGAGTACGGGCCACATTCTCAGCCCACTGGTGTGGGGAGGTGGGGCGGTCATGAAATTGTTACAAAGGTCTATGACCTTGAAGGAATATCTGTTCCATTTCTATTAAAATATAAATATACTTTTATGTTTTTCCCCTTAAAAGAGAACCATTTGAGAGCCTCAGTATACACAAAAAGGAAATATAGTTAATAACCGTCCACATATTCAATATTTACTTGCATTTATTATATTCATGGTACTGCTCTATCCTTGGGATACATCATTAAAAACAACCAGACCAAAAGAAAAAAGAAAGAAAAGAAGGAAAAAAACTGTGCCCTCAAGGAGCTTAAGTGAGGAGGTTGGTGATCAACAATAAACATAATACATAAGTAAATTATCTAGTATCTGGATAATTACTAGGGAGAGCAGAATATGTAGAGAGTGATAAAGAATATGGGGAGTGAGTGTTGAGGGATAATAGAACTAAATAAGAGATATCAGGATATGTCTCACTGAGGGAGTTTTTAGTAAAGATTTTTAAAAGATGAGGGAGATGGCTACACAGATGTCTGGGATTCACAAAATTTCAGGCAGAATAGACAGTTCCCAAGGAAGAGAGTGCTTGGCCATTTCCAAAAATAATAAGGGGGAGCAACGTGACTGGAATGGAAGGAGAAAGCTAGAAGATACCCGCAAGGAGGTAAGGAGGAACAGGTTAGGCAGTGTCTTGTAATACCTTTGATTTTGACTGGCTGAAAAGTGGAGTCTTTGTCAGGTTTTGAGCAAAGGAGTGGTAAGGTCTGCTCTACATTTTAATATGGTTACTCTGACGGCTAAAGAATAGGCTGAAAGGAGTTGAAAGCCAAGACAGGGAGGCCAGTTAGGAGGTCACTACGGTAATCAAGGTGAGAGGCACAGACAGTGGTTCATAGAGGCGAGAAAGGTCAGGTGTAACATTTTTCTTTGGTATTTAGTGCCAAGAGTGTTTCCTGAAGAATTAAATTTGCTACATGAGAAGAAAAGAGGAGATGCTAAAGGTTCTTGGGCAATTCAAGGGTGGAGGTGCCATCATCTGATAAGAGAAGGCTAACGGTAGAACAAATTTTGCATTCTATCGAGGAGAATCGTAGTTTTAGACATATTACATCTGTAACATCTGTTAAACATTTCTACTAGAAATGTCAAAAAAGCAACTGGGTATATGAGTTCTAGTTTGGAAGAGAGATCTAGCTGGAGAAATTATTTTGCAAACCTTAAACATATACTTGGAATTTAAAGTGAAAGACTGAGATTCTTAAGAGGGAATATAGTGAAACAGGAGAAAGAACTAATTGACCACTGCACTTAACAATGCAGAAGTCACCATTGATAATGGCAGGAATGAGGCTCATAGAATCATATGGACGAAAGCCCAATTAGCATTTTTTAAGATTATTTGAGAGAGAGCGAGAGAGAGAGCTTGCACAAGAGCATGAGCGGGGGGAGGGGCAGAGGGAGAGGGACAGGCAGGCTCTCCACTGAGCAAGGAGCCCAAGAACACAGGGCTAAATCCCAGGGTCCTGGGATCATGACCTGAGCTAAAGGCAGATGCTCAACCAGCTGAGCCAATCACGTGCCCAACTAGCATGTTTTAAAAGAGAATTTGAGGAAAGGAATTGGAGATACAAGTAGAGTCAACATTTTTGAAGTTTCCCTGCAGAAGGGAGCAAATGAATGGCAGGGTAATGGTGCGGGGCCATGAGAGGCTTCCATTAGGATGGGAAAATTAATAGGATGCTTGTGATTTTTTCCCCCATCAGTATATTATCTTCCCAAAGGGAGGGGAAAGATGATGATGAGGAGTGGAGAAATATTGGAGTGGACTTCTGAATAGGGGAGAGAACTTGGGATCTAAGAGCACAGAGACTGATTTTTACAGGTGAGGGCGACGGTGAAGACATTAGCGGCTATTTAATATGATTCCATTAGTCATTCGGCACACCCCAGCGAGTCACTATTATGGTTTTCATACAACTTAAATTTATTTTTTGTTGTTCTTAGTCACATGAAAGTTATACCCATAAGAGATAATTGCCTCATAGGTGATAGCTGAAAACTTTGCAACTACGCCTGTGTGACTGTATAATCCCACCTCCTGCATTTCTCTGATGGAACCCAGTCCAAGCAGGTGCAAGGAGGACTTCTCCCCCTGGTGAGAACAATCCAGTTCCAGCCCTGAGAACTGCAGATTAACGTCCTGCTTTGGTGTCTCATCTTCAGAGAATGTATTTCTGCTGTTGTTTTCCAGGGTGGAGTCCTTTTGCTAATTTCTTCATTTCTATTTCTCAATTCATCTCTCAATTCGTCTACATTTTTGTTGCTTATGGCATTTCTTGTGGTTTTTTTCTTACCTTTATTGAGATATAATGGATACACAATAAACTCTGCATATTTAAAATCTACAAATTGATTGGTTTTACAAACTTGCACATGCCTGTGATACCATCACCACCATCGAAATGATGAACACACTGTATCCATCACAGTTGCCTTGTGCCTGTCTGTCATCCCTTCCTTTTGCTCCTTTCTCCCTCTCTACCACCAACTAACCACTGATCTGCTTTCTGTCACTGCAGCATAGTTTAAGTTGTCTAGATATTTTTTTACATGAAATTATACACATGGATTTTCTTTGGTATTCCTCACTTGGCATAATTTTTTGAGATCCATCCATATTGTTGCATGTATCAGTGGTCCATTCCTTTTCATGGCTGAGTAGTATTTCATTGTCAGGACACATCAGTCACAATTTATCAATTCATCTGCTAATGCACATTGGGGACAATATCATTGGGACGAAGTTACTTGACAATTACAAATAAAACTGCTAGGAATATTAATGTGCAAGTCTTCATTTGCATATATTTCTTCATTTCCTTGGATAAATACCTAGAAATGAATGCTAGATTCATTTGATAGGCAGATCTTTAACTTTTTTAACTGCCAAACTGTTTTCTAAGGTAGACGTTCCATTTTCTATTTCCATCAGAAGTTTCTGAGAACTTTTGTTTTTCCACATGCATGCTGACATTTGGTGTGAATCATTTAATTTTAGCCATTCTTATAGAGTTATAGTTGTATCTCCTTAGCATTTTCCTAATGATTATTGGGGGCATCTTTTTCCTATGCTTATTTATCATTAGTGTATCTCCAGTGAAGTGTTTGTTCAATATTTTGTCTATTAAAAAGTTTGGTTTGTTGGTTTCCTTAGTATGTAGTTGTGAGAGATCTCTGTATATTCTGCATACAAGTCCTTTATCAGGTAATTGAAAATATTTTCTCCCAGTCTAGCTTGTCTTTGACTTTTAACAGTGCCTTTTGGGGAGTAGAAATTTTTAATTTTGATTAAATGAAAAAGTTATTAGTTTTTTCCTTTTGTGGATTGTGCTTCGGGTCTCATGGTAGAGAAATTATGTTTCCTAAGATCACAAAGATTTTCTTCTATACTTTTTGCTACAAGTTTGATGATTCTAGATTTTAAACTTAGGTTCTTTGATACATTTAAAGTTAATTTCTTTATATGGTGAGAGTATGGATCCAAGGGGTTTTTCCTCCCCTTTTAAAATATGGATATCCAATTATCCCAGAACCATTTGTGAAAATCCTTCTCCAATTAATTGTCTTTGTCCCTTTAACAAGATTCAATTGAACACAAAGTGTGGCTTTATTTCTAAATTCTGTCCCATTGATCTATTTGTCTATCTCTTCCAAAATACCACATTGTATTGATTATTGTAGCTTTACAATAAGTTTTGAAATTAAGTATTGTAAATATTCCTACTCTGTTCTTCCTTTTCAAAACCATTTTGAGTAATCTAGTCCATTGCATTTCCACACAAATTTTAGAAGCAGCTTGTTCATGTCTACCAAAAAGAAAAAAAAAAAAAAACCTGTTTGGATCTTGATCAATTTGGTATTTAGATCAAATGAGAAAGAATTAACATCTTAATAATATTCAATCTTCTGTTCGATGAACACAATGTATCTCATATTTTATTTAGGTTTTTAACTCCTCTTGTCAGTGTTTTATACTTTTCTCTGTAATAGTCTTGTACATTTTTGTCAGATTCATCTATAAATATTTCATATTTGATGCTATTGTAAATGTTTTTAAAAATTGCCATTTCTAATTGTTTATTACTTACATAGAACACAACTTATTTTTGTACATTGACTAGTATCCTGCAAACTTACAAAACCCACTTATTAGTTCTAGTAGCTTTTTGAAGAGTGCTAAGATTTTCTGTATAAATGGTTCTGTGTATATGAATAAAGATCATTTTACTTGCTCTTTTCCAATCTGAATACTTTTGATTTATTTATTTATTTTTGTTTCTGTTGCTTTATTCTGTGGGTTAGAATCAGCATCACAATGTTGAATAGCATTGGTGAAATGGACATTCCTGACTTTTCTTGGATCTAAGGGAAATCTACTACCATTAATAATGATTTTTTTGTAGATGCCTTTATCAGATTAAGGAAGTTCCCTCTATTCCAGTGGTTCTTAACTGGAAGAAATTTTCTTCCCCAGGGATATTTGGAGATGTTTGGAAATATTTTTGGTCATCACAACTGGGGCAAAGTGGTGCTCCTGGTTGCAAAATGCACAAGATAGCTTCCCACACAACAAATGATTATCTGACTCAAAATGTCGACAACGTTGAGGTTGAGAAATCCTGACCTCCTCTATTTCTAGTTTGCTGGGAGTTTTGTGTTTTTTTTTTTTTTTTTTTTTACTCAGAAAAGGATACTGGGATGCCCCCTAATTTTCTATGAATAAGACTTTTCTTTAAAGGGTACATAGGGGTGCCTAGGTGGCTCAGTGTTTTAAGCCTCTGCCTTCGGCTCAGGTCATGATCTCAGGGTCCTGGGATCAAGCCCTGCATCGAGATCTCTGTTCAGCAGGGAGCCTGCTTCCCCTGCCCCCTCTCTGCCTGCCTCTCTGCCTACTTGTGATCTCTTTGTCAAATAAATAAATAAATTTTTTTAAAAAATAAAGTGTATATAAAGTTTTTCTTTTTTAGTCTGTTAATAATGGCACATTTCACCAACTGATTTTAAAATGTTAAATGAATCTTGCATTCCCAGGATCCTTTGCCATGATATATAATTATCTTGTATATGATATATACTTTATATGATGTATTATCTTTTATACATTATTGGATTGAATGTGAGAAATTTTTGTTAAGAATGTTTGCTTCCTATGTTCCAAAGAAATAATGGTTTGTTGTCTTCTTGTTATCTTTGCTATTGACTTCTAATTTAATTTCACTGTGGTTAGAAAACATGCTATGGATAATTTGAATTTTTGAGTTTACTGAAATTTCTTTTATGGCTAAGCATATAGTCCATTTTGGCAAATACGTTGAAAAAGAATGTGTATTATGCTGTTTTCTTAAAGTGTTTTCAAAGATGAACTATCTGAGAATTGAAAAATGTTCGCCATGATCTTCCAAGAAGGAAGAAATAGCACCTATTCTCTATAAACTAGAGGCATATTTTTTTTAATTTTATTTATTTATTTGACAGAGAGAGAGATCACAAGTAGGCAGAGAGGCAGGCAGAGAGAGAGGGGGAAGTAGACTCCCTGTTGAGCAAAGAGCCCAGTTGGGGGCTCAATTCCAGGATGCTGGGATCATGATCTGAGCCGAAGGCAGAGGCTTTAACCCACTGAGCCACCCAGGCGCCCCTAGTGGCATATTTTTAGATAGCCCTTAGTTCCAATGGATTCCTACAGAGCAACCTAATACTGGAACAGGGTCACTCTGCTCTTGGAATTTTTAAGTATTATCCAGTTAAAACTCTTCATACATTTGAATATTAACTAGATATTAGTCAAATGTTTGACAACTGAATTCAGGCAATTTTTAGGTTTAAGCATATCAGCATATATGCCTACATGGGCATCCAATAATAATCATTATTTTGCTTATAAATTATCAGCCTTGATAGAATTGGCATGTTAACCACTAGAAATAAAAAAAAAACACAATTAGAACTGCCTTTTACTGAAATGACATAAGCAATTCTTTCTTAAACTCTCAAAACTTTTGATATTCTATTCAATAGCCAATAGGATATACACACATTTATATAGTATCACTTCTTTATATCCTGGTCTTAATTATTTTCTGGATAAAACAACACACCACAATGTTGTTTTTTCATTAATTTCTATGATGAGTTTTCCATTTAGTATGAAAAACTTTAAAATTAAAGCTTTTATGAAATCACATTATCTCATTTTAAGTTGGAGAGAAATATGCTGGGCAGAATGTAGCAAAACCTGTGCCAAAATCCAAATGTTAGAAACACAGTTTGAAAGAGTTTTTAAACATGTGTCATAATGGGTTTCTTCTATCCTTATGCTGGAAGGTTGAATTTCACTACTAAAATAATCCTATTGTGGAATAAAATACAGCAGAGTTTCCTCTACTTATATTAGCTATTCGTGGGCCAAAGTAGAGTGTGGATTATGGTTGCCAAGTTCCTATGTAGACAAATGAATCACAGGAACACAGTAGCTATTTTATTTGGGGCCTTGCTGAGCTGCAAGATTTTTAATGGGTTAAAATAATATTTGGGGTTTTTGAGTAGAAAGTGTGAACTATCGAAAACACAGACATTTGACTTTCAAGTTTAGGACAGAAACAACTCCACAGGAAAAGTCATTTTGAGAAACAGTCTCACTGAACTTGGCAGTAGGATCCCCTGAGTGAGGGTCTCTCTGTTTCCTTTGGGCTATGTATCAGGGAAGCCAATCCGACGGTACCGAAACTCACGAGAAAAGATCATGCCCTTCCGAGCATGTATGCCCCCAAGTGTGTAAGTAAGAAAAGTTGTTTTAGCTTATGTCTGAAGAGCCATGAAGAGATGATGATTTACTTCTCTTCTAGCTGGGAAGACAGTAATAATGATAACTATTGCTAAACACCAAGAAGATAGAAACCACAGATTGTGCAAAATATGTAAGCAAATGAAGTAAGCGAATTAGAAGAAATATTTTTCTTCAAGTGGGCCAAGTCGTTTTGTAAGCATTAATCTCTTTTTTTCCCAAGTGTTGATTAGAATAAAAATGATCAATTCAACACAACAATGTTGTGTTGAGCACCTACAGCAAGATTCAGTATTGTTAAGGATTTTGAAAAGAATTGTGACCATATAAAGATAATTGCACCAATTACTTTATAATCTGATATTTGTATAAATATGTAGACACGCATGACACCCTATAATGATTTGGTATTGTTTTCTTTGCCGTTCTAAGTAAGCGTCATCTTAAAATTTCACTCCAATTCTTTGTTTTTCTAAGGCCTAACCCTTGTCTGCTTTTCTGTAAATGCCTTCCCAGGTGATCCAAAAATTATACTTAGTTACTCTCTTTTCTGTTTTCTGTTAATGCTTTATTTACACCTTTATTTAGACAGGCCTTTTGTTTGGGGCCTATCCTAAGGGAGAACTGTGAGCGGAGCACCTTAGGCTAGAGCTGAATACTAATATGTAGGAAAGCCATTCCCTGCAACGGGGAGAAGAATTTCAGGGCAAAGGAAGGCAAATAGATAAGAATAAAGGGAACATCTATCCTGCCAGAAAGATGAAACAACTAAATCCTGTAAATCAATGGGGATGACACTGCCAGAGCCCTAGTTTTTCCTGGATTGTAAATATATGTTACTGGCCTGCATATTAAGTTGAATCCCATCTGACTCTCCTACTGTGAGTACAAGGCCATGTCTTATTTATAGTTCTATTCCTAACACCACACAGTTAAGAAAGAGCTAGGGAAAGAAGGGATGGAAGACTATCAGGAAATCACATTTGAGCATTAGTTTAATTTGATCCTTTTCTCCTGTCCATACACTGGAAGGAACAGGAATTTTGATTAGTGCGGATGGTGGAGGAGGAGGGGGGCAGGGGAGAAGCAGGGGTAATTTAGAATAAGGCACACATCTGTGCACAGAGGGCCTGAGCATTTGTTTTGCAAAGATACTTTGGGGACTGGAAGGAAACATCATGGAGTCTGAGGGAAGGAAGGCAAAAGTCAAAAGATGAAGGCTGTTTTGCAACTTTATTTGGACTCGACCAATGACTTATTTTTCTTTTGTCATATCACGTTTATATGCTTTCTTTAAGTGCTCCGTGCTTACCTACCAACTGCTGGTGTCATAAGGCTTATACATCCGTTTCTGAAGAAAAACAGAATTATGAGATGATAAAGAAACTTGCCTACTGCTGAGTTTTAAAAATTCCTTGAAATGCAAACCACAAAGGAAATACCTAGTTGCTTCTCTAAGAGACGGTGGAAATTGGTAGGACAAGATACTCTGTTTCAGATGTTTTCTTTCATTCTCTGAAGACATTTCTGTGTTTCTTGGGTGTATGTGTGTGTGTGTGAGTTTCCAGAAACTTGTAGCACATACTTCAGCCAGACCACATGTCTATGAGTCAGTATTTCAGACTGCATTTGTCTTAAACCGTGAAGCTCTGGGTGTAACCTAACAGAACCTGGCAGGTTGTCTGAACACTTCTTTCACCATTTGACCCAAAATATAGTAAATCAGATGACATCTTGTTCCAATTTTACATTAGTACTCATATTTTAATAAGGAAAGGAAGAGTGTGTTCTATCAAGATTTTTGAATACAAACAAAATCTAGTTTCAGATGCAACTTATTACAGAATTTATTGTTGGAATCACCAAATGTAGTTTGCTTTAAAAAAAAAAAAAACCTTGATACGTACATATTTTGGCATTTGCTGTGGACTCAATTGTGTCCCCACCCTTCCCAAACCCCAAATTTGTATGTTGGAGTCCTGACCCCTAATGTGATGGTATTTGGAGATGGGGCCTTTGGAGAGAATTAGGTTTAGAGGAGACTACAAAGATGAGGCTCTTCATGGGCATAATGATGGGATGGGCACCCTCATGAGAAAAAGAAGGGACACCTGAGCTCTCTCTCTGCCACGTAAGGACACAGACACATAGGTGGTCATTTGTACACCAGGAATAGGTTCCAACCTGGACCAAATCAACCAATGCCTTGATCTTAGACTTCCCAACCTCCAGAATTATGAGAAATGAAAGTCTGTAGTTTAAACCTTCAGTCTATGGTATTTTGTTAAAGCAGCCCAAGAAGACTAACAGCATTTTCCAAGTTTGGGATATTCATTTAGCTGCATTTAAGGTAAGACTTGATACTATACAGTCAATATCTGGGACGCCTGGTTGGCTCAGTGGGTTCAAGCCTCTGCCTTCGGCTCAGGTCATGAGCCCAGGATCCTGGGATCGAGCCCCGCATCGGGCTCTCTGCTTAGTGGGGACCTACTTCCCTTGCTCTCTCTGCCTGCCTCTCTGCCTACTTGTGATCTCTCTCTCTCTATCAAATAAATAAAAATAAAATCTTTAAAAAAATTTAAAAAATAAAAAATATACACTCAATATCTAGTATTTTTATTATTATTGTTAATAGTAGTGATGGTGCTGGTGATGGTAGTGGTAGTATTAATAATAATGGTTGGACTTTAATGAATTATTACTTCCCTCTTTCTAAAATTCCTAGGAGAAAATCAGTTAAGATGTAGATGAAATTTTATCCTTTCTTCTAAATAAATTCTTGTGCTATACAGAGTAAGCACAGGACCTAGTCTCACCTCTGCTATCTCTAAGTAAGATAAATCAAAACATTTTGCCCACTTAGCATATATTACAAAGGGACAAAAAACACTATATATTTCTGGTACTTAAAAAAAAATCCATTTATGGAACTTCAGTTAGCTTAGGTGACTAGGCTAGTTGCTCGGGTGGTTAGTGACGAGGCTCCTCCCAGGCCAAGGAAAGCTCTTCTTGCCTCGGGGCAGACACATAGCTCTAGCCAGTGATATTTTTCTCTAAAATCTTTTGTCTATGCTGTGAATTCATTAAGGCCCACCAACTAGTGCCCAAAGAGTCAAAATAACATAACATAACATAACATAACATAACATAACATAACATAACATAACATAAAAAAAACAAAAACAAAAAACAAGAGTTGGGGGCTTCTTGCAAAAGCCAGAAGAAGCTTCCTTTCCCTGCTTCCTCCTCACTCACCTCTGGAGTCAAGAAGCACCGAACTATCTTTTTAATGGGATGGAATGGGAATAAGAAAATGAAAGGGAAAGAGAATACTGACTAAAACGATTTTTCTGAACACAACTTTGCCAAACGAAAAAATATTTTAAGGATAACTCATGTCTCAGTGTCCCTCTTCATCTGTTTCTTTCCTTCTGTAGTTAAATACACTTCAACTTCTCCTGAAGTGAGGAAGCCACTGTTTTGTCCAGTCTCCACTTGGAACTCTCACCTCTGAACTATTTCTTATTACTAAAACATTGGGAATTGTAACGGATGTGAAGTGACTGCTCATTAACGGTCAGGCCCTGTTCTCAGAGCTGTATGGAATTGATGTTTAAATCTGACAACCATTCTAGGAACTGGGATCTATTAATATGCTCCTTGGGTAGATATGGTAATTGAGGCTAAAGCTGTCGAAGTTCTCACATTGGAAAGTGTATCAGATGCCAAGTCTCCAGCTCTTAACCACTGCCTTTCCAGAGGTTTGTGTTCTACTTTTCACTATCCTGTGTCACCCTGTTGAAACTCATCTATCCATCTCTGAAGTACCATACTTGACCATTGATAAAATTCTTTCCAATATTAATCTGAAATCTTTCAATTTTATAAAGTATAATCTTATATCCAAAGTTGTTTATGGGAGCATAATTCCATGTGAAATTTAGAAAGAACCTGTTGGATTATTATTCTTGTCAGATAAACTTGGAGTATGCATTAGTTGAAACGCTCTGCACTATTAATAATGCTTATTTTAGAATACCGGTTACTCTAAACAGGAGACAATAAAACCACCACGAGGTGAAAACAAAAACTCACAAAAATCTATCCATAGAGAGAGACACTGAAAAAAAAATAAAAAAATAGAACAGTGATTCTCTTTGAGTATTAAAGTTTTACTTCTAATTTTTTTATGTTCTCTAATTTTGAGTAGTTTCATTTTTCCATATTTAGAACATAGAAAGGGAAAGACAAAACATATTTGAAATGTAGTAGAAATAGTATTTGTAAAGAGCTAACATTTAATCAGTGTCCTCATTTGGAAAGTTAGTGGCGGGGACTAAATAAAATTATATTTATTATAATTAATAATAATTATAGCTCCCAAGTATCATACTGTTACTTTCATTTACTTTGGCTTCTTAATCTTCCAAATAATCATAAAGAGTGGACAACAGTACCCCATTCTTTGTGGGCAAGGAAGTTGAATTTCTGAGCACTGAAGAAACAAATATTAAATAGGTAGTGAGGACCAAGAACCAAAACCATGTATTTCTAAAGAGGATTTTAAAAATCTCCTCCATCAGAAATATTTCATTACTCTTTTTCTATAGTTCTGATTATTTATGTCTCCCTTTCTTAATGTCATCCTTTTGAGTATTAACTCCAAATTCCTTCTAAGCTTTTTAGGTCTTGTTCAATTGACTCCCACTTACGCTAGCACTCCCAGAATATATCACTTATTTCTCCAAAAACCTTTCCTTATGAGCCCAGTTAACTGTATCTCTTCACCATTTTTGAGGCACACAATGAAGATGTTAAGACCTTATGTGTTTATGCTCCTATTACTTCATTAATGATAAGGAACATATCTTCTCTTGATTATATTTTTCTCCTTTTTGCTTAAACACACTTGGGCACACACACAAAGACACACCCCTCAGCAATTATAATTCAACAGAAGGCTTAGCACATTGTAACTTGGATTTTGCAGAGTACGTCAATTTGGGGACACAGTTAGAACACACTGTTGTGGAAATCCCTGGAAAGTGGCCTGTCTTTCCCGCAAACTCCTGGCTCCCATAGGGCAGGTACCATTTTCTTCCTTTTCTGCTTCAAATAAAATTAAGGATGGCTCCCTCTCCGATAGACCCTAATTGGAAGTTAAGGTACTGATCTCCAGGAAAAGTGCCACCCCGCCACTGACCAGGCATGGGACACCCTCATGGGAATATTCACCTGTCATTGCTACAGCCAGAGCCAGCCACGATTAGCCCCAAAGCCACTGCCTTCTCTCTCATTGGTAAAAACCACAGGACCGATTCTTCCAGTATTTTGTTTCTTTAGTCTTCTACAGAGTTTCATTTTTATTAAACTAGTTTTGTTACCGCACTCCTTTGTGGGTCTTTGGGGATCATAATGGAGGAAAACTGGAGTAACCTTAACACTGAACATCTTATCTGCTCCCTGCAATGCCGCCCACCCTCCAAAACTGACCTGGTCCAATGACTCCCACTCATGTAAATTACAGGAAATGCTTTATTTCTTCATAATCACCCATTCAATTATTCAATACACATTTATTGAAAATTCATTAGGTGCTAAGCACGAACCAAAGTTTTGGTCACAGATCAAGAAGAAAGCCCCTTCCCTTTTGGAATTTTTATTTTTAAGAAGAACACAGACACTGAGCAAGTAAGTACATATGAATTGTACCAGCAGCTGCTATAAATAAAGATAAATTAGAGCATGGGACTAAAGAGTCATGTGTATGTGTGCACTGTGTGCATGTCTGTGTGTGTGCACATGTGCGTAGGCATGCCTGCCCGTGCACTAATCTAGACCCATCATAAGGAAGGAAGTTTATGTGAAAGTAGCATTTGAACAAAAGCTTGGGGAGGGGGTTTCACCATGGGGGGGAAGGAAATAGAAATGCCACCAGATAAGAGTATCCAAATCTCCCTGAAACTCAGGGTGGACACATTATAGGCACAAATTCAATCTCCTGCTGTACACCATTTACAGGTGGATAAAGAAATGGAATAGACTTTCTCAAGAAAACCCTTACAAAGGCAAATTCCAACATGTAAAAATTAGAGTATATGTCTAAAGAATCATTTCCTTCATTAGGTCATCCCCAGGGACATGGCTCTTGTCCCCTGAAACTATCAAAGTGGGCTGTAGCAAGAATTAAATGAGGTAGTGGGTATGAATGCTCACAAAACAAATGAACCAAAAAGCTTTACACTATGATGCAAATCTTAGGAATGATTCCAGAACACAGTATGCTGTGGTTTGAAGTAGTAGCATTAGTAAGGACAACATGTCTACTGGTTTGCACGCTGCTGCTTATCTGGTCACTAGATTTCGAGAACTCAGAATTCTATATACCTCCTTCTTGGCCTTATAGAACCAGCTACACCTTTACTCATGGATGGAGGTGCTGAATTACATCACTGTGGACAAGACCTTGGGGGCACCTAGAAATCCCTGCTATGTCTGTGCAGAAGTAACAAGTGAGGTTAGCTCTCTTGTAGCTTATAAATTAGTTTTTGTGGAAAGGAGATTCATTTTACCACCAATGACCCTAATGGCGAAGAATAAAGAGTATCCCCCTCTTTATACCCCAGTGATGTCCAACTAAGTGAGTTGTAGATAGTGACTGATGAAGAACGAGAGCCCCATGACCTAAGAACATGGAGGCCAGGAGAATCTGAGTGCAGAGGCACATAGAGTCAAGAGGTTCTCTCATGAGAGGTGACAGGTGAAATTGCAAGGACTAGGGAATTCTAAGGATTATAGGTCATAATCACAGAGCAGAATTAAGCAGTTCAAGGCTTTGGTTTAATGATCAGAGAGATAGTAAAAGATGTCCATATTTTTAGGAGAGACTACAAGGAAGGAGGAATAAAAGTCTTAAGAAACAAGGTTCTTGGAGCTGCTTACCTGGTACGTCTCACTACGTAAAGCAGGAAGGCAGTGACTCCTACCCCCTATTTCACAAACAATCAGACTAAATGCCTTGCACCCCGACAGGTACAAGGCAGGACGAAGCCAGGTTACGTAGCCTGGGGTCACAGTCTTCTTCGACTGTCCTGGGTGACGTCTGAACTTCAAAAATCATAGGGAAGCTTTGCACAACGACCTACGGCCATACACCAATGGTAATTTTTGGAGAAGGGATATTGCATCCCTATTTGACATGATGAAATAAGTCACATACTTGGAACCTCTTCAATCTTCTTACTAATCCTTTCTAACTCTGAAGTACTAGGGCATCTGCATGCCAAAATGGTTTCCATGCACCTAAGAATCAGTCCCAAAGTCACCCTACTTTTGGAAAACACATCATATTTGGGTATTTTTGACATAAGGGAATTTTAAATCATTAGCATCTTTTTTTACAAAAGTCAATATACTTGGACAAGATTTATAAAAATGTGGGAGTGATGCAATTAATAAGGTAGAATATTTCTGAGTCTTTAAGCTTCTATTTTAAGCACATTAAATCCTCAATCAAAAATCATAATGGCAAATACACACTAATCTGCTGGATAGTAGCACAAACTCAAGCTAGACAAGATCATGAGAACAGAATCAAGGAAGATAGACACTCTCTTTCCATGAACACATCAAGCATCCCTTTCTGGAGCTATGTTGTGGTTCTGCCATTTATACCCTCCACAGGAAACTGCGATCACGTGGTACACTCAGGGTGGGCTAATCCTTCTAACACACAGTGTTGTACATTCCTATGAATGGCACCTCTGAGTCTCATGGACAGTCCTTCTGTCCTCCTCCAGAGAGTAAAGAGTGTTGGAAATGCAAGCTGAGGACCCCATTCAGTTTCTCAAGCAAACACAGGACAAGTTCTTAATGCCGTGAAACAATCTCAAGTCTTGAGTCAAGGGCTTAGTGAAACAGTGCACACGGGCTGTGAGACCGAGGTACATTTACACAAAGGATCAGTGCAAACTGAGGGCTTCTACTGATGACAGCAGCAGCAAGAAGAGTACTAACAGTAGTAGTACTAACAGCTAACTCCGGGAGGGTTAGTGTGTTCCAGGCTCTGGGCTGGTCATAATACATCAATTACCTCATTTAAATCTCATAAAGACTTGGGACGCCTGGGTGGCTCAGTCCTTGAGCATCTGCCTTCAGCTCAGATTATGATCCTAGTGTCCTGGGATGGAGCCTTGTATTAGGCTCTCTGTTCAGCAGGGTATCTTCTTCTCCCTCTGCCTCTCCTCCTGGCTTGTGTTCTCTGTCACTCACTCTCTCTGTCTCTCAAATAAATAAATAATAAAAAAATCTCATACTCTATGAAGTAATAATAAAAAGTTAATATTATTTTAAGTATAATTTAAATATTTATTTAATAGTTATTAAATAATTGATACTGAGTATTTACTATGTGCCTAAAATTTACAGGATTGTCTCATTTAATCCTCACAAAGCCCTCCAAGTTTCCCTGATGGAATTGTCTTTTTTTTTTTTAATTGAGGTATAATTGACATAGAACATTATATTAGTTTTAGGTTCACAACTAATGATTTGAAATTTGTATTGTGAAATGACAGAATGGCAAAATAAGTCTAGTTAACATCTGTTGCCACAGGGTTACAGAAACATGTTTTCTTCTTGTGATGAGAACTTTCTGCATCTATTTACTTAGCGACCTTTAACTTTGCATTCAGTCTTACTAACTGTAGTCCAAAAGGCTGGCAAGTGGGAGCAGAGATATGGCTACTGAGTGTTGTTGTGGCTGCCTTCTCCCTCCAGGAGAAGAAGGGGACTTGCTGAGACTGAAAGTGACTTAGGAGCTTGGGAGGACCCAATATTTATAAACCTTCCTGTAAATGCGAAAACATCTATTTTGGGCAGGCACTCTGGAATGGTGACATAAGCACTGAGTATAAAAGGACAGGAGTCTATTAAGAATTAGGGTTTCCAGATCTGGGGAGACCTACTCTTTGCAGGGGGTATCAGGAGCAGTGCGGTGTCTTTGTTAGGGAATCTGAAGGCAGCGGGGATACGCACTAAAGTAAGCTGCAGCGACTCTTCCGGTGCGCCGCCATCTTGCTTTAGGAAGTGTGTGTGCGTCCTTGGCCAGTGAAATAAGGAGCTCGCTCCAGGGCTGTCTGTGTGCGGTGTGTCAGCAGGTGTGACTACACGTCCTCAGTAAGTCCTCCTCCGGAAACACTGCAGCAGGGAGAGAAGACTACCCCGTTTTACAGATGGAGAACCAGAGACGGAGGGTCACCCTGTAGCGTACCCAACATTCTTCAGGCAGCAGGTGGTGAAGACAGGATTCAACCTCAGGCTGGCTGACCCCTGCGTTTCACTTACAATCACCGCGCTATGTGTGAATAAAATACAGACTGGTTGAAGAAATAATCCCCCCCTCCGAGGCCCAGCTATGTGGATAACAATGCTATCAATTAGATCTTTTTTCTTTTGCCTTCAAAAGATAATTTCATCCCATAAGATCCTTCCTGTTCTTACATTTGCTTCTCAGACTTAAAATACGTGGCCAACTCGACATTGCCATTGTGTTTTGCATTTAGTCCTTTACATTTGTCTTATCCTTCATACATATCTATCTTTAATCATTCTAAAATATTATTCTTTTGAATAGTTTCCTACTGTCATATTGAGTCACTGTCATTTATATAGATTATTGGTAACATTTAATTCTGCTTTTGTTCAATAGAGCTCCTCATTGTATTTTGGTGAAAGCTCAGATGAGATCAAGCTGAGAGCTTCTTTAAATTTTTTTTTTTTTTTTTTTTTTAATTTGACAGAGAGAGAGAGCAAGAGAAGGAACTCAAGGAGGGGGAGTGGGAGAGGGAGAAGCAGGCTTCCCACTGAGCAGGGAGCCTGATGAGATGTGGGGCTCGATCCTAGCACCCTGGGGTCATGACTGGAGCTGAAGGCAGACACTTAACGACTGAGCCACCCAGAAGCCCCCTGAGAGCTTCTTTAAAAAAGAACAGGTTGAATGACCTCCCTCCAGTCTGTCCCCTGAGGTGGGAGCCTTCTTCCCCTACCCAGTGACTGAGGCAGAATGCCCAGGAAATGCCTTTCAGTTTAAATATCACAATCACTGCACGTCAGCCAGTGACAGATTTAATTCTTTGCTTTTGTTTCTGGGGATGAGGGACTGAAGTGTTGGGGTGGGGGTGAAGGCTGCATTTTAAAATTTAAATATCGGCAGATTACACAGAGTGCATGATTTCTAAATATTGGGGAGGGATGGGGTGATCGAGAAAAATGGTTTCAGGCCACACTGATTTAGAAAATTATTGTTATTTTCTTGGCAAAAGCTAGGATAAACTTTAAAATCGTTTCCAAAGCAGCAGTAAAGAGGAGAAAGATCTTTTTATAACACTAGCCACTGGCATATTTTTCAAACTCTGCGGGAGACACAGTTTCCATACCCACAGTCCCAGGTAAGCATTTCACTACTATCTCAGTAAAGGATTGCTATGATTTAAAATATTTAAAATATTTAACTTTATAATCTATTTAGAGGTAATGATTGTATATTGTGTGAGGTAAGGGCTAAGATTAGTCTATCTCTCTATCTGTATCACATATGGATATACAGGTTTTTTTTTTTTTTTAGTAACAAAGGATTGTTGAAAAGACAATATTTTAACTACTGAATTGACTTTGCATTTTTGTTGACATTAAGTTGACCTTACACGTGTGGGTCTCTTTCTGAACTTTGTATTTGGGTCCATTGGTCTACAATTCTACCTTCTCAACAATATTCAACAAAACTGTCTTTACTATGGTAACTTTATAATAAGTCCTTTTTTTTTCCCCCAAAAAAACTTGTTTTGGGTATTCTAGATCCCTTGAATTTTCATATAAATTTTAAAAGCAGTTTATGAATTTCTTTAAAAGAAAGTCTTCTGAAATTTTAATTTGTATATTAATTTGAGGAAAATATACCTATATATACTTGATTTCTCAATCAATAAACTTGGGATGTCTTTAGATTTATTTAGGTCTTTTAAACATTCAGCAGTGTTTTATAGTTTTCAGGTTATAAGTCTTGCATTTTTTGGTTGAACTTATGGATCCATAAGAGTGTGTGTGTGTGTGTGTGTGTGTGTGTGTGTATGTATATATGTATTTCATTTATTTATTTGTCAGGGAGAGAGAGAGATAGAGTACACAAGCAGGGGGAGCAGCTGCCAGAGGGAGAAGCAGGCCCCCTGCTGAGCAAGGAGCCCTATGCAGGACTTGATCCCACAACCCTGGAAACATGATCTCAGCCAAAGGCTGACACTTAACTGACCGAGCCACCCAGGCATCCCTGTATTTATTTTTTTGATGCTGTTCTTTATAGTTTCAAGTGGTTGTTGCTAATATATAAAAACAAAACTAATTTTTGTATATTAATATGAGACATGATTAAATCAACTACAAATTTTAATAGTTTTTTTGTAGATTTCCTAGAAGTTTCTATTAATGATATTTTACTCAATATATATTTGTCAAATGTTTCTGCATTTATCATAATTCTTATATGGCTTTCCTTCTTTCTGCTGCTAATATAAATTACATGAATCAACTTTCTAATCATGAACTAGGTTTGCATATGGATAAACTCTACTTGGTAATAATGTTTTAAATTAAAGACGAAATGGCTCAAATTGCTTGTTCTAATAATTTGTATGTCTTGCATATGACTGGTGTTTAGTGAACACTTATTTTTAAATATAATTAATTTAAAAATAAATGCAAAGCAGGGAAAACATTTTTGAAAGGTTAGACTTAGAGGAAATATAACTGTATTCTTTCCTAAAGTAGTACCTTATAGAATTATGATAATTTGTTTTATAAACTTACTTAATTTCAGAAATAGATAACTTAGATCAAATAGCCAATGCCAGTAATCAGTATCATCAATGGATAATCTTAGAGTGGCAAATATAATTATTTTGTTATTTTTATATCACTTGCAGCCCATGTATAGTAGATACCTAAATTGTATATATACACACAAATTGATCAATTTCACTCTTTTCTATCATTGTCTCTATCATTCTTTCACACACATGAACACATATACACACAAACACGTGCAAATAGGAAGTGCCTTAATACATTCGTCATTTAACTGACAAACTCAACAGTTTGTGACCCAAATACACTACTGAGGCTAGGAACAGCCAAATGGAAAATGTTTTATCAGTAATTTTTCTTATGTATTTTCTCATGGGCTTAATGATTGGTATATGGGGGCCCCTGGGTGGCTCAGTGGGTTAAGCCTCTGCTTTTGGCTCAGATCATGATCTCAGAGTCCTGGGATCCAGCCCCGCCTCAGGCTCTCTGCTCCGCAGGGAGCCTTCTTCCCCTTCTCTCTCTGCCTGCCTCTCTGCCTACTTGTGACCTCTCTCTCTGTGTGTCAAATAAATAAATAAAGTCTTAAAAAAAAATGATTGGTATATGATAGGGTCATCGTGGTGGCTCAGTGGGTTAAGTGTCAGACTCTTGAGTTCAGCTCAGGTCATGATCTCGGGGTCATGAGATCGAGCCCCGGGTCAGGCTACACACTCAGAGAGGAGTCTGCTTGAGATGCCCCTCTCTCCTTCTCTTTCTTCCCCTCACCCTCACTGATGCACTCTCTCTCAATAAATATATCTTTTTTAAAAACTGAAAAAATAATTGGCATTTGGTATACATAATCGCTTGGAGCAAGTTTGATTTTGTGGCTTGTCTCCACACAGTATTAAATGCAGTACTAGCATGAGAAAATGGAGTTTGTGATAGGTGCAGAGATGGGAGGATCTGAGAACCAAGAGCATAAAGGGAGAGATTACACAAAGCGGACAAAAGAACCGAGAAGTGTCGCAGCTGGAGCTGCTCAGGGAATGCATACTATTGTGTATGACTCATGCCCCTGAGAACAATCCCCGAATTTTAGCACTAATAGCCTATGTTCCAGATGATGAAATGGAGTCATTAAGAATAAGTTAAGTCTAATCAGTCTATTCTGTTTAACAAGGCATGGAAGTGTACAATCTATTTTAAAAAGCTGTCCATTAAAACAGTTAAAAATATTTTGGCACCTTTTGGAGTAAGCTTTATTTCTTTTGGGAAATCAACTCGGACAATATACTTCACCGTCCCTTTGTTCAGTAATGCTATGTAAATGAGGAACGTAGTATGTTCACAAGCAGATCGGTCACCACGTAAGGGCCACACAGTCAGCATGCTGCCAACTGCAGGGGACGCTACTCACATAGATGATGGTTCAGCGACGCTCCCCCTGGAACGGGGAGGAGCTGAGGTCCTGTCCACAGGGGCTGGGATTTAAAGTTTCTGTTGTGTTCACTGTTGTATCTCCAGGGCTAGGACAGCACAGGGTACACACAGTAGGCACTTAGTAGTTTTTTTGTTAACTATGAATGCCAGCATATGTGACTATATTTAAGTTGCAACATTTAGAAACAAAATATTTGAGATCTCAGAACTAATATTTCATTAAGTGCCCATTTATAATATGATCAAATTTTCTAGATAACCTCTTTACATCAGAACAGACCATTTGACTAAAAGGTAATAGGGAAGTGTCTATAAAGGAAAGAACTAGGAAAGTTTCAACCTTATGAATGCCATGGAGGAGAGCTTTGAGTTTTTTTTCTAAGCTGCCTTTGCTTAGCAGTTCTTTTTTCCTGGCCAAAAGTGGGGCCCAGAGTGGCTTCCTGCATTCCCAGGATTTGATCATAGTACATGGTATGGACAGGTTTTATCCTTCTTATTCTCTGCTCTTAAAACCTCAGTCTATTGTAAATTGATTTTGTGGTAGTGTTGGACTCTGTCTACTTAATACACTTTGTCAGTTCTGGTTTTATACTATATAGAAAGCATTTAGCCACATGATGATACTGATGATGACAAGCAATGAATTTGGAATTTGCAGATGAAAATCCTACATCTGGCTGAACCATTTATGCTAAGGTATTATTTATATCACATTTGAAAAAAAAAGACTATTTGCTGACTATCTTTTGTCTGTGTAGTTAAAAGTAACTTTAGAATTATTATGCTATCGTGGAGAGCAAATAAGCAATTTAGAATCCAGTGTTTCTATACTTTGATGAATAAAAGGCTACAAATCCTATTCAATACATTTAAAAATCAACCATTTTCACAACTTTATTAATTTTTTAAAGGCACATAGGGACACCAGCCAAGCACAATAGTTCGTACACAGTGATTAGACATGTACGTTGGCTTCGAAGATATGTGGAAGAGAATAGGGGAAGGGATTAAGAAAACAATTTTTTATGGTATCTTAGAATTCTTATCTTTTATAAAGTCAAAAATAGTTCTGAAAATCCTGTAAAGGATGTGCTATTTATAGGTCCATGGTCAGCTTGTCAGATGTAATGGTTTTCTCATTTTGGTCATTAATCTTTGTTTCAGCAGTAATTGCAGACCACCATAAATTCTAAATACCCATGGAATTTCATGGTCTGAAATTATTCTGCAATTTAATGCTCTAGCATTAAAAATAGACCAAGAATTCAAGAATTTGTTTTCTTTTAATCAGTTGCAATGTAAAATGTTTATGAATCTCAATCTTGAAAAACTATTTTAATATGATGAAGTATGTTGGAACACTTTAAAAAGCCATAACAGGATTGAATTACATCCTTTATATTGGATTCAAGAGAGGAGCTTTTTTAAAAGCCATATTTAGCTGTAGAGTTTTACAGGATTATGCTTAAGGTGCAACTTGAAATCACCTTCCAGATGTCTCATTTATAGAATATGACTTGTTCGTCCATGAATCACCAACATGTCATTCTGCTTCTGCACTGGAGTCTCATGCAAACTAAGGAAATACCAAAGGCCTCTGTTCTTTTGGGTCTTTCATTGTAGGATCCACTCAGTCTGTACTGCCTTTTGATAATGAAAGCCAGCATTAGAAGATAGGCTATGCTTCCAATGAGGTCGACATCTTAGTAATTGGCCCTAATCACTTTGGAATATTATATCCCAGGTTTAGGCTTCTTTCCATCTTCCATATTTTATTCATCAATCACGGTTTCTGTCATAACTTGGCAGAGTCTCTGGAATGCTGTATATTGTTAAAACAACCCTCCATTTCCTGAAATAGACACTCTATGTATCCTAAGTCTTTGGAGAAGGCCTTTCTTCTTGAATTAAGTTGTAGAGAAGAAACACACTCTTAAGTTAATAATAATCATATGTTAAATATCTATGACATGTAATTTCTTAAGATCCTTTGAGGAATCGACTACTTTTATTGCATATGACTGTTCCACTTAAATAATGAGGAAAATCGTACGTTATCTGACAGAAAGCTGATATAATAATAGAAGTATTACCTTGTATCAAAATCAGTTTAGTTGGGAAATAATAGTATTTTTAATTCAGAACTCAGAATTCAGGTTTTCTTATAAGCCCCTGGAGATTCTTAGTATTGATCAAATATTGATCTTTCCATGGCTTTACAAATAGAACTCAAAGCCCTCAGCACTATATGAAATTGTCTTCACAGACTTGGATAAGAGGATCTCTCTTGCTATGAACTCAAAACTTAAAAGGCTACTCATACCACAAGTCACATTTATTAAATGTAACAAAGAGGAAAATGGGTACTTCTGTCAGTGACGTAACCTGTAACTATAAATATCACTCTCTTGATGAATACTCTTCAGGCACCAAAGAAAAACTTCTTTCAATCTGTTGTTCTCTGTCCTCCAAAGAAAGGTGGTTATATCCTATTGCTCTCAATGTCATGAAGGTTTATGGGTTTTGCTTCTGCTGACAGCAGAGACAGACATGGCTTACTAAATAAGAAGGCATATTTATTGAGGTTGGGGAATACAACATACTTTTTCTAAGTATTTGCTAGGTTGATTTATAATTTTAAAATATTTAGCCTCGGGGCACCTGGGTGGCTCAGTGGGTTAAAGTCTCTGACTTCGGCTCGGGTCATGATCCCCGGGTTCTGGGACTGAGCCCCACATCAGGCTCTCTGCTCAGCAGGGAGCCTGCTTCCCTCTCTCTTTCTGCCTCCCTCTTTGCCTATTGTGATCTCTCTCTCTGTCAAATAAATAAATAAATACTCTTTAAAAAAAATAAAATATTTAGCCTCTATTTGTGCCCTTGACTCAGTCCCCACCTTCATATATCTGACTCTTCTACTCTCACTAATCTCAGTTCCTAGCACTTTTCTCCATAGACACTTTAACCATTTTGAAATACTTGCCATCCTAGAATACCCTTATATCTCGTTCATTTTTCACTGGTTGCTTCCTTTCTTGGAATATCTCTCCTTTGTCTACCAAATGAAACTTTGTCATATTTAAGATTCTATTCAAGTATTAATGCTTCTTTAAAATTTTCTCAAGCACCCCAGACTTCAACATATATTGATAAAAAATAACACTTAAAACGTGAAATGCTAATATTAAGTCCCAAAACACTGACTCCAAAATTAAGTGGTAAGATATATGTTGACATAGTGCCTAGGACATAATAAGAGTTCAAAATGTTTGCTGTTGTTATTAGTTCACGTTAAGCTTAACTGTCCTCCCCCCCCCAAAAAAAAAAACCACACACACAGTAGATCAGCTAACTCTATTATATGTTTCCGGAGCATTCTATACTCCCATATTGGCTATTTTTATCACTCACCCAACCTGACTAATATTTGTCTTTCTGGGTCTATCTCATTCATTCTTATAAGCCAAACATTCATTATTTAACTGACTTAATGAATTAGTATTGAGAGGGAAAATAAGAGGTGAGATTTGGAGAGATATGTGAGGGTCTGGAGTACAAAAGTAAGTATGAAGATGATGGAGCACATTAAGGAACTTTTAAAAGAAATTAAAAAAGATATAAGGCATATAAAACACATATTTAGAAAAATAAAAGAAGGGATATTCGAGGCATTTACTTAGATGTCCCAAAGGATTATTCATCTGAAAATGGTAGAGAATTGTTAAATTAATGAGTTCATCCCCATCCTTTTACTCCAGTTCCATTAGAGATATGCAACTGCCTTACATCAACTGCTAAGACATTTTTCTTCAAAGTTAATGTGTCTTGTCTATATCTTTTTCAAGAAAAATAGTCTCAGTCAAATCTGAGGTAATTCCTTTTAGTGTAATCACCTGGCATATCATTGATACTTAAATAATGTCAAATATTTGCCTTAAGCACAATAATATAATTATAAAAATATGCATAAATTTTATCACTTCTAGAAAAAGAAGTTTGATATAAAAATTGTAGTGGAGGTATAGGAAACTGTACTTACTCTGATCAGCTTTTATACGGATTAGCAACACTATGGCTGTAGTTGATAACATATCTTAAGAAGACACCACTTCTTGATAGCATAAGAAATAAGGTATATTTCTTTCTCTAATTAAAAAAATTTCTCAAAATATATTTCTATGAAAAAACATTGGTAAACAAGAGGGATGGTAAAAAACACAATCTAGTTTCTTTGGATTGATATTATTGTTGATTAATTTTTTAGCTGAGTCACAGGGAGCATCTCCTATGTTTTTGACAACAGAATTTGTCTTTTTAGGAAATACTTTTTGGCGTTCTAGAAAAATATTGCAGCGTTTTGAGGGAAATTACAATTAAAATTATTATTTCCATGAAGGAACTCTTCTCTCATTTATATCTTACTTCCCTGATTTATAAAATACAAGTCTCTTATTTTTTGAATTCTTCCCTTTCCTTTAAATTTAGTTCTAATTGGCCAATTATATTAAAAAATCAAGAAATAAGTCTCCACTTACTAAAAAAAAAAAGACTGATTTTTCTTACTCTCAGACTGGTAAAAATCAGCAGTAAAAACACAGCAAGGAAATAAACATCTTGAATAGAAATTAAGCCAAATCTTCTAAAGTCTGTTTTGTTCAATAATGAGTCTTAGTGGGATTTTAAGTCTATGAGTATTAGGAGAAAACACTGAAGGTCAGGTAGTATAATTGTATTACAGGGAAGTTAATAGCTTTTTCAAAAGTCTTTTCTTCAGGAGCTCATTACCCTGCACAAAGTTACAAACTGTATTAGAAAGTACTTCCATCTGAGTTGAAAATTCATTAAAACATACTACAAAGAACTAGGTAAGGTAAGCAAATTTAACTGATTTAACCCTATAATTACATTTCAATTATCTGTGTTTCCACATATCCATGGAGTATCCCAGTGAGATCACACAGAATCATCGCTGTGTACTTAACACACAGAGTTCATGTATGTGACACAATCTGAATAAGGTTGCTACATTAAACAGCAGAGGGATTAAACTTTTAAGCCATGTTAAAAAGGATGTGGTAGAGAAAACATCTGGAAGAGAACAGGTTGATTGAAATAGGTCTGTGTGGTTTCAGGAATGGAAGGTCATATTAAACTAATCTCCATAAGAACTCTGAGAGTATTACTGCCAAAATAGACCAAGGCAACGCAGGGATGTAATACATTCAGATTTTCAAGGATCACGGAAAAAACTGGAGCTTCAGGTCAGCCTAGCAATGCATTATACTTTATTTTTTTCCTTTCCATTGTTTTCAAAAATGGCTATCTGGCACGTTTTTAAAATACATATGGATAAGCAGAAGCAGCTATATTCATGGAAGAAATATTTATTGCCTTACCAGGTGCCAGGCAGGTACTGAGATTAGAGAAACAAGGGACGTATCTTCATCCCCGAGACTCCAGAATCTGACCTGAGAGACAGACAACTACCCTGACCACACACCAGAGCAACAATAACCAGGACTGAGGTTTTGCATGATCTGATGAGATATTTAAGGACAATGTAAATTTTAATATTAAGGATGAAAGAGATGCCTGGGTGGCTCAGTTGGTTGGACGACTGCTTTCCACTCAGGTCATGATCCCGGAATCCCAGAATCGAGTCCCGCATCGGGCTCCCAGCTCCACGGGGAGTCTGCTTCTCCCTCTGACCTTCTCCTCGCTCATGCTCTCTCTCACTGCCTCTCTCTCAAATAAATAAATAAAATAGTTAAAAAAAATATTAAGGATGAGGGTAATCCTCACTCCTGTCCAATGGTGGAAAAAAAATAAATATGTGGAGGCATAGGGTTTTCTGCAGAAGCACTTTGTAGAAAGAGAAAAGAAATGAAATAAGACTCTTAAAGCAAAATATTACGTATTTTCTTTTAGTTATTTCTAGAACAGCTTTAGCTGTCTTAAAATCAGCTTAAACCTGGGGCACCTGGGTGGCTCAGTGGGCTAAGCCTCTGCCTTCAGTTCAGGTCATGATCCTAGGGTCCTGGGATCGAGCCCCGCATCGGGTTCTCTGCTCAGCCGGGAGCCTGCTTCTTCCTCTCTCTCTGCCTGCCTCTCTGCCTACTAGGATCTCTGTCAAACAAATAAATAAAATCTTTTAAAAAATTAGCTTAAACCCTATCAAATAGATGAGACATTTAGTCAGATTTCTGGCTACAGTTATGACTTGAATCCAGCTGCATGTTTCATTTCTTGGAACTATTCAGCCATAAAGAAGAGTGCCATCTTCCCATTTGCAACAACATGGATGGACCTAGAGGGTATATACTAAGTGAAATAAGTCAGTGAGAGAAAGACAAATGTCATATGATTGCACTTATATGTGGAATTTAAGAATTAAAACAAATGAACAAAGAAAAAAGGGACAAACAAACAAACAAAAACCCAGACTCTTAAATATAGAGAACAAATTGGTGGTTGCCAGAGGGGAGCTTGGCGGGGGGATCAGGTGAAGTAGGTACAGTGTGTTAAGAGTACACTTACCATTATGAGCTCTGAGGAATGTATAGAATTGTTGAATCGTTATATTAACCCATGAGGCTAATATAGTAACACTGTATATTTATTATACTTTAATTAAAAATATATATTTTTTAAATCATGGAACTATACAGCTAGAAAGAATCACAAAAAATTCTGGTTCAGAGACCCTTTAAATCTGTTGTTTATTACAAAAAACCCCACATCTTTTAATGGTGAAATAGAAATCAATGGAATAAATGAAGATAAACAGGTTTTTCTCCTGCAAGAATTATCAATGAAGTTATTACCAGTGTGCCTTGTGTTTTCTGCAAAAACAGCACAGTTTATGGCATTTCCCAAACTTCTTCGATTTAGAACATTCATGGGGCGTGTTAACTTGAAAACTCTTTGGAAAATATTGCTTTAGCCCAACTCACTTACTCTGCAGAGACAGAATTAAGATTCAGTGAATTAAGCGATTTATTCAGTAGGTTATAGTGAGCCAAGACTAAGAACTGAGATTTTGAAGATTTATTAATTTATTTTAGAGATAGAGAAAGAGAAAGAGTGAGGATGAATTTGGGGGTCAGAGGGAGAGGGAGAGAGAAACTCGAGCAGACTCTGTCCTGAGTGGAGAGCCGTATACAGGACTCAATTTCATGACCCTGAGATAAGGTCCTGAGCTGAAACCAAGAGTTTGATGCTTAACCAACTGTGCCACCCAGGCACCCCAGAACTAAGCTTTTAGGTAGTTAGTTTAGCACTCATTCTTTCAAACGATGGTCTTCAGTTTGCACACACATATCTCTGGGAGCACAGAAAGATGTTCCAGACATAAGTAGGCATAAAGAGCTTTAAGGGCATCTGGCTTCATATTTCTTAAAATTGATTTGCCTACAAACAAGTCTGGGGGTTGTTCATGGGGGCAGGGTTGCTCTCTCCTTTCCTTTATTCCCTTCTACAATGGTATATTGGAGAAAAGACTTCCATTTAAGGAAAAGCAGTATATTTTTAAGGAATTTTATTGGTTGTCATTGCCTATCCACAGAATTAGGAATAGGAAAAGCAAACTAAAATCTTGTTACTTCAACTCAATATTAGTCTCATTAATGCAATAGCTATCAATACTCACAGAATCTTAACATACTAAATTTTGATAGTAGTAGCTACTAATGTGACACTGATTGTTAACAATCAATGAAGTAACCTTTATGAATCATTATATTGCAAATTGCATACCAGCAGCTTTTATATATGTATATACCACCTTTCTATTATTTTTGATGAAGTATCTGTGCATCTCTCTAAGGTCTTTCCACGCATGTACTAAATCCCTTCTCTCTCACCTGCGGTAGATAGAACATCGTTTCTGCCTTTCTCTTCCTGTCTCCTGCATCTGCATATTTTCCCATTTGATTGGATTTCTTATCAGCACACTCACTACTTTTCTCTCAGATTAAAAACAATCCTACCTTGAGTCCACTGCAACTCCAGCGGGTTTGTTCCTTTGTTTGTTGATTTATTTATTTATTTAGGGTTTCCTTTTTATAGCAAAGCATTTCAAAAGAGTTACTATAAACATTGTCTCTACTTTCCCTCTTCTGGTTCTCCATTAACCTAGTTCCCATGAATCTTTGATTCCCTCTAACTCAAAGCTGTTCTTGTCAAGGTCACCAGAGTCCTCCATATTAATAAGTCTAATGGTTAGTTCTCAGCCTTTATCTTACTTAAGGATATTTGATACAGCTGGTGACTTCCTTCTGTTTGAAACACTTTCTTCTCGGGTTTCCAGAACACTACATTCTCCCGGTTTTCTTTGTATCTCCCTTGCTGCTCCTTCAGTGTTCTTTGCTGGATCCCCCTCACATCCTTATCCTCGACATTAGAGTCCACAGGCCTTGCTTGTTTATCTTCTCATTCATAAACACTCTTATTGTGATTTCACCCAGCCTCACGGCTTTAAAAACTATCTATACACACATGCCTTTCAAACTTCTATATCGCCATCCAGCTTCTTCACCTTGGTTTCCAGACTTATATCCTGGAATATCTACTTGAAATCTCCACTTAGGTTTCCAAAAGGCACCTCACAGTTAAAATTTCCAAACATTGCCCTTCCAGTCTTCCCTTCCAATTGTCTTTTTAGTCTCTTCTATTTGCATTAACTGATAACTCAGTGCTTCCAAGTTCTCATTGTTGACTCTCCTCTTCCTCACATCTCATGCCCAATGCCACTGAGAAATCTCTTAACCTCAAATATCAAAATAGCTCCAAACTATAACCATTTCTTATCAGTCCCACTGCTGCCATTCTGGTTCGAGAAACTGTGATCTCCTGCTTGGATTTTGGCTGCTCTTATCTTTGTACTCCAACACCATAACGCTTCCCCATTCCTCGTCTAAAATCCGTTACAGCAACCAGGGATATCTTGTTGAAATGTCTGCTCAAAATATTCTAATGGCTATTTATTTCACTCACCAAAAATACCAGAGTTTCCAATAGCCAACAAGGCCCTACACGACAAGGTTCTCAATTCACGCTTCACTGTTAACCTCCAATTCCACGAATCTTCTCCAGCCAGCCCAGGCCCTTCTGCTGTTCTTTATGCATGCCAGACTGCTCTCACTGGAAGACATTTGCTCTTGCTGTTCCCTTAGTTTGTAATACTTTTCCTCACCAACTTCATGGCTCATTCCCTGACCTCCTTCTTGTCTGTTCAAATTTCATCTCTTTGGAGAGACCTTCCCAATTTAAAAATTATAACACGCCTCAGGGCTTCCTTGCTCTCAGTCTTCTGTGTTTTATTTTTTTTCCATGTCACATACACCTTCTAATGTAATTCACTGATTTATTATGCTTATTATATGTCTCCATACAGTAGAATATAAGCTGTCTGAGGTCAAGTTTTCTTGCATGTTTTATTTGCTATGTTATTCCAAATGGGGAGGAGGAGACCATGCTTGGAAAGATACAAAATATACCAGTTTTGGAATAGTGAACACATCGCAGAGAAATGGTAAGGAATACAACCAGATAGGGATGACCAGATGGCTTTAGTTTTACTATTTGTAACATGTTTTTGTTTTTTAACAACAAAGGACCCAATCATTTTTGTTACATGTTCATGGTAGGTACAAGAGTTCTAGTTGTAATCCATCCTATGAAACTTCTGAATGTTAAAAATATTTTATAATGTGAAAAATACCAATTTACTGAGAATGAAAAAGGGTGGTACACCCAGCAACTGTAGGTCTGAATGACTGGAACACAGATGGGGGAGAACAGCAAATGGCAGAAAGAAAGAAGAGAGAGAGTACTGGTCGGGCATAAGGTGGTTATAGGAAGTGTGGCTATTTTATAAAAGGGTATTTGGAACAAGCATCATAGAGCAATGCTTCTCAAGTCTCAACAACCCTAGGAATTATGGAGGGCTTTGTTCTAATGTGCAAATTCCAGTTCAGTTGGTCTGAGAGAGGCTGTGTCCCTTGTTAAGACTCTGCCAGGTGATACAAACGCTCGTGGTTCTAAAGCACTGATAATAGGGTCCTGAAGTGTAGGATCTGTAACACGGCTGCACAGTGGAATCCCCTAGGGCATTCTAGAAAATACTCATGTCTGGATCCACTCCCCTGCACCAAAGATTTTGATTTAATTAGCACAGGGGGTGGTCTGGCTACTGACCAATATCTTAAAAGGTGATTTTAAAGCATAGCAGGATTTGAGAAAAGCTTGGTGCCTTGCCTGTATCCTGCTTCTTCTGAGGGCCCCCTCATGATGCCTGTTTCCTGCAGTCTCCTTCTGAGTGCTTTTGGGGTAGGGGTCTCTGGGCTGCACTACTGGCTGCTGCTGCGCAGGCCAGGCCACACATCAGAGATTAGGACCCAAATGCAGACACAGGCTGGACATCTAACTAGAGTGCTTTTTACAGAATGAGGCCCAGGTGGCCAATTATTTCAAGTCCCTGACCCAATGTTCCATGCGATGCAAAAGCAGGGAAAACCTAGGCCTACTTCTGAGGATGAAGCCATCAGAGAGGCTGCCATCTGTTGGCACACCAGCAAATCAATGATTTGATCATTCAATTCATTTATTATCTTCAAAATGTGTTGATGGTCTGACAGGCACAAGACCTATAACTTAATGGTGAAGAAGACAGACTTTTGCAGTCCTGGTAGGACTCACAGTCTATTAGTTGTGACTTACCATGAACAACTTATGACACCATGTGGACTTATTTATAACGTGGTTATTGTTGTGTGCATATTCTGTCTCCTGAAAGCAGGGGCAGAAGAGGTCTGAGGGAGAGGTTTGTCTCAGATGATGGATAAGCTGATACCTGAAGGAGGAGTAGTAATCAATGAGGGGAACGGGTAGGAAGCAGGGGAAAGCTGCTATTGAATACTGAGTGTTAGGCTCCTTCTCAAGGGAATTTTCAGCTGCTTAAGTAATTTCCTTTCTCCTTCTTCCTCAAGTATTTTTTTTTCTTCCTCAAGTATTTTTACATAAAGACTTTAGTAACTATTATCCTGTTTCACTGGTTTTGTTTGTTTGTTTGTTTTCAATCTGAAAGAGACAATCTATGTCAGCTATGGTTCCAGACCAGGCAAAATCATGAGAAGCAATAAGAAACATGATGCAGGGGAACTCTGCTCTCCCCTAGTTGCGATGTGGGTAATTATTTGGAGAGGCATTGGAATGGAAGGAAGGGAGAAATAAGTGAAGGGTGTGGGAAGAGTTTAGAGGTTGTAAGGCCAACTTGAACACAGGTGCTCTGGATCCAGTAAAGGATGTCAGTGTCCGGGGTGCGACTGAAGAGAAGCAGCCTGGGTGGAGGTGGGGGGTTGTTTCATGACAGGATTTTGTGACTGGGGGGGATGGGGGAGAGGAAGGACGCATGGATGATCTCAGGGATTCAGACTCCTTGGCTCATGTGCAGGTTTCTTTTCTGTGTTTCATGAGTCTCTAACCTCATAACCACCATTTCTTGACCATACTTCTATTACCCAATTTCTGTTATTGTCTGATTACTTTAATATCTAGTAATTCTAGACTTTTGATGGCATAAGTATTTCCAAATACTTAGTAACCATAGGAAAAAGCAAAGGGAATCAAGTTACTTGATTTTTAAAAAAAAATCTGTCTTTTTACAGGAAATAGAATATTACATAAGTGGAAGGATGTTGCTCGGCATTCCATTTGTTCCATGTGCCTTAGAATATAATGTTGCTGGGTTCCTGGGCCGTGGGAGAACTGACTGTGAGATACTTTGATGCTGGAAGGTGGGGTGGGGTAGACATGCCAAAGAGATGGAAAAAGTAGCACTCACTTAAAGAAACATCCAATCAAGAGAACTTAAAACTCAAACATAAATTGCCAAAACTATTGACAAAATACCATGACAGTGTCTTTACCTTGGTTAATCATTCTGTTCAGATATACTTGTCATGTATTATATAGACACCTGGATATCCTTCCTATGAGATAGTGAAATACTTAGGAACGAAGATCTACATATAATTTTTAAAAAGTTGGCAGAAACCATAATTGCAATTTCTAACTCCCACTCCAAACAACTGTCACTCCAAAATTGATTTTAATCTTTAACATATTTCTAAGCAATACAAATATTAGGTGAGGAACAGGGAGAAGGATGTTATTTCAGAATTTTTTTTATCAGAATTCAATAGTTTTTCTGGTATGTTTTAAAAAAGTAGTTTAATAGGTGTTGAGTAGAGGTGATTTAGCAATTATTGGAAAAACTATAGGTCTGACACAACTGCATCTCATGCTATTATTATTATGGTTATAACATATGAATACATTATAATATGTCCTAACATGAAATCAAAATCTGAAGCTAATTCAAATGATAGCCTTATGCACTAAAAGTACTTTCCTTAATGAAAGATTAGAAAAATTTGATAGAAAACATTTTTAATCCAAAAATATGAAGAGAAAAAATTTAAAAATAAAAATAGGAAGAGAGGAGGAAAGCAAAATAAATTCTCTTCAGGGAAATATGTTTGCATTTAAAGAGTTTAACAAATTCGGTACATGCATTTTAGTAAAAGAAAGAATTCAGCCTCTACTAGCTAGAATAATGGCTGGCATTGTGAGATTAACTTTTCTGACATTTATGTTCTATTGACCTGAAAAGTGTGATCATCTCACTAAAACTGGGAGATCACATAACCAGAAAAAGATATGAAGATGATAGAAATGTTGAGATGGTAGAGCTCAAGGAGTTCCTGTATTTCCTTTTTTTTTTTTTTTTTTTTTTTTTTTTAAGGGTAGAGGGCAGAGGGAGAGGGAGAGAAAGAATCTAAACAGGCTCTGTGCCCAGGGCAGAGCCTGATGTAGGACTTGATCTCACAACCCTGAGATCACAACCTGAGCCAAAATCAAGAGTTGGATGCCCAAACGATTCAATTACCCAGGCACCCCAAGAATTATTTTGTTTTAATCACTTCTGCTTTTTTTTCTTCATTGAGGAAATAATTTGTGTGCTTGTAGTTATTTTCTGTTCAAAATGTTTTTACACATTTAATTTGTACTAGTGCTTTGGATGAGTCTTACCGGGTAGAATACAAAGGCAAAAAATCAGAATTAGAAAAGTAGAATGCTTGTTAAAAATTAGTTTACTTATCATATAGGGGCCCATTAGAAGGATCTCAGTCTTCAGGTTTCCTACTAAATCTACCCTGGAATTCCAAGGATGGTGACTGCAGCTACCTCATACTGGGTAATAAGCTCTAGTCTGTATTACCTTATTTAATCGTCAACAGCACTGAAGAAAAGAGGGCTGCTACCCCTATTACATTATAAGAAACAAAAATGAAGGAGCTGATAGAACTTGAGTTTGGGGAGTGGGTTCCTAATTTTTTCTTCTTAAAATTTATAAGTTTAAGCAACCTTTTAACTTTTCTTGTTTGTATTTAGGTTAACTGAAGCCCATATTTTATAGACGCCTGTGGAAATCACTCTCAGTTGTCCCTTAGGTCACTTTATCAAAGCTTGTGTTGGAGCCTATCAATATAATAGAGGTTGAGGGAAGGAAGATGCCCAATCAGATAACACAGTATGAGAATATGTTAAAATATAATAAGGGGATCACTTTATTTTTTAAGATTTTATTTACTTACTTGACAGACAGACATCACAAGTAGGCAGAGAGGCCCTCGGAGAGAAACAGCAGGAAGCAGGCTCCCCGCTGAGCAGAGAGCCCGATGCTGGGCTCGATCCCAGGACCCTGAGATCATGACCTGAACGGAAGGCAGAGCCTTAATCCACTGAACCACCCAGGTGCCTCTTGGATAGTCTAATTAGTGTTGATCCATTTGACGCCATTCTCTTCAGTGGTTTTTCACCCCCAAGATTGTATCTCCACATGATTTCAAATTATAGTTCTTGGCTTTGGGGGATACCGTAATAAAAAGGGGCAGGCAATGGGGTGCCTGGGTGACTCAATTGTTAAGGGTCTGCCTTCTGCTCAGGTTATGATCCCAGCATCCTGGGATCGAGCCCCACATCCGGCTCCCTGTTCCATGGAAGCCTGCTTCTCCCTCTCCCGCTTCCCCTGCTTGTATTCCCTCTTTCACACACACTCTCTCTCTCTCTGTGTCAAATAAATAAATAAAATATTTTTTAAAGGGGGGGGGGCAGGCAAAAACACAACAAAACAAACTCTACAACATTACAAGAATTAGCTTAATGGCATAGAGCCACATGTATTAGCAGAGGGTCTAACAAGTTTGATGCATGAAATGTAGCCACAGAAAGGACTAGAAGCAGTCTCTGCTAGCCAGAACAAAGGCTGATATTGTGAGATTTCAGTGGCATAATATACAGGCTTCAAATAAGAGTTCTGGTCAGTGAGACATAAAGGAAGTGCTTCATTAGCTATCAGAGTGCATACCTCTCGGGCCTGGACCCCGGGGCAGCCTGCAGCAAGGGCATGGGCGCAAAGAATGAATTATTCACTCAGGTTTCATAATCTTGCTCTGTTTCAGCCTCCTGGGTTGACAGCTTTCAAGTTAAGCATGGAAGGCTCTAAAGAAACAGTCTTACATTCTTCAGTGATAGAGTTTGTTTTTGGAAAATGCCTATCTGAAATAAGGAGATAAAATAAGTTGAGTCTGTGAGCTCAATTTATTGCATTAGATGTCTTTCCAGAGCATAGTGAGATTTTTATGATTGCTTTGAACACGTCAATAAAATAGTCCTAAGGAAATATTGGTCTCAAATGAAATTATTTGCAATTTCTATGTCATTCAACCCTATGCCACCATATGAATATTCATTTTACAGTGAAAGCTCAATTCGTAAGTAGGAAAATTACAGTAAAATGCTTTGCAAAGATACGGAGAGGAAAATTCATTTCGTGTAGTAGTTTTCAGGAAAACCACTGTGAATTCCAATCTTTTCCTCCATCATCCAGAGTCAGAGACCTCTGGCCCTCAAGAACACACAAAACTACATAACTCAAACTTAAATTAATGACATTTCTGGATTCATTTCATATATCCTCTGTGTTTTGAAGAGAAATGTATTATAATTAATTAAGTTCTGATTTATATTAATTTCTTAGATGCCAGCGTCAGTATTAAATAGTACTGTCCAAAGGCCCAGGGACCCAACTTCCTAAAATTGCATAAAGATGCCAAGAATGGTTCTTAATATGAAGTAGAGTGAAGGGGAAGCAAATAAGGCTAGAAAACCTATATATTATATTGTTACCATAGAATTTTCCAAAAAATAGCAAAAGAGATCATACAATTCTAATTCATATTTAACATTATTTATTGTGAAGAATATCACTGTTGGTACATTTAAATATATTGAAGATATTTATTTCTAAAATAACAGTAATTTCTGCCCAATACGTGTTTGGAATTTTACCAGATACTCAAATGAAGCAGTGGGAAATCAAGGCTTAAAAACATTAAAAACCCTGAAATACACCAATCAAAATATTTTATTTTTTTCTTTTTTAAAAAGATTTTATTTATTTATGAGAGAGAGAGAGAGAATGTGTGCACAAATGTGTGTGTGGGGGGGGTGGGAGGTGAGGGAGAGGGAGAAGGAGAACGGAGGGAAGGAGAGGGAGAAGCAGGCTCTCCACTGAGCAGGGAGCCTGAAGAAGCTCCATCCCAGGACCCCAAGATCTTGACCTGAGCTGAAGGTTGTGGCTTAAATGACTGAGTCACCCAGGTGCCCCATTTTTTTCCCCAGTCAAAATATTTTAAAAGATCTGTTCAAAATTAAAAATTTAAATTTTTCTTATTTTCCAGGAGGAACAATAATATCTTACTTAAAACACTAAATGTGAACCATCTCTTTAAAGGCTGGCCAGTCACATTTTTAACAGTGTCAGAGAATTTAAGTTGTATTCACAGGGCCCCCAAGGGCCTTCATCCAAAACAAAGATACTTCTTAATTAACAGACAAATGAAGTCGAAATTACCACCTAGAATGTAGCTCTACCTACACCTATAAAGCAGTTGGTCTTTTCTTAAGTCCCTGTATTTAACTACTCTTTTTTTCTCACTTAGCAAATCACAAGCAGTTTTACAATAAAAGTCTATCCTGGAGGCAGACTATCGAATTAACCTTTAATCTCTTTTTCATAAAAACCACATACTATGGGTTCACTTGCATCCCCAACAAATTCTTCTGTTGAAGTCCTCACCTCCACTACCTCAGAATGTGTATCCCTTTAGAGATCTGGTCTTTACAGAGGTAAGCAAGTTAAAATGAGGTCATTGCTGTGGGCCGCCAATATTGGACACCAGTATGGCTGGTGTCTTCATAAGAGGTGAAATTTGGACACACAGACATGCATATGGGCAGAACACCACATGAACCTGAAGACAGGTTCTACTAGTCAAGGAGAGAGGCCTGCAACAGACCCTTCCCTCACAGGCCTCAGAAGGACCCAATCCTGGCAATGCTCTGATTTCACACTTCTAGTTTCTATAGACTGTGAGGCAATTTCTGTTGTTTGAGCCACTTAGTTTGTGGTATTTTATCATTGCAACCCCAGCAAATTAGTATACCACACAAATAAAAAAAAAATTGATGAATTTCTTCAATATTTTATCTATCTATCAGAGCTTTGCTATAGTAGCATTTTACAGGATAATTCTATGTCACGAAGATCATTCTGACTTTTGTTTTCCAAGATCAAAATCACTTCTAAACTATCAAAAGTTTTATATATGTTTTACAAATCCAAGACAAAGATGCAGTTACTCTAAACAATAAACACTAAACTAGCAAGCTATAAAATAAAAATAGAGGTATCGATGGCATTCCAGTGTATAAATAATAATCAGTTGCAAGATACAGAGGAAGAAGTAACTTCCTCTATGGTTACTAGCATAAAAGTATATAAAACAAAATAAAATCCATAAAGAACCTAAATGAAGAAACTACCTGAAAGATACCAAAGTACACTTGAATACTTGTAAAGACATGCCAAATTTCTGGTTAGGAAGACCCAGTTTAAAAAATCCTCCATGTTTATAAATTTAGTGTATTCTAATAAAAGAATATTTTATGTGTGTGTGTGTGTGTGTGTGTGTGTGTGTGTGTGTATTTCTTTAACTTTTATCCTGAAGCAAAACAGGTTGGTTATAAAGTTCATTAGGAAAGATAAAGAACATATAACAAATTCCTAAAAATCAAGGAGAGGGGTCTGGCCCTGTAAGAACCTAAAACATATTATAGAGTCTGTTAAAATAGTATAGCGTTGGTATGTAGAAATAGAAGGACAAACCAATGTATTGAAGTTGAAAATACAAGAAAAAAAAAACCACAACACAACAAAACAAAAACTAAATGTGTGTGGGAATTTATGATAAAGTCAGCCTCTAAAAGCAGTGGGGTAACAAAGAACATTTGGGGAAGTATGGTTGGGATCACTGGATAGCCATACAGAAAAACATACAATTAGGTTCATTCTTCATATTAGAGAAGAAATTATAAAAAGGATTAGAATACTAACACAGAGAAGAAAAAGACTCACAAATACTATAAGAAAATATGAGGGGTGCCTGGGTGGCTCAGTGGGTTAAAGCCTCTGCCTTCAGCTCAGGTCATGATCCCAGGGTCCTGGGATCAAACCCCGCATTGGGCTCTCTGCTCAGCGGGGAGCTTGCTTCCCTCTCTGCCTTCCTCTCTGCCTACTTGTGATCTCTCTCTCTCTGTCAAATAAATAAATAAAAATCTTAAAGAAAAAAAAAGAAAATATGAGTGAGTTTATTTATAATATGGGAGTAGACAAAATTTTTCTAAATATGATTAAGAATTTTAGAACACTAAGAAAACGGATAAATTTGCTATATGAAATAAAAATCCAACATTTGCATGGCAAACAGCATAAGCAAATAAAAAGACAAAGTGGGAAAATCATTTGGGACCTATCTCACAGACAAATAGTTAATACTTCCAATATTAAAGTGATTTTAAATGCTTTCTTAAGAATTCAGAAGAATAAATAAAAAATCTTGTGGTAAAATGAATAGACAGTGCTCACAAAAATAACTGTAAATGGCCCTATACACATAAAATGGTGTTCAATCTCACTTATAATAAGGAGAATTCAGTTTAAAGTTACATTGAAATACCATTTCTCATCCATTAGATTCACAAAAATTCGTAAATCTGAATACATAGCCTGATGTCAAGGCTCTTGGGAACCACTGTTCTTACACAATGCAAAACATACTCCCCTACCCCCAAAGAGGGGAATTTGCAAGTACGTTAAAAGAAGAAAAAAAACAAAAAACAAAAACAACTACACATGCCTGAATTTTCAATTTGCTAATTTCAGTCCTAGAAACCATATTGGAGATATATCTCCCCAAATACTAAGAAAAACTTGATTCCTTATGAGACCAAAATGTTCATCAAAATGTGGAAATTACTATGGTACATTCCCACAATACAATGCAGCTGTAAAGGGAAATGAGGAAGGTGTGTATAGCTTTAAGGGAAGTGACATTCCAGATAGATATTTAAGAAAAAAGCAAAAAGAAAGTGTAAATCAATGTGTAGAATATGTGGAATGTGTCTTTTTTGTGAGAAAGGGTGTACAAAAGTATATTGATGTATAATTTCAAAAAGATACTTGAAAGAATACATGGAAAACTTCAATTATCATCTATAGGGAACATAACAGTAGCAGCAGAGAAGAAAATTAAATTTGTCTGCTTTTTTTCCTTTTTTAAAATTGTTTGTACTTGGGAAGAATTTGTGGAGTAAAAGAAATTTCTACCAACCAAATGCAGTGAACAGACCTCACTATAAGCACTGTGACTCACAAAATTATTTTTGACACAGAGAAATTTGAATACAGAATAATTACTAGATGGTATTAAGGAATTATGTTTTAGATGTGACAATTATCATAATATTGTTATATTTTTAGAAATATACCTTACCTACTAGAGTTATAAACTGAAGTTATATTAGAGTTATAAACTGAAATTTTTATAGATAAAATAATATTATATTTTGAATTTTACATACTATAGGAGAAGGTAAAATGTATAAGGAAAGAACTGATGTATTAAAAGATTTTAAATTGCACATACATTTGACTATCAATTACAATTTCAGGAATTTATCATAAATGTAGAGCTATGAATGTATATAAAGATTTACTAGGGAAACATTTATCTTGATAATTTTTAGGAGCAAAAAAACCTGGAAATACTTTGTGCCTAGATAATTTAATTATTAAATAAATCAAATATGTTGAAATTATGTTGAAAAAGAATTTTTACAAATTGAATGGAAAAGCCATATTATTACTAATTGAAGAAAATAGTTTATAAAACAATATAATCTAGATTTTACTAACAAAAAATTATTCAAGAAAAAATAGAAAATATTTTATAAATGCTTGTAGTATAATCTTTGAGAGATCAGAATTCAGATTACTTATTTAAAATCAACATTGAGTGCTCGCTTCAGCAGCACATATACTAAAATAAATATTGGTGGCTTATCCTTATCTCTTAAAGTACAATAAATATATTACCTTGGAAAAGCAATAATTGTTAAAGCAAAGGGCAACTCTGCATAAGGAAATCAATTTTAGAAAATTTATAGAAGACACACAGGAAAAAGGAATGGAAAAATTGAGATATTTGTGAGGGAAAAAAACATTTTAAATGAATGAAGAACCAGTACTTCCTGTAAGTTGAAATAATTTTTTTAACACGAGTGATGTAAGATTCTTTACTCTGCAAACATCATTTCTCACCGTGAGATTTCTGACACTTTCATCTTAGACCCTTAGGAGAAGAAATTCATTTTGAATGAATTGAAGAAATTCATTTTGTTTGATCCACAGAACCAAGTACAGTGCTGTGAAGTTTAGGTGAAGGGTAGAATATTGTTGAAAGATTTGTCAGCTTAATTTCCCTTAGTCATACACTAGATTCCCTCCTGGTACAGTGAATACCACAATGGCTCCAGGAAGGGGTACAGGCTAAATGCCACCTGGGAAGGAAGGAGCTATGATAGCTGAGGGGAGAAAGGCTTGCCGGACAGGAAGAAACAGTGTGAGAGAAAGGGAATCAGAGAGGAAGACTAACTTATTTTGACCTTCGCTCTCTGGAGTTAAGCCCCATAGCTGTAAAGCACATTTAATTGTTGAGGAAAAGCTGGAAGAAGAGCTTTGCCCTGCTCCCCATGAAGAACTTGGAAGGAGCAGTGTTTGTAAGGCAATCAAAGTTGTGCCATCACATGGTTAGGCCAGGAACACCTGATTCATCTCTTTACTTCCTATTACTCCACCCCTCCTCCCCCACCCCAGGCCATCTTAGGCCACAATTCCCTCCGTAAAGATCCCAACATTCCCATCAGCCACTAAGAGGTGCCTAAGGTTTCTGGAGGAAAAGGTTACCAGAGGAAGTCACCTTAGTGATGGTGTGCTACACTGTGGGTGCCAAAGCACATTCTCTCTGGCACTTCTCAGGCGTGCTTTTCAAAGAAAAAGAGCCAATCTACAGGAAGGAGCCCAAGTACCCATGGTGTCCAAAGCCTGGGCAAGAGAGCCAGGAGAGGTTTTCACCAGTTCCCATAACCTTGGATTTTGTCAGGACCCTGGAAGAAATGTGACTGACTGTACCTTGGAAAACACCCGTGTTAAGAGTATTAAACAGGGGTGCCTGGGTGGCTCAGTGGGTTAGGCCTCTGCCTTCAGCTCAGGTCATGATCTCAGGGCCCTGGGATTGAGCCCCGCATTGGGCTCTCTGCTCAGCAGGGAGCCTGCTTCCCCCTTCTCTCTGCCTACCTCTCTGCCTAGTTGTGATCTCTCTTTCTCTGTGTCAAATAAATAAATAAAATCTTTAAAAAAAAAAGAGTATTAAACAATTTACTGGGTCATGCTTATTATTATAAAAAATGGTTAATAACAGAATATTCTCCCCAAATGTATCTGCTTCTAGGATACGGTATTAAAAATAGCTTATTGGAAGATATGAATATACTTTATTACAAAGTATAGCTCCTTTGATCAATATTTTTAGGAAAAATATGGGTTATAATGAATTACATATAAATATTCAGATAATAAGGAAAGTCTTTAAATTGAAAATCTTGAGCCCTTGAGATGGGGAAATCACTTGGAGCTACCCACAAATTATCTGCTACCTCCTTTGAAAGACTAATATTATATGATAAAATATTATCTGGGTTGAATACATAAAGTTGCAATGTCTTTATCATCCATGTGAAGCTGGTTCATATTTGAGAGATGCTTTTTGAACATTTCAGCCTTTTGACCCTTTGTTCATGAAAAGATGAACATTTTTTAGAATAACATTAAATATATCTGGCTAGTCTTGAACAACATGGGGCAGGGGAGCTGACCAAGGAGCCCATTCATTCTCTTAAAATAATCTCAGATACTTACTAAGACCTAGAAAAAGTCCATTTTCAGAGACAACATACTATAATTCACGAGAACAGTTATTAACAAAATTCTACCATGTTTTTTAAAAGGCTCTTTTAAAGGGATAAGTCATGGGTAAAAGAGTAATTTCCCACCCAGGGGGTGGGTTGTGGATCAGAAAGATTAAGATTGGAGTTCCTTAAGCTGGTAGTACACTGGGTCTGTGTGAGGTTATATTCATTTGTTTTCACAGTCATTCAGTGCATTTACTTAACAGATTTACCCAATGCCTTCTAATGCGTCAGGTACCTGATGAGTGCTGGGCAACACAGGCTTTACTGGAATTTTTAATCTAGTGGGGTAATGGGGGTGCGGGTTACCATAATATAGCAGCAAACCATGAAAGAAAGGCTGTAAATAGTTTGGGGCAGGATGGGTATGAAATCATCCCTGAGAAAATGGGACTTGAAGGAGGAACAGTAATAAATCATACAAAGAGAAGGTGTGTTGACGTGCTAGTGTGAGGGTAACTGCCTGAACCAAAGACCTGTAAACCTGTTGTTTGGGAAAATCCGAGCACAGAAGGTCATCCCAATCTGGGAGCACAGAAAGTTGTGCAAGATGTGCGGGCAGGAATCTTGTGGGATGGTTTCAGTCGTTCAGTATTTACTCTAAGACATGGTCTACGAATAGGTGAACTGGTTATACGATCCGCAGATGGGTTTTTTCTGCGCTTTTTGACCAGCTTTTTTGGGGGGAGGGGGGGCAGCGCGGGACATACATTCTCAAATCAGAGGTCGCCTGTGCTCATTGGCCTAACACACTTACGCTCGTGAGATCCCTGAAGAAATGCAGTTTGCTAGCTTCTCTCATGAATCGTTAGACTCTGTACTTAAAATAGCACTAAGGAGGAGCCGCCACAGACACTACGGAGCCTGCGCTTTGCAAACCCAGCGAGCTGTCTGGGATCAGGCAGTCTACACTGGAGAGGGCGGGGAAAGAGGAGGAGCTCAGCGCTGGCACCCACTGCGCATGCCCAGCCTCGTTGCCAAGGCAGCCGGGAAGCCGTAGCCCGGAAGCGGATCCTTGCAGAGCTGCCTGCTGTAAGACCGACCCCTGTGGACTCCCTTGTGACCAGTTCCTGAGCCCGTCTTAATCAGGGCAGAGCAGATGAGGAGCCCAGAATGATGCAAAGTGATAGCCATTCGCCTAGAAGCCTGGGAATTGAGGAGAGCAAGGGGAACTGGCCCAAACGGACATCAGGGCTATGGGAGACCTTTCTGTTGGGACCTTTACTGATGAGGTCCAGAGTTCCAGTTCTTTCAGCTCTTCCGGAGGACTGCAGCCCTGGTCCCATGCCTCTGGGAGCACATCTGGGAGTGGAAAGACCACTACACGCTTGGAGTATCGAGAAGGACAATCTGAGCTTTCAGACTGCCAAAATAATGAAAAGAAATTCAGTAGAAAATGGATCAACCATCTCAAGGGCAAAGAAACGAACTCTGGACAGCACCAGTCAGACACTAAACTTCAAACAGAAACCACTTGGGTATCTGATGAAGAACTGAATGCCCTGCAGTCTTTTTGTGACATTAAAATCAACCTGATCCATCACAGAGCAAACTCCAAGGAGAAAAAGGGCAGCAGACGTAAAAGGCTACAGCTTAGATTGGATGCAGAGGTTTCAGAGAAAGATGCCTTAAACTGTGCCGTTCCTGATGAACTTTTGAACAGAATCTACCTAAAAAACATGAGGACAACACCAAAACAGGTGGCGACAGCTAAGCAACACATTTCTTCTTGGTGTCCCCACTGCAACAGAAAAAGAGCAGAACTGGCCCAATCTGCCTTTCTGCGACAGAAGAAGACTTTGCTAGAGTCCCTTCTACTCCAAGAGAAGATAGACAAACATCTTTATACCAAAGACTTTCTTACCCGTATTGGAGATGCACATCAGGAAGGTTTTCCTAGGCTTTCAGATGACCCCAGAATAATCTGGAAAAGACTGAATGAGAAAAGTCAGATCAGATACTATAGTTTTGAAAGGTCAGATAGAGAGCAGATGCGGCAGAATGAAAAAAGCGCTTGTCACTCACCCTTTCTCTGCTGCTTGACCAAGCCACCTACTCTATCCAAACAGGAGATGGTGTTTACCAATGATAATGTGTAATGTGGATAAATGTTTCTGTTGTGAATTTGAATAATCATCATTTTTACAGGTACTTGGGAAAATAAGACTTGACTATGCTTCCTTCACAGCTATGTGGGCTCAAAACTCTCCATCCAGTATGTTTATTATTATTATTGTTATTGTTATTGTTATAGATGGCAACACTGTAGTTGGTATACTACAAAATGTTTGAAACAATCCAGGAGAGACATGTTGGTGGTTTAGACTAGGGTTTGACAATACAGATAGAAGTACAGAGATGTAAGAGATACTTAGGAGGTAATAATTAACAATCTTTGGTGAAGAAATGGATATGGGATTTAATAAAAGGTAAATATTAAGAATGTTACTAAATTTCTAACTTGTGCACTTGGATGAAAAATATCATTAAAGGAACATTAGAAAAGGATCTTGTTTGATGGTAGTGATTAAGAGTGTGATTATCTGAGCATGGTTAGTTTAAGGTATATTTAAGACATTTACATTGAGAGGTTGGGAAATGGCTGGTTATATGTGCTTGCAGTCGAGAGAAAAGGTCACGCCTAGAGATTTGAAATAAAGCATGGGGTGAAATCACTGATCTATAGTTGGAAATTGAAATCAAAGATACGGTAAACTTTTCTAGAAGGAGTGGAGTGAAAGAGGGGAGGTTATGAGCAGCTCCTGAGAAATCCAGCAACTAATGGCTGGATGGAAGAGAATAAGCCAACAAAGGAGGTTGAGAAAAATGACCACAGAAGGATAAAGGAAGCCATAGTGTTAACAGAGATCAAAGAAAGAACATTCCAGAAAGGACGGGCTAAGTATGCTAATGTAGCAGAGAGTTCCTGTGAGACAATTTCCTTAGCCTTACCTGTTGGGCTCTGTTGACCTTAGCAACAGACACTTCACTTATGGAAATCAGGCAAAGTGGATCGAGGAATAAATGTAAGGTAAGGAGATAAGGCCTATGAATGCGCACTAGTCCAAGAAGTTCAGCTGTGTGGGGAGAAAGGGGGTAGCTGGAGGTAGATACAGAAGTGAGGGAAGTTGGGACGCCTGGGTGGCTCAGTTGGTTAAGCGGCTGCCTTCGGCTCAGGTCATGATCCCAGTGTCCTGGGATCGAGTTCCACATCGGGCTCCTTGCTCGGCAGGGAACCTGCTTCTCCCTCTGCCTCTGCCTGCCTCTCTGTCTGCCCGTGCTCGCTCGCTCTCTCTCCCTCTGTCCCTGACAAATAAATAAATAAAATCTTAAAAAAAAAAAAAAAAGAAGTGGGGGAAGAATGCTTGCTGTGAGTGCTCTAAAAAGTCATTTTCTTCATAAAGATCTTATGGAACTCTTCTTGTTCATCTGATGAAATAATATTACCCCCTAGAGAACACCATGGTATTTTGAAAATACATTTATTGGGAAAAAGTGTTAGATGGCATTTTGAGATTCCATTTGAGAAGTCATATTTGTTATTTTTCTATAAAAATATAAATCCTAGAATTAGTGACAGTACCTGGAGGTCATTTTTCTGCATGTTTAACACCTAAGCTATCACAGTCAAAAATAAATTTGTAAAAAACAGCACAAAATAGTTATTGTGTCATATTCCAATAATACTCTTTGGGTTTAGACTTTCATTTATGTACAAAGATACTGTTTTGTCCTGTAGAACTTAGCATATTTCCTCTTAGTCATTCCTAAATAAAATGGAAAACATTACCATTTTCATAATAACTTTTTATTTGAAATCCACATTATGTCATGCTTTATCTTTGCCATCTCAATGTATTCCCATTTCATGTAATCAAAATTCTGAATAATTTCCCATTTAGAATTCCCCATTAAAGGTCATAATCCACCCCCTCTGTAAACTAAGCTAGAAATCTAAGAGTCATTACTTGTTCCTGCTCTTTTTTATTAACAACCCCCAAGCTAACTTTTTCAGCAAGACCACTGGATCATTCTTCTGACCATGACTTATTTCCATCTTGTTACCACTTTCCTCATCATCTCAGCACTCTCACTCCTGGCTTCTCTCCTCTTCACTCCATTACCTACACAGTTGTCATAACTATATTTCTAACACACAGACCTGTTCAAGTTATTCCCTTGATTAAAAAAAATAATGATTCATCAGTGCAATAGAAATTGCTTGAATTGGGGCACCTGGGTGGCTCAGTGGGTTAAGCCTCTGCCTTCGGCTCAGGTCATGGTCTCAGGGTCCTGGGATCGAGCCCCATGTCGGGCTCTCTGCTTGGTGGGGACCCTGCTTCCCCCTCTCTCTCTGCCTGCCTCTCTACTTGTGATCTCTGTCAAATAAATAAACAAAATCTTAAAAAAAATAGCTTGAATTAATTAATGCCACGTAGATGTTCCTTCATATTTGGCCCACGTTTACTTGTCTAATCTCACCCTCCATGCCTATCCCGATCCCCCCATGTTTAAGCCCCTCCATAAAACTTGCACTTTCCTGAGCTCTCCTGTTCTTCCTGCCAATATTTTACAAGTATGCATTTGTATTGCTCAGATTCTCTTGTCTTTTATAGTTGGTCTACTCCTTATTATATTTCATTATAGTAAGTAGGTAGTACGGTTGCATGATTCAAACTGTCAGAAGGATGTCAAAAGTCTGAGTGTGCAGTTTCCCGGCTACCCTGTTATCCTCTCACTTCTTCTATGTGGGCCTGCAAGAGCCCTGTCTGCCAGATTAACTCTTTACTTTCTGGATCATGGTATAATCAGGTATCCCAGGATGAGAGCAGAGGTAGAAGAAAGTCAGGGAACTGGGGAGTGGCTACTTATCAATCAGGACAGAGTATTCCTATGTTTTAGCCAGTACAACCAAATTAGTGTGTATGAGCTGACTATTCATATTAACTCTTAAGTAGCCACTTATACTAGTTTGTTATCTTTCCAGTATTTATGCAAATAGAAACACCAAAGATAATTTATGATGTACTCTCTTCTGTACCGTTTTTTCACTGTGAGAATATGTATGTGTATATAAAATTTGCCATTTTAGCCATGGCTAATTGTACCATTCAGTGGCATTATTTACATTAATAATGTCATGCAATAATTTCTCATTACCCTCAACACAAACTCCAGATCTGTTAAACAATAACCACCCTCCACCCTTTTTCTCCTCCCAGTCTCTGGTAACCTCTATGTACTTTCTGTGTCTATGAATTTGCTTATCTAGATAATTCATGTAAGTGGAATCATATTGTTTGTTCCTCTGTGTCCGGCATCTTACTTTGCTTTGGATTGGCATTTGGCTACTGAGGTTGAGCATCTTGTCATGTGCCTCTTGGCCATATAGGTGTCATCTTTGGAGCAATGAGTATTCAAAAACCTTTGCCTATTTTATAAGTTGGGTTATTTTGACTTTTGTTGACTTGCAAGAGTCATTTATATATTCTGGATATAAAACCCTTGCCTGATATATGAGTTGCAAAGATTTTCTCCCTTTCTGTGGGCTGCCTTTTCAGTCTCTTGGTAGTGCTCTTTGGTGCATAAAAGTTTTTAATTTTAATGAAGTCAGATTTGTCTATTTTTTCTTTTGTTGTCTATGCTTTTGGTGTCATATTTAAGAAACCATTGCCAAGTCTAAGGTCATGTAGATCTGTCCTTATGTTTTCTTTTAAGTTTTCTATGATCTTAGGTCTTAGGTTTTGGTTTTTAATCCATTTTGAGTTTTTTTTTAATTTATGGTGTGAAATAAGGATTCATTCTTTTGCTTGTGGGTATCAAGTTTTCCAGCACAATTACTAAAGAGACTGGTCTTCCCCATTAAATAGTCTTGGCACCCTTGTCAAAAATCAGCTCACCATAAATATGAGATTTTCTTTCTGGACACTAAGTTCTATCCCATTGATCTATATTTTTACCCTTATGTTTGTGCCACAATGTTTCATCATTTTGCTTTGTGGTTAGTATTGATGAGTGTGAAATCTTCAGCTCTGTTATTCTTTTTCAGGACTGTTTTGGCAGGATGCCTGGGTGGTTCAGTTGGTTAAGCGTCTGCCTTTGGCTCAGGTCATGATCCCAGGGTCCTGGGATCAAGTCCCGCATCCATCTGGGTCCTTGCTCAGTAGGGAGCCTGCCTTTCCCTCTGCCTGCTGCTTCTGTTTGTGGAGCTTGTACTCCTCTCTTGTCCTCCCCCCGCCTCCCCACCCCCAACAAATAAATAAATAAAACCTTAAAAAAAAAAAAGACGACTGTTTTGGCTATTCAGTGTCTCGAAGATTCCATATAAATTTTAGGATGGGGTTTTTCCATTTCTGTCATAAGCGTTATTAGAATTTTGAGAGGGATTACATTGAATCTGTAAACTGCTTTGATAGTATTGTCATCTTAACTCTGTTAAATCTTCCAGTCCATACACAAGATGTCTTTCCATTAATTTAGTTCTTTAATTTCTCTTAAGAAGTGTTTTATAGTTTTCATTGTGTAAGTTATGTGATTCCATTATTTAATTTATTCCTAAGTACTGCATTTTACTCCCTTATTTGCTATTGTAAATGAATTTTTTTCCAATCCAGTTTCACTTTGGATGTCCACTACTAGTGCATAAAAAAATAAATGACATTTGCATGTTGAATTTGTATCCTGAAAGTTTGCTTGAATTCACTTATCTGCTTTAACATGTTTTAATTGATTCTTTAAGGCTTCCTCGCTATGAGATTGTCTCCTATGAACAGAGAAAATTTTACTTCTTCTTTCTGAATTGGGTACCTTTCTTTTTCCCTTGTCTAATTCTCCTGGCTCTAATTTCCAGTACTATAATGAATAGAAGTGGAGAAAGCAGGCATGCTTGTCTTGTCCCAGGTCTTAGAGCAAGAGCTTTCAGTCTTTTACCATTGAGTATGATATTAGTTGCGAGTTTCTTATAAATGGACTTCTTATGTGGAGGGAGTTCCCTTCTAAATTGATCAAATGTCTTGCCATAAAAAAAATGTTGGATCTTGTCAAATGGTTTTGTTTTGTTTTGTTTCTGCATCTGTTGAGGTGATCATATGGTTTGATGTACTTTTTGACCTAGCCTAAAAACTCACCTTTGTTGCACTCATCCCATAACCTTAAAACAATGACTAACCAGAATTAATTATGCTCCGAAAGCATTACTATCCTATTCATATTATGATACTGTGTCATAATGTGTTTTTCTTTCTTACTTGACTGCGAGCATCTCAAGTACCAAGACTTTGCATTATATCTATGGTGCTTAGCAGAGTTGAGCAGGACAGTGCTCAACAAAACTTCATGGATGAAAAAATAAGTGTGTCAAAACCATGAGACTTAATATATCTTTTCCACCAAAATAAGAGACAATCTGCTGGCATATGCTTTTCTGTCAATGTTTCGCTTTTGTGTAGCTGTTTCCTACAATTTTTCTCTTTCCATAGATTGGATTCCCTTTTATCATGAATATACATACATTTTCTCGGTGGCAAATTAGCAGAATGTTTTTGATAAGACATCTTTCCAGAAGTATGTTACTAATTAATACAGCATTCATTGTATAGAATATACAAATATTTCTTTGGAACCCACATTTTCAGATAGAAAAAAATCATCTGAATTATTAATTTTAAAGATAATTCATGACTTTCTGCAATTTTGAAGGGTGGTAAAAATTCTTGCTGCTAAACTTGAACAAAATTTTTTATTGTCTCTGAATATATTCAAAAGGAATGAATATCCTTTTTCCAAGCTCTTTATAGCCATACTCAAGAGATTCCAGTACAGCTGGAAAGAAAAGTCCATCAGATCAGATGCTAAGAAACCACATATTTCCCCAATGTACTAAAAATGTATCCAGCAACTTGGACAGGATTATACAAATATGGAATTTATGTAATTATAATATACAAATTACATAAATATGCATCTAGTTTGTTTTGTCATCAGGAATTTTTATCAAAAAAAATTCTGCATCTGCAAATCTCTATGCATTTAACACATTTTAGTAATGAAATCCTTGGAACAGAAGTAAATGATGTGCCAGACTGAGAGAAAAGAAACTTCAGTTCTGAACATTTGAGTCATTCGAATTCCAATCTCAGAACAGTTTAGGAATGTTTGGGACACCCAGCTCAGAATACCTCTAATTTTAAACATATTAGTTTATTTTGCGTTGAAACCTAATATAGTAACTTAATTGTTTCTGCAGCATCACAGTTAAACAACTTTCAAAGAAATAGTTATTATGGCCCTATGAAGGTGTGAGCTCTCCCCGTTGTCTGGAATTGACAGATGAAAATTATACACACAAATTGTTAATTTAAGAAACAGAAGAGACAGCTGAACTTCTATTTTTAGTTGATAATACCCTTTGGAATAGAGAATTCAGATATTTTCCAATTTGCAACACACTCAAATTACAGGGAAGATTGCAAAATTCTATCAGGGTGCTTCAAATAATCCTAAAGCCTAGCTTCATTGAGCCCATTGTTTGTTGAGGTATTAACTAACATTTAGGAGAAAGTAGGTTGTGGGTCGTCCTACCAAAAATTTGCTTTGGATGTCAAGACTGATGACCCCACATAATGCCTGAGAGGTGATGAAAAGTCATATTACTCACACAGTGAGGGCTCCTCTGGTGGACACAGGGCAGGCTCCCAAGCAGATCTGAAAATGGCTCGAAAGAAAGGAAGTGAGACTGGCTTGGCTTTTCTTGTGATTAGAGAGTGGAGCTGAGATGAGGATTCCCACCTGTGGCCTGGAACTAGCATGGTTTGAATTTCCTGCCAGTAACAAAAGAGGGAACACCTGGGCTTATTAGCTATTATTATTAGCTAGCCCAAATGCAGGGCAAAAGGGTGGGGCCTGAAAGTTTTGACTGTCAAACATCAAAAATGGAATCAGACTCTTTATTATAATCCACCCCGATAGCTGACTGATGATGGAAATACACCATATTGCATTTAATTAAATTTGGACTTGCTACAGTATGCCATAATAATGCTCTATGAATCCTAGAGCCTGAGACTGATGAGGACAGTGGAAGTTCCACTGAATGCCTTGTTCAAGAGCCCAGCATTGTGTATTTTTAGACATGAAATGGTCACTTGTAACAACGTCTGGAGCTCCAAAGTGGATAGTGTGAGGCCTGGATTGTGGCTTTAATATGTAACCTTGATTTACATTTTGAGCTTCTGTGAGGCAAGAGATTCCCGTAGTTGCGTTTGCCAAAGTGAGAAACTTTGGATGAGTAACTGCTCTGGCTACCATTGGTGGAGCTGCGGGCAACGGACCAAGGGTCCGTAAATACACAGATGGGGCCAATTGTTGGCCAGGGTAAGAGGACTGCCTGAAGTTCAGCCAGTCTGGCTGACCCCTGGATCCCAGGCTTCACCAAGCATGTCCAGATTGAGGAATTAAAAAGAGCAACACTCCAGTAAAGTCCATTGTGGGTAGTTTTGATGCAGTCGATAAGGGGTACATACTCCCTTTGCCATTCACTCGTTTGATCCTGAATGGCTTCCCACAGAGCCGGGCGTTCAAGAGAGAGGAGTAACCTCCTCCAGCACCTATCAGCTGGCAAGGACTGAGGCCAGAAGAGACACCCTCTCCTGAAGGTGGAACACTGCAAAGGGCCCAGACTTCACTCTGTCCTGTAGTTAACATTTCTAGCTTAACAAGGACGCTGTGGTAACTGTGCTGAGCTGGTAGAACGTTACCACAATGACCCTTAGAAGGATATGGAGCTTCTCAAGCTCAGGGCATGGGAGAACCCCTGTTTCCAGAAGAGCTCGGTTTGCAGTCCCCAACTGCCACTCTCATGGAACTGAGAAGGGTAGCTCTCCACCCAAACTCTGTGGGTGGTCCAGAAATTTTAGGAAGTATGAGAAGTATGAGAGAAGCTTGCTAAAGTCTCTACAGGGAATGATTCTCTGGGAGCAGGAAGAGGGAACGACTGTTGTATTGCAATTTGAGCATATTCGAGAGCCCTTTGTTATAAGGGCCCAATTCAAGATGGGTCAATTTGTAAATGACAGCATAAATAGATTTAAGTAAAATTTGTAAGTGAGGACCATGTTGCCTCCAAATACAATGTTAAAGATGCAGATGTCACTAGCTTAACAAATAATTTTCCATAATTTAACCAGGGGTGCTGGGCCTTTAAATGCCCATTTCCCTTTTTGAGCTCCCTCTTCTGCCTTAACTACTACTTCTTCTTCTTTTTGTTTTTTATTTATTTGACAGACAGAGATCACAAGCAGGCAGAGAGGCAGGCAGAGAGAGAGGGGGGAGCAGGCTCCCTTCTGAGCATAGAGCCTAATGCAGGGCTTGATCCCAGGTCCCTGAGACCATGACCTGAGCCGAAGGCAGAGGCTTAACCCACTGAGCCATGCAGGCATCCCCTTAACTTCTTTTTTGTTTTGTTTTATCTCTGTCTTCCTATCTACAAAAAAAAAAAAAAAAAAAAAAAAAAAAAAGATGTACTGTATTTCATGCAAGTTGGATTACACACATCAAAGTCACTTAGAAAAAATTTTAATCCATTAAAACAACAACAATATGTGTGTGTGTGTGTGTGTGTGTGTGTGTGTGTGTGTGTGTTTAGTAGGTAGAATAGATGGGAAAAATTCTAACCCCATGAGAGGAAGGAAGGTTTGGAGAAAGCACCCATTCATTTAACTTCATCTTTTAATGAAAAAACATTCCTACAGCCTCCAGAGGTGATCACACTTTGTTCTAGGATGACAGATGTTCCAAAATCAGGATGTGACAATGCCCATCTCTGGAGAGATTTTCTTCTACAATGAAGTAGTGTTAAGACAAAAACAAAACAAAATATTTGTGCAACGGCCATCCTTAAGATAACACCATATGATATTTAATGTTTTCATTTTACAGTATTGGCATACAGATAAACTTAACTAATTCTTTATCAAACTATTGATTCTTTAGGGAAAAAAGGAAGTAAGGCTGTGTGAGAGAATGTCTCTGCCTCCCGCCTAGTTTCTGATGGTTTGCTGACAAATTTTTTGTGTTCCTTGGCTCACAAAGTTGATGCCTATGTTCCTATCAGGTACCTGCTGGTGTCATCAGCAGATATTAAAGATAAAAGAAGTTTATTCTCTTGAGGGAGAGCACAATCATTGAATTAAGTTTTTAACATATTTGTTTCTTTGAGATAATTGTAGATTCATATGCAGTTCTAAGAAATAGTACAGAGAGATCCGATGTACCATTTACCCAGTTTCTTTCAATGGTAACATCTTGCAAAACAATAATACAGTATCACAGCTGGATGTTGTTACTGATACAGTGCATGTACAGAAGAGTTCCATTACCACTGGGATACGCTGAGTTTGAGATGCCTGGAGATACTGCTCACGTAAGACTTGTCAAAGTAGATTACAAAAACTATTCCTTACCTAGTTTTGATCACTCCAAGGTACCAGAAATCAGAAATCTGCCAAAGCTAAGAATAGTACACAGAGGAAATTTTTTTTAAGACTTATTTTTTATTTTAGAGAGTGAGAGAGAGAGCAGGAGCAGGAGGGGCAGAGGGAGAGGGAGAGAGAGAATCCAAGCAGCTTCTGCACTGAGCACAGAGCCCGATCTCATGACTGGGAGATCACATCCTGCGCTGAAACCAAGAGTTAGAGGCTTAACCAGCAACACCATTCAGGCACCCCAGGATTTTTTTAAACTTAGATTTTTATGGGTGTCTAGCAGGGTGTTGGAAATACATGTAGGTAGATATTCCACCTCTAATACAAGATCTACATAGGAAAATTGTTTATACACACATACACACGCATGCGTGCTCACCAATGCGTTCACTATACACCACAAGAATGTACAAGCATGGTATCATTATTACTAGAAGACTCAGAAGTCTGTGAGTGGCCACTACGTGAACCCCTCGCATTTGAAGTGACAATTCTGTCTTTTAAAGGGTGTGTTTCATTTTAACTACAGCCAAGAAATGAGAGATTAAAGACAGCTGGAACATATGTCTATTTTCACCTCCTCCATCTGGAACTTTGTTTTTGGATATCATAGACATTTTCCAAACAAAACTCTGCTGAACAAAATGATAAATGTGGAAGAGACATGTATGTTCCTTTTTTTGTTTGAGGAGCTTTATAGAATTCAAAGCACTGGTATGTTTTTCAAACATAAAACTGAACCTTTGAACATCACAAATAGTTTGATTTTGATGGGCCATGTGGTACTGACTTTATGTCTGAAACTGGGCAATGTTGTGAACCACAATGCTGGTTCTTTAATCAGTAGGTCCTACTTACATAAGAAGTAAAGATGAAGTCTTTTATATGTTGATATTTAAATAAAACTATTAGACAACTAAAATAATATGCTAGCCAATCTTTCGAGTTTCTGTTGATAATTTACTAATTCATCCTCTTCCTTAAATTTCCCCTCCAAAACTGTGATAGCTAGACCCTTATCAAGTCATGCCCTAATTATAAGAATAACCTTTTCATTCCTTCTCTGACTATAGTATGCTTTTTTTAAACCAATATGTCTATATAATTTCAGGTTAATATTTTAAAACTGCTTAGATAACATCATTCCTGTTGTGTGGAAACTAAAATCCCAAATCCTTGACCTTTATTATATAGATATAACTTTGACCTCAGATTTTTAAAATCTTTGGCTCAAACGCCAGTTCTTCCAATTACAACTACATTTTGCAGAGTCATTGTCCTAGACTAACTGATGATTTATAAGGGTCTGAAGTCAAGAAACAGCAGAGAAAAGAGATGGAAAATAGAAAAATAATGGAGATAATAGAATGGATAAATTTTGGCAACCAGCCGATTAAAAGAGAGAAACTGGTATCAAGTATGTTATTTACCTTAAGCTACTTTGCGGATTACCCGAGAGAGAGAAAAAGAATCCAGAAAAGAGAGAGATTTGGTATAATGATGAAGAAATCATTATTTTGAATTTTGTGTATGACATCTAGGTGAATATATTTACTCCACAGTTGTGGAGAGCCAGAGAAAGAGAGCAGAGACAAAGATAAAAGTTGCAGGCAGTAAAAAATTATAATTGCCATGTTCATCCAACATGAGACTATTAAATATAAATTCACTGTGCTACAAAAAAATATAGCCTAGGGGTATAGCATATTTAAAACCCCCAATTTTACTGGATAATAAAGCAGTAAAATTAAAGTATATTCCATAAAAATGACAGAAGCAGTATTAAACAAAAGTTCAAATAAAAATCTTGGTACCATTTACCTTGAACTTTTGGCTCAATGTACAATGATTCAGAAATTATGGCTACTTGACTATCTCAGCAGCTGTTTTCACAGACTAAAGATATGGACTTGGGTTTCATGGTTAAGTGATATTTATTAGACTAGGAGAAATATGGGGGACCAGGAGAGGTCATGGCTACTCTTTTGCTCCACATTAAGGAAGTTCTTTTCTTTTGTGACCAAGCACATAGTTTTGAGATAAGTAAGAAAGGAGAGGGTCACCTGCCTAACAAGCTAGTTTTACCCCAGGGCAGTCGACCAGGTGATATAGATGGAGTCAGATTGCCCTCACATTCCTATAAGAGAAGATATTTTTCACAGTTCTGGACCATATCCACTCAACATAAAACAGAATCTGATAACAATTATGGGTTGCTAGTGCACAGTGAGAAGTCAAATACCAAAGCTCGTCCTTGCCAAGTTCTTCTTTGTATTTTAACCACATGATCCATATTCTTCATCAGACTATCCTTCATCTGTCTAAACAACAGGCTGGTGTTCTTTTAGAAAACTAACCATTGTCAGCCCAGATACTTATTCATGCTTCTTTGGAATATATCTGTGGAGAGCTAAAATCAGCAGTTTGATATAAATATCTGGAGTTTGGAGAGAGAGCTCAGGTACTGATTCATTGACATATGGAGATTAAAGCCTTAGAATTAGATGAGGTCGCATAGGGAGCACCTGTTGATAGAGAAAGAAACCAAGGATAAGGCCCCTGGGTAATCCAATAGTCAGAAGCCAAACGGTAAGGACACCAAGCACACAGAATGAAAAAAAGTAGTTATGTGGGGCAGAAGGTCTGATAAGTATTGACTTTTGGAATGACTTTTAGAATATTTTAATTCAAGTATTCTGCTTCCTCCCCCTATTTTTTCTATCAAGTGATCTATGACTTTTTATTAAAACTACAAAACTTTTCATACTTCAGAGACACAGACTGTTACAATGCTTGAATTCTCTCCCCCCATTGTTTCATTTATATTTTGATATCTTTCTCATTTTTTGGTAGTCAAACTCATTAGTTTCTACTGAACTTTTTTTTTGTTTGTTTTGTTTTGAGAGAGATAAGGGATAGTTTCTGTTGAAAAAAAATTCTTTTTTAAGAAAGAGGGGATAGGGAGGGGAAGGGAGAGAGGTAAAGGGATAATCCCAAGCAGGCTCCACACTCAGTGTGGAGCTCGACACTGGGCTCAATCTCACCATTCAGAGATCATGACCTGAGCTGAAATCAAGAGTCAGATGCTTAACCAACTGAGCCACGTAGGTACCCCTCAAACTTACTAGTTTTTGAAGGTACTACAAAACTCGTTGCTTTTTTTTCTTTTAAATGTTCTTCTCCATCCAATAGATACATTTTTTTTCAGTTTTTGACTAACGTATTTTTCTTGATTTTTATACATTTGTAAAAAACTTTAGCTCTTTAATTATCTGGAATGCGTTTTTTTTGTTTGTTTTTGTTTTTGTTTTTTAAAGTAAGCAGACATTTGTTGAAACTATGACGTGAACTGTGGCTAGCCCGTCCTTCAGCCATGGGCGGTTTTTCCCACCAAAGAGATTTCTCTCAAGTCTCCCGAGTACTACTTTTAGGAGGGGCACTGGGAGCAAATTCAGAAGACTCTACTGCCTGAAACTACAGCTTCTAATAGTACAGTTTTGGGGGCCTTGGGATTTTGGCGAGGAGGGCTATGCAATGATCAATCTGTTAACCAGGTTTGGTCATGTCAGCTTCCCAATTATTCTGTTTGAATCTGTTGCTTGTCCAGAAATCCCAGAAATCCTATTGAGTCATGCCCTTTAAACAAGGTCACACCCTCATGCCCCCACCCTTTTCCTCCCAAATATTCCAAGCCTGAGTACTATTTCTTATTACTTCTGTTTAAGGGATTTAGCTTCAGCATATGAATAAGATATTACGGTCTGAGGTAATGAAGTTGTTCAAATTTCTTCTGAATTTCACTGCCGTATTCCCTACTGCACCTCACCCAATCCATGTTCCAGTTGGACGTGATTTTTAATAAGAGCCACCATCAATTTTGTGAGCAGCAGGCTAAGAGAAGGTGTTTTGGGGAGGGAATCTGGCATCCCTAATTCCAAATGCCTAGATCCTTTAGTTGTGTTTATCAGCACACCCACTTTAGGAGCAGCAGAGAATTTAACTGCTGAAATTCAACAGGAACATGTGGTAGTCATTGGTTCTGTCCCTCAGCTATTTCCAGCTTTCCTTCTAGGCACATGGTAGGATTGCAATTCTTTGCTCCCCTGAAACTGAGTGTGACCATCTGATTTGCACCCATCAGTGACGTGTTGAGTGGAAGTGACGTGTGTTCCCTTCTGGATGGAAGCTCGAAGCATGAATTCGCTCTTTACCAATTTGTCAGCTCTACATAGTGGCTTCCCGGACAGCTTGGATGCTGGAGAGATGGGTCAGCATCAAAGCCAGCAATAGGCCCTTCTAATGCGAAATAAGCCTTTTGTTGTTTTAAGTCACTTACCTAATAGAGTTATTTATTTTTCTTTAATGATTTATTTCTTTATTTGAGATTGAGAGAGAGTGGGGAGGGGCAGAGGAGAGAATCTTCAGTCAGACCCCCTGCTGAGCTCGGAGCCCAAGACGGCAGGCTCCATCTCAGGACCCATGGGATCAAGACCTGAGCTGGCCCAAGAATTGGACACTTAGCCAAATGAGCCAGGCACCACTGGGGTTATTCTTAGAGTGTCACGGAACACCTCCTGATGATGCAAAATTGGGTTTTTCAAAGTGGGTTTCTAGGGGATGAACTGGATTTGACAATTTTAGTAAAGCAGACCTACCGCTATTAGACTTAGAAGTGATACAGTAAAAATTGACTAGGAAATCAGTCCTGTACATCCCCGAGGAAAGGCTGTCCTGGGGACAAAGAACTTTATCCATGTGGGTGTGCTTATAATGGTTACATTGTTGTACACGAGGGTGAAATCATCATATTGTGACGAAGCGCAAGCCAAGAAATGGAGAGAAAATACTCATGTAAGAATCCTCTCACCATATGACAATAATAAAACTTGAATAAAAATAAACACAAAGCCCAAATATAAGACTTCCTGACTTAAATAAAATCCTCATGACCTTCTGAGGTATAGGCTTCATTTATTGATTTTGCCTAGGTCAATCTGGCTTACTTAGGCCTGTATTCAGTTTAGAAGAGTCTTATGTAATTGTCGATTCCATAGCCAATCTTCCAATTTATTTTGGGGGAACAATTGAATTCCTTGCTTCTCTCACTGCTGTCTATCCTAACATTGTATCACATTCTCTCCTAAGTCACTTCTCCCTCTTTCCCTGCATTCTGAGAGAATTTCCACAAATCTATGCCTCACAGACCTCTTCAATTTTCTGCACGATACTTCTCCTTAAGTATCTATAACCCTAATTTTCATTACCCATTATACATTTCCTTTTTTCTAAACCCAGGGTCTTTACCTTTCTTATCATTGTCTTTTCAAAATGATATTCTGACCACCTTCAAGACAGGTATTTGCAATCTAGAGACACTGCAGAAGATTTTCAAGCAAGTTAGGAGCAATGACCTAATTTCAGGTTGCTTTTATTTTATTTTTTTACTTTTTTAATTTTTAATTTTTTTAAAAGATTTTATTCATTTATTTGACAGACAGAGATCACAGTAAAGCAGAGAGGCAGGCAGAGAAAGAGGGGGAAGCAGGCTCTCCGCCAAGCAGAGAGCCCCATGTGGGGCTTGATCCCAGGACCCTGCGGCCATGACCTGAGCCAAGGGCAGAGGCTCAACCCCCTGAGCCACCCAGGCGCCTATATTATTTTAAAATTTCAAACACAGTATGTATAAGTCAACTTATAATCTCATACACTATGAAAACTCCTTTCAGATTTACTAGATTTACTCTCAGTCTTTGATTCCTATTTTATTGTGGCTTTTATATATATCTGTAAAGACATCCTAATTTCTGAAATTAGTGAAAAAATAGTATAGTCTGAACCACAGACACTATCTCTTCAAACGTGTAGAGAATCTGAGTGGAATGACTAGAGGTCATTGGTGAAATTGTCATTTTTCTTTCGCAGTCATAGGCATTAAGATCACTAAGAAAGAAATGATAGAGATGCTTCTTGCCCTCCTTCCCCAATCAAAGACACATTTAGTAACTTTAAAATTTTTTTTCTAGTAAAAATCACAAGCATGTTCTTTTTGAAAGAGAGCAGTGTTCTAGATGTCAGGTGGCAATCCTCCTGACTGTTTTATTATAAATGTGTTCATTTTCATAAAAGTATATTAGCTACAAAACCAACGTCAGTGAATACTTGGGCTAATGGAAATAACAGGTAAAGAGAAACAACATGTTTTAGTACATCAAAAGTCATTTTTGTGTTTGGAATTTTGATAAAGAACAATGCGTCGAAATGTCCCACTTTTGGCATTTTGAATAGCCTGAATGAATGAAATGAATATCAAATAAATATTAACTTTTATCTTTAATCTTGAAGTCTTCAAAGATATTTTACAATCATCGAAGAAATGAAACATACGCTGACTTTGTTGAACAGCTTTGACTCTTGTTGAGTTGAAGAAATCTTGGTGAAAGATATGCTAGGAACATAAACATCCTCTCAAGTACAGAAAGATTACGAATTGTGAAACTATGTGTCATTAACACAGTGCCAAATGTTGCCTATGGTTTGTTGTATTTCAGTATCTTAAAGAAAATCTTTAAATATAGAACTGCACTTTTTTCTCTGTAGACTCACAAATGTTTAATTAGCCTAAATAAGATGATTTCAATAAATATTGTGAGAAACCTATGATCATGGCACATTATGACATTGGACTTTTTGTTTCTAAATATGTCACTCAAAAATGATCTAGAAAAATACCACATTAAGAAATCTCTTCCTTTTATATATGCTTTTATATATGCTCACATGTATGTACATATGCATCTTCTACACATATATCTGATGAGTTTAATAAATATCTGAATTAAATAGTCTTTTTTTTTAGAAGATTTTATTTATTTATTTGACAGACAGAGATCACAAGTAGGCAGAGAGGCAGGCAGAGAGAGGGGGAAGCAGGCTCCTTGCTGAGCAGAGAGCCCGATGCGGGGCTGCATCCCAGGACCCTGGGATCATGACCTGAGCTGAAGGCAGAGGCTTTAACCCACTGAGCCACCCAGGCGTCCCCTGAATTAAATATTCTTAATATACCTAGGGGCGCTTGGGTGGCTCAGTCAGTTAAGTGTCTGACTTGGTTTCAGCTCAGGTCATGATCTCAGGGTGGTGAGATACAGTCCTGTGTTGGGGTCTGTGCTTAGTGTGGAGTCTCCTTGAGATTCTCTCTCCCTCTGCCCACCCCCGTCCACTGTGTGCACTCCCTCTTTCTCTCTTTCAAATAAGTAAATAAATAAATAAACCTTAAAATAAATAAATACATATTTTTAACATACGTATAGCAAATGGTCCACTTTGTGTAGGTTCTTTTGAGATGCAAACTTAAGACTTCCTGGGGGTTAGTTAAAATAGTGAATAAATTAATTTCAATAGTATCACATTTTATAGTCTGATTGGGTGGCTGTTTCTGCACAAACCTCGTTCCTTGATGAGAAGAGAAAGTATGAGGAACTCTTATATGTGGTCTTCCATGTCATTATTACATTGTCCTCTGGAATAGTAAAATGGTGAGGTTGGAAACAGTCTGAAGACAGAAGGGTGACCTTCTCGGCAGAGCCTCTCAGCTGCTGTGGCTCATCACACTTTGAGGTAAGTGCCTTCAGCCTGGAGGGGTCTCTGAATTTCAGGTTCTGCCACAGAAATTCTGTGGCCCGGTCCCAAACCTCCTCAAGTATTTTGATAAAGAGATTCCTAAAGCTCGATTTTAAACTTAGTTGACACTCTCATGGAAAAGAACATGCTTTAACTTCTTAGAAGGTGAGCAGAGGAGCAGTGTTGGGGTTTTCAGGACCATGTGGGTTTGGCACGACCGCCGATGAGCTCAGAAAGGAGGCAGAGGAGAGCACAGGGATATTTATTAATATATATAGGGTAGTCATTCAAATGAAAGTTCCTTCCAGGTTCCTCCCAAAAGCTCGGCATCATGAAGCTAAAAATAATCAGGTGGAACACTTCACACAAACTATGGTTGTGCTAAGTTAAAGCTCAAGAAATTCTTAGTAAACATTTGCCAGAGCCAATGTCTTAGTAATTGTTACCTACAGAGGTAACTGTTTTAGAATTATGTAACTGTTCTACTGTCTCAAATGCTTGCTAATGCCCCTGTGGGGGTGGGGTACAGATTAAAAGCATGCTTCTACAACTCTGACCTCCAAATTCAGATGAAAATACACTCTCTTCTTTTTTTCAATGTTCAGTTGTTTGAAAGAGAGAAGAGTAGTCTATCTTGTTCCTCATAAGAAGTCCAGCAAGGACAAGGAAAACTTAGATTTTCCATATTATATGCCCCCTTGGACTTTTATTGGCCATATATTTAATACTGTTATACTTGCATTATTGGAGCCAAAGTTCTTACCAAATTTATTGACATTATTTTTGAACTTGATGAAACAAATTACCCACACTTAATTTGGAAAGAAATATCAGATGAAAGATGGATGTATTTCCAGCTTTATCTCAAGTTTTTATTATAGCTGGCATTGGACAATTTTCAAACTAGAGGAATGACATAAAAACTGACTGGGCCATCTGCTTTGCTTCTCCCATTACTTATGAGAATTAATCATACAGTGTTTGTTAAGATTGCTAACTGTGGCCACTTGAATGAGTTTTAATGCCATGTTAAGACTACAACAATTTTCCTAAAACATCATCCTATTTTTTGGGCCACACTTTTCAGCATATTGATAAATTTAAATATTTCATTATTTTTAGTTAAAATAAGGAACTCTTATTTTACATATCAACAATAGGATAAAGATCACCGTGTGTGTGTGTGTGTGTGTGTGTGTGTGTTGTGTGTGTGTGTGTGTGTGTGTGTGTGTGATGGAGGATAAAAGCTTGAATGGAATTGCATTATGCATAATCATGAGAGATATTGACTAGGCCATGAGAAATGATATTATGATATTTGAGGTATATATATTTAAGGAAGATATTTTTATTCAAAATCAACATCTTGCTCTCTTGGAAGTCCTTACTCAAAATACACTTCATAACTATACAGACAGACTGAGAAAAAACAACAACAACAACAACAACAACACTTATAGACACATTCTGACCTATTTTAATTTGAATTGCTACATGCAAGACTTGAAATAACATCATACATAGAATAAGAAAGCCACAAGACAACTAAATTTTGCTACCTTTGTGTGGAATGCAGACTTGAATAAATTATCAGGAATTAACAATGTTTATATAGAAAAAGAAAAGAGGCATCAAGAGCCTGACTACTCATTTTACTCTGCCATCAGCAGTGGTCTGGCCTTTGTCTAAATAAACCTCACTAGGCTTCCATTTCCTCATTTTACAGAGAAGCTAACTTTCTTGAGTGTTCAGATTTTTACATATAATTAGAATTATTACAATGTCAAATGAAAATAATTATGATCCTTCAGAGATGTATAACAAAGAAAGCAAAATCCAACTAAATCTTCACTGTTTTTCCCTTCATGTGATTTTTCAAATATAAGAGTGTTTTCTGCGTGCTGCTTATCAGAACCCTTTCAAGTGCTGCTCTCTGCTGAGGAGGCCAAGGGGAGAACTGGACAAGCCCATCCCTCCTCACCTCTGCTAAGCCCACTCACGGTAGCTCTGCTTTGGTCACTTTTATTATTTACATATTCAACACCTATGTTCTTTGAAGAAAGACTTTCTTGGCTAAATAAAACATACCAGTGAGTTATCATTCTTTTACTTCAATTCATAAGCTAACATTAATGAATTTACATTTGAATATGAAAATACACATTTGTATATATTATATCAGCTTTGCATCACACTATGTGCTGAAATTTTGAAAAACAATTAGGAAATAATGTTTTTGCCACTGGGAACAGCTGCAAAACTAACATTCTAATTATTCTGGATAAGAAAATATGAAATTCTGTATACAATATAAATATAAAAATAATCCATGCTTTAGTTACACTGAGAAAATTGTTTATTTCTGTAACTAAAATATAATTAAAAATAAGTTAAACTAAACATTTAACTTAATTACCAAAACAAGGCAAAATAAAAGTAGCCAAAATAAATTAATACAGATGACATTTAAAAATTGTGAATTAGAAAACAAACAAGCGTATGGATTGAAAAAGCATGTTTCTCTATAAAATATTAATAATAAAAATTCCCTTGACATGTGTGATCAAAACAGAAAGAAAAGAAAAATATGACATTTGAAGTCATAAAACAGATATATTCACCAGAGCAGGAGAGATAAAGAATTATACAAATAATTATGCTGATCTCATGTCAATAATTTTATATATCCAAATAAAGAGAATAATACCCTAGAACAATAAGAAATTACTAAAAGTGAGTTAGATGCAATAAAACAAATCAAGATCTATAGGGCAATTTTTGTTAATTGTTTATCAGTAAAATAGAAGCTAGGCTCAGGTGGTTTTTTTACTAACATTTTTATATTAGTCAAAATACTCCAGATGCCAAAAAGATGGAGGACATCTCAACTTTTTAAATTAATTTATAGCCAAATACTGATAAAGATGGCAGAAACTAAGGATCGACCAAGAACATACATTTCTAGGAATAAACTATAGGAGTTGTAGAAGTAATTTACCCAGAAAATTACAAAACACTATGGAGAGACATTTACAATGATCTAAATAAATGGATGCATATGCTAAGTATACGAAGTAGAAGACTCAATATTGCAATGTTAATTCTAGCCAATTTATATGTAAATTTATTCCAATAAAAATCTCTCTCTTTTCTCCTAGACCTTAACAATCCGATTCTAAATTGGGAATGTGAAGGTCCTTGAATAGCTCGTGCAATTCTGAAGAAAGGAAAAGCGTTATAAATGTCTTTATGTAATAAGTAAAATATGTAGCTGAGAAAGGAAAAATAAATCTGGAACTTACTATGTATGTATCAGTGTGTATGAGGTATGGACCTACCAGTCATTCTGATCACGTTCAGCACCCTCATGATGTGCACCATTTGCAAATGAGCCTTGCCTGAACCAGAGGCACTGCCCAGTTTTATTAGTTGGAGACACTGGCCCAGATGGCCCTATTTCAAGAACCCTTAAGCCCTGTCATTAGAAGGTAATAAAAAAAATATATATGCTTCTCTTCTGTTGGGAGTTGTGCCAAAAATTCAGACTGTAAGGGGCTCCAAATCATGTAATTCTCAATTATTTCTTTATGGACTTGTATTTAAGTAAGTGTACTATGAGGAGATGTGCCTGTTCCTCTGATAACCTTACAATTAATTTACAAACTCTCTTACGGCATGTACTGAATAGAATTCACTGATGAAACCTTAAGTAAGAGGAAATAAATTAAGAAATTCTTAGGGGAAATTAAAACCTGAAGTAATTAAAATGTCTCAACGAGGCTCAACATTTCCACTCAAGAAGTATACCAGCATACCTCAGAGATGGCAGGTTCAGTTACGGAGCCTTCAATAAAGCACATATTGCCATAAAGGGAGTCAAAGAATTTTTTGGTTTCTTAGTGCATATAAAAGTTATGTGTGCACTATATTGTAGTATATTAAATATGCTACACATTCTATCTAAAAAAGTACATATTTTAATTAACAGTACTTTATTACCTAAAAAAATGCTACCCATCACGTAAGCTTCAGGTAAGTCACACTCTTTGCTGGTGAAGGGTCCTTCCTTGTTATTGATGGCTACTGACTGATCAGGGTAGTTCTTGCAGAAGGTGGGGGGTGGCTATGCAGTTTCTTAAAATAAGACAGCAATGAAGTTTTTCCATTGATTGACTCTTCTTTTCACAAATGATTTCTCTGCAGCATGTGGTGCTGTTTAATAATATTTTACCCACAGTAGAAGTTTCTTCAAAACTGGAGTCAATCCTTTCAAACTCTGTTGCTGCTTTATCATCTAAGTTTATGGAATATTCTAGACCCTTTGTTGTCATTTCAACAATCTTCACAGTCTCTTCACCAGGAGTAGATTCCATCTCAACCCCCCTCTCTTTTTAAAAAGATTTTATTTATTTATTTGTCAGAGAGAGAGAGAGAGAGCGTGCGCCAGAGCACAAGCAGGGGGAGCGCAGGCAGAGGAAGAGGCAGGCTCCCCGCTGAGCAAGGAGCATGATGAGGGACTCAATTCCAGGACTGTTAGATCATGACCTGAGCTGAAGGCAGATGCTTAACTGACTGAACCACCCAGGCGTCCCTCAAGAAAACACTTTTGGGGCACCTGGGTGGCTCAGTCGGTTAAGTGTCTCGCTCTTGATGTCAGCTCAGGTCTTGATTTCAGGATCCTGAGTTCAAGCCCCACACTGGGCTCCACACTGGGCGTGGAGCCACTTAAAAAGAAAAAAGAAAAAACAAACCACTTTTCTTTGTTCATGCACAGGAAGCAACCACTCATCCATTCAAGTTTGATCATAAGCTTGCAGTAATTCAGTCCCAACTTCAGGGTCCCCTTCTAATTCTAGTTCTCTTGCTACTTCTATCACATCTGCAGTTACTTCTTCCACTGAAGTCTGAACCCCTCAAAGTCATCCTTGATTACTGAAATCAACTTCGTCCAAACTCCTGTTTATATTTTGACCTTTTCCCTTGAGTCATGAATGCCCTTAATGGCATCAAAAAAGGTGAATCCTTTCTAAAAGATTTTTTATTTACCTTTCTGAAATTCATCAGAGGAATCACTATGGCAGCTATAGTCTTAGAAGACGTATTTCTTAAATAACAAGACTTGAAAGTCAAAATTGCTCATTGATCCATGGGCTGCAGAATGGATGTTGCATTAGCAGGCATGAAGACACCATGAATCTCACTGTGTTCTACCAGAGTGCATTGTCCAGGTGCATTGTCAATAAGCAGCAGTATTTTGAAAGTAGTTTCTTTTCCCCCTTATCAATACATCTCAACAGTGGGCTTAAATATTCCATAAACCATGCTGTAAACAGATGTGCTGTCATCCAGGCTTTGTTGTTCCACTTACAGAGCACAGGCAGAGTAGATAACATAATTCTTAAGGGCTCTAGAATGTTCAGAAGAATAAATGAGCAATGGCTTCAACTTAAAGTCACCAACTGCATTAGCCCCTAACATGAGAGTCAGCCTGTCCTGGGAAGATTTGAAACCAGGCACTGGCTTCTCCTCTTTAAGCTATCAAAGTACTAGGTGGCATCATCTTCTAAACAAAATAAGACTGTTTTGTCTACACTGAAAATGTTGTTTAGTGTAGTCACCTTCATGGATTATCTGAGCTAGGTCTTCTGGAGAACTTGCTACAGCTTCTACAGAAGCATTCGCTGCTCACCCTGCACTTTATGTTATGGTAACGGCTTCTCTCCTTAAACCTCATGAATCCATTTCTGCCAGCCTCAAATTTCCTTCTGCAGCTTCCTCCCCTCTTTTAGCTTGCAGAGAACTGAAGATTGTTATAGCCTTGCTCTGGATTTGGCTTTGACTTAAGGAAAGATGGCTAGTTGGATCCTCTATCCAGACTATTCAAGTTTCTTCCTATCAGCATGAGGACATTTTCACTTTCTTATCATCCATCTGTTCACTGGAGTGACAGTTTTAATTTCCTCCAAGAACATTTCCTTTGTATTTACAGCCTGGCTAACTGTTTGGTACAAGGTGCTTAGCTTTCAACCTATTTCTGCTTTTGACAAGCCTTCCAAACTAAGTTCAATCATTGCTAGCTTTTGATTTAAAGGGAGAGATGTTAGACTCTTCCTTTCCCTTGGACACTTACAGGTCATGGTTGGTTGTTAGTTGGCCTAATTTCAATATTGTTGCTTCTCAGGGAATAGGGAAGCCAGAGGAAAGGGAGAAAGATGCGGGTACAGCTGGTCTGGGCGGCAATTAGAACACACATTTATCAATTAAGTTTGCCATCTGAAGTGGGGGTGGTTCAAACAATTACATAAGTTGTATCAAAGACTACTGATCACAGGTCACCATAATAAAATAATAATTAAAAGTTTGAAATGTTGCAGAATTACCAAGATGTGACAGGGACACAAAGTGAGTGAGTGCTGTTGGAAAATGGCTCTGAAACACTTGCCCCACGCAGGGTTGCCACAAACCCTCAATTTGCAAAAAACATAATATCTCCAAAGTACAATGAAGTACAGCACAATAAAATGAGGTTTGCCTCTACAGTGAGTTACTCATGTTCTCGGAATCCCAGAAAATTAGCCATAATGGGATAACCAAGCAAATTTAAGAATAACTCAACATTGCATTTTTTAACAATTACTAGACAACCTTCAAGCAAATCATCTTGACTCAAATCATAAAGTACAGATATAAAATGAAGGAAAAGTGACAATATAAAACTATATAATCACATAAAAATATGATTCCCTTTATTCATAATAAAAATTTCCTTCTATTTTTATGCCTTTCAAAATCTTAGGTAATAGAAGAGTTCTTTTTTATTTAAAGGAAACACATTTTAGCATAAAACAATGGAAAGTGTCATAGATAGCATCCAAAATGAAGTTCTTTCTCATTACTTTTTTTTTACAGATTACCTTTTTTTTTTTTTTTTTTTACAGATTTTTGTTCAATTATTTGAAAGAGAGAGTGCACACAAACATAGGGGAGGGGCAGAGGGAGAAGGAGAAGCAGACTCCCTGCTGAGCAGTGAGTCCCATGTGGGGCTCAACCCCAGGACACTGGGATCACAACCTGAGCCCAAGGCAGATGCTTAACCGACTGAGCCACCAAGGCACTGCTTTCATTATTTCATTTTCCTATCATGTACATACATACATTTATAAGCAGCAACTGATCAGGGCCTTTATTTGTATGTATTTGCCTATTTGCAGTGTACATTCATACTCTAAATGGAATATACTGATTTTATATACAATACCCATTTTATAAAATCATCGTGGATACTTTCCCAATTTAAGTTGTATTTCATTTTTTGCTTGTTCAGTACTTCACGACAAATATTTATTTCAGGTATTATACACTTTTAAAAATGGCACTGCACGTTCATACAATCTCTTAAGATAAAGTCACACAAATCCCACCTGAAGGATGCCCTTTCAAGTGTTATTTGTTATTCTTGGTGACAGCTTCAAGCAGTTCCAATATAATGCCTAACCTTCCACCAGTAAGTTGGCCTTGCTCTAGGTCTGGCTTTAGATGTTTTAGTTTGAGGAAGCAGGTTTCTGACTAGCTCTTGAGCTCTAATTCCAATCTTCCAATAAGCAAATGCTATCTTACATTTTAAGACATAAGTTCCTACCTGAGAAAATTACCACAAAATATTCTGTCCATTTGATCCTGTAATATAACTTAAAAAAAAAAAGTTGGCATTGGGGCACTTGGGTGGCTCAGCTGGTTGAGTGTCTAACCCTTGGCTTCAGCTCAAGTCATGATGTCAGGGTCCTAAGATGGGATCCCATGCACATGGGGCTTGCTGCTCAACAGGGAGTCTGCTTCCCCTCCCTCCCCCTCTGTCCCTCCCCCCGCTCTGGACACACACACACACACACACACACACTCTCTCTCTCTCTTTCTCTCTCTCTCAAACAAATCATAAAAAAGTTGACATTTTAGCATATTTAGCATATGATATATCTCAGGTCACTATAAGCAGGGCAAGTGTTACTTTCCAGGCTATGAGTCCTCTTTTGGATTCCTTGAAACATTACTGTTGTAACCAAGTTAATATTCATAGGGAAGTACTAGTTAGAATCATCAGGGTGACAATAAAGCTGGTATATGAGATGACAACTTGAAAAACTTGCTTAAGTGTCCCCTGAAGAGCTAGAGTAACAGAACAAAGAAACAAACAAACAAAACAGAGAAAAGGGAACAGAGAAAGGAATTGGGTGTGCATTCTCTAAGAAATCTGAGACATTTAATTTTTACTCTATATAATTTCAAGTTCTAGACACCGCAGTTCATATGGGGTAGGGAGAGAACAACCTGCTTTGGTGATTTTGCCAGCCAAGTAACCCAGAAGTGATATTCATACTTCATTTTGGGTTGTTTTTCCTTAAATATCTTCAATGTGCGCACTGTTTTTCAGAATTAGCTCTATGTTTTTACATTTCAAAACAAAGTATACGACAATGAACACTAATGGCTGCTGGTATTACAAAAAAGGAGGAAACAGCCACACACTAAGTGTCTCCTGATAGAGGACCACAAAGTTAACTTGGAAGAATTTCTTGGTCAAAATCTAGAACCTGAATCTGAGCAGTTCTCTAGACTCGAACACCAACTTATAAGGTGGAAGGTAGAGTACATGAAAACATGTACTTCTAAACATGTGAAGTCACACCATAGTAAACATGTAAATATCACAATATTAAACATGTAAGTAAACATGTAAAGTCACACCACAAAAGTCAGGAAGCCCAGATGGAAATGTTATAAGACAAAAATCCAGAGATTTTTCAACAAAGTGTAAAGGAAAAAAGAGACATGAGAATTTGTAGATGAAGCCATGTCCACAACAGCCAAACTGTGGAAGGAGCCGAGATGCCTTTCAACAGATGAATGGATAAAGAAGATGGGGTCCACATATACAATGGGATATTACTCAGCCATTAGAAAGGATTTGCATTTGCATCAACATGGGTGGAACTGGAGGGGATTATGCTGAGTGAATTAAGTTAAGCAGAGAAAGTCCATTATCATATGGTTTCACTCATATGTGGAACATGAGGAATAGCACAGAGGACATTAAGGGAAGGAAGGGAAAACTGAAGGGGGGCAATCAGACAGGGAGATGAATGATGAGAGACTGGACTCTGAGAAACAAACTGAGGGTTTCAGAGGGTAGCGGGGTAGGGGAATGGGTTAGCCTAGTGATGGGTATTAAGGAGGGCACGTATTGCAATGAGCACTGGGTGTTACACGCAAATAATGAACCATGGAACACTGCATCAAAAACAAATGAAGTACTGCATGGTGACAAACGTAACATAATAAAAATTTTTAAAAAGCAGTGAATTGCCATATGTGAGCTTTATTTAGATCCTGATTTAAACAAGTATAAAAAAATAACATTTAGGAGACTACAGGATAGTTATACATTTACTATTAATTTGGTGATAACTAAGGTTGCATATTTTTTAAAAATTTGATCATGCTGTTATAGTACAGTTGACCCTGAACAACTTGGGGGCCAAGGGTGCCCACCTGTTTTATGGTTGAAAATCCATGTATAAATTTTTTAAAAAATATTTTATTTATTTATTTGACAGAGAGAGAGACAGCAAGAGAGGGAACACAAGCACGGGAAGTAGGAGAGGGAGAAGCAGGCTTCCTGTGGAGCAAGAACCCCTCCCCACCATGAGGGGCTTGATTTCAGGACCCTGGGGTCATGATCTGAGCCGAAGGCAGACGCTTACTGACTGAGCCACCCAGGTGCCTCCTGTATAACTTTTGACTCCCCCAAAACTAATAGCTGACTATTGACCAGAAACCTTACCAGTAACATAAACAGTAGCTTAACACATATTTCATAACGTTGTATGTATTACACACTGTATTCTTACAATAAGTAAGCTAAAGAACAGAAAATGTTATTAAGAAAATCATAAGGAAAATACAGTACTGAACTGTTTTTCTTTAAAAAAAAAAAAAAAACAAAACAAAAAAAACCCATGGTGGGGGCGGGGTGGCTCAGTGGGTTAAAGCCGCTGCCTTCGGTTCAGGTCATGATCCCAGGGTCCTGGGATTGAGCCCCTCATCGGGCTCTCTGCTCGGTGGGGAGCCTACTTCCCCACCCCTCTCTGCCTGCCTCTCTGCCTACTTGTTATCTGTCCATCTGTCAAATAAATAAATAAAAAATCTTTAAAAAATTTGTTTTGATAAAAGTATCTGCAGCAGATATAATTTTCTGTCATCAGGCCATTTCCACCTGTAGTGATAATATAACCGGATTTTTAAATTGAAGTATGGCTGACATGCCATGTTATTTTAATTTCAGGTGTACAACATAATGATTTGATAATTCTATACATTAAGTTCTGCTTACTGGGGTAAGTATAGTTACCATCTGTCACCATACAATATTATAATGTAATTGGATTTTAAGGCACAGGTCTTTTTTCTAGGTAGGTTGAAGACTTACTTTAAGACCCTAGAAATAAAGATACTCAAGGTTTTTAGGTGGCAATACTTTAGATAGTATAGCTGTTAATATAAACTAAACATGCTAAATTTTAAGAAGGATAAATTTAAGATGACGAATAAATAAAACAGTTCAAAGAATGAATAATTTTGTTTAATAAAATTCAAAAAATCTTGCTCTGTACATTGTCTATAATATGAAACACTAAAAACATACAAAGCTATACTTAACTTGTAATTATTTACTCCCACAAATGAAGACAGTAATGGAAGTATGGGCTTGGTTTTCTCATCTAGGCATTAGGATGCTGACTTTTACTGTCACACATTTCTATGTAATGTTTCTAATATCACTCATTGGTGTATGAGTCTTAGCATTTATTGTTTAAAAAATAATAAATATAATTCACAGTCTAGGTAGAGTTGGATTGATGAGAATCACTGATTTTTTTCTTTAATATTTTATTCAGAATTTCCTACATGATACGGAAACAGAAAAGCAATTGAATCAGCCAGAGGAACTAATAAGATCATAATTAGGGTTTTATAAGGTCAATTTGTAGTAATATTAGCTTTCTTGCTAATAATAGTAGATAGTATATTCAACATAACATTAAAAACAAAGATGCACAGTAAATTTTAATTACTTACACTGAAAGATCCTATACTCTACATCATATTGACAATTTAAATCTCTCCAATACAACTGTTCAGGACCTTTGCCCTGTCTGAAAACAACTGAGTAAATGCAAGTGATTTTAAATTAAGGATGACTATGCAATTACTTTAGGGAAGAAAGAATTAGCTTATCCATTAGCGTTATAGGTTGCTGTCAGGAAAAACACGCTGTCTGTTCATTCAATTAGCTCTCAACCTCAAGGCAACCAATCATTTCATTTGTAACATTGGTGCTTAAGCAGCTCTGCATTTTGAAAAAGGTATGCCTTTAGACAATATAACCTTGCTAACATATTTCTCTGAGAATGCTTGGATCTATTTGGCACATTGGTTAATTGTCAGGTGACGCAAATGATTTATTTGGTAGATTTGGATCCAATATTATGAAAAAGTTTATGATAAAAAAATTAATAATAAAATTTAAAAAAAACCCTGAAAAAAATTAATAAATTTATTTTTTCTCATCAAAATAACCATAAACATACATAAAGACTACTTCAAAATGCAATGATAACTTTATCATATAGGTACTGAAATTACTCAATAAAATGATGGAGATGGAAACAAACATGAAAATGCAAATCCCACATCATCTGCTTTAAACTGAACAGATAATTTCACTTTGAACTATGCAGCAGCAATCATATTTCCAGTTATATAACAGAGCACTGTTAACTATCAATTATTGTCCAAATGTCATACTTCCATGAGAAAACGTTACACATTTTTAGATGAATGCAACTTCAATCAATACAAGAAGTGACTGTAATCATCAAGGGTTTTTTATGTATATTTATACCCAGAGGCATTTTTCTCTATTCACAGGACGTCCCTTCATGAGTAAAGTATTACGACTACATTTGCAGAAACGTGTTGCTATGCAAACCTCTCACATGATAATGCATATATACATTGCTATATATGATAGTAAATAAAAAAGGAATAAGAATTTTACCTGGTTAATCACCTGTGTTGGACTAAAACTCAGTAGGACAAATGGATTCACCAGCGATGTCTTGTCTGATAATCATGAGTGAGGTGGCCACAATTTCAAGGGATGAGGGTGGCAGCAGTTTCAAGGGGGTGGGATTTATCTTCAGTAATGAATTCCCCGGGGGACTGTTTCCAATCAGGGAATGCTACCGCAGACAATGAAACCTTTCTCTATTTGTTGACCGAGGTTTTGTGTATACAATCTGCTGTGGGTGTATTCATGCACCAGTGCAAGAAGCAACATATATTTCCCTGAAGTTTATGGCATGAAGGATATTTTGAAATAAAGATTACAGGAAAATAAAATGTATCTTTCATTTCTTTGAACTTTTCCCACTGTATATCCATTCCTCCTAATTTCCCCCCGTTGGAATGAAAATCATAAAAAGGCTTAAGCCCAAGCAGTATAATCTCTCACCTGATGACACCGGAGCCTTCTGGAATAACACCGTAGATGGATACACGTGCTCTCCGCCCTGAAAATTTTAGTGACAGGAGTAGCTCACTGTTTTGGGACTTACTTTATTCTACTCAGGACAGTGTTACCTGTTAGCCATTTCTTTATATTATGGTTATTCATGCATAGTATTTTCACCAAAAGTGTACATAAACTCAGCCCTCTCGTTTCTGTATTATAAATCAGATAATTTTGGTTGATTTATCTGAGAGTTGCATTTTCCAGTTTCCTGGTTCGCATTTATTTTGACACACATTCTTCACCCAGTCCTGTCAATTTCTTTTAAGTAGATATCCATAATCCAGCTTCTCACCACTCGGGACGGCCCTAGCACAGCTGAGCATCAGCTAACCTTCCTAACTGGTTTCCCCTTTCCTATACTCTGCCCTGTAGGCTATTTCCCGCAGAGCCGTCTGGCCCATCCTTTAAAAGATGAGTCAGATCAGGTGATTCTCGGGCCCTCCAATATCCTTCTACTCTAATAAGTGATCTTGAAAAATCCTCTAATAACTTCCAACCTCATTTAGGATAAAATAAATATCTTTTAGATGGCTTACAATAGCCTGGCCGCTCACCCCAGCTCTCTGACCTTACTTAACCCTTACCCTTCTCTTCCACTTCCACACTTGCTCCCGGCACTCCCTGGGCACACTGGCCTTCCGGTCTTTCCTCACAGGTGTCAATGGCACTGCTGCATCGAAAACTTGACCTGCTGACTGTGGTCCTGGCATACCCCTCCCTCGGGCGGATTTCTCTGCCTTCAGTTCTCAGTCCAGATGTCAACTAGAGTGTGGGATCCTCCTTGACCACTGATGGAAATCTCAAATACACCCTTCATCATACCCTTCTCACCCTTTATTTGTTCCTCATTGCGTTTATTTATGTGTTTCTTTGTTTACTAGTTATCTCACCCTACAGAATATAAACTCCATGAGAAAGGAGACTTTGTTTTATTTACTGATGTATCTTCGCATCCTGAACAGGGCTTTGCAATGAGTCAGCACGGAAAAAAATACTTTCTTTTCTAAAAATAAATACTTATTTATTTATTTTAGAGAGAGGGCATGTGCACAGGGGAAAGGACAGAGGAAGAGGGAGAGAGAGACTCTCAAGCAGACTCCAGGCTGAGCACAGAGCCTGTTGTGGGACTCGATCTTGGGACCCTGAGATCAGGAGTGGAGCCAAAACTGAGTGTCCAGCGTTTAAGTGACTGTGACACCCAGGCACCCCCCAAAAATATTTGTTAAGTAAAATGTACAATTAAACTTTACTTTTTTCTCTATTTTATAGAATACTCTAGTCAATAAAATCTAATGAAATAAATGAAATATCACTCGATAGTACAGGCATATCTTGGAGATAAGGCAGATTTGATTCCAAACCACTGCAACAACATCAGTATCTTGATAAAGTCATTTTCTGGGTTCCCCAGTGCATATAAAAATTATGTTTACACTATACTTTAGCCCATTACGTGTGCAATAGCGTTATGTCTAAAAAAATGTACATACCTTAATTTAAAAATACAATACTGCTAAAAACAGCTGACCATCATCTAAGCTTTCAGCGAGTTGTAATCACTGACCACAGATCAAATAACAAATATAATAATGAAACAACTTGCAATATTGTGAGAATTACCAAAGTATGAGGCAGACACGAAGTGAGCTAATGCTGTATAGACTCGCTTGACAAAGGGTTGCCACCAAACTTCAATTCACCAAAAAAAAAAAAAAAAAAAAAAAAAAAAAAAAAATCATTTGTAAACGCAATAAAGCAAAGTACAATAAGACAAGGTATGCTTGTAGTGCCTGCTTATTCATGGTTTCACTTTCTGGTCTCTGAGGTTTCAGTTAACCACAGTCAAGCTCAGTCCAGAAGCAGGTGACCCTCCTTCTGAGGGCTTGTCAGGAGGTCAACAGGAGCCTAACACTACATTTCAGTACCTACCCACTCACCTCACTTCATCTCGCTATGTAGGCATTTTGTCATCTCACTTCATCACAAGAAGAAGAGTGAGTACAGTACAATAGGGTATTTGGAAAGACAGAGCACCTTCATATAACCTTTACAGCAGTGTGTTGCTATAATTGTTTTAATTTATTATTAGTTTTGGTTGCTAATCTCTTACTGTGTCTAGTCATAAATTAAACTGTATCATAGGTATGCATGTATAGGAAAAAACATAGTATATATATATATGGTTCAGTAGTATCTGTGCTTTCAAGCATCTGCTGGGGGTCTTGGAACATGCCTGTGGATAAGGAGGGGGTAGGGTTTCTGTTTTCTAATAATGGCTACTGTGACCTTGTAAATCAGCATAACCATTAAACACATCTTAAAATCTTAGAGCCTGAAGAACTCATAACATTCATAGTTCATTCATCCTCTGTTACCAGGCAGGACTGCATCGAACCTATGGACATTTTTTCCTTGATCTCCTTTTATGCTTATTCAATGAGCTTAATTGTCTTTATTATAAGAAAATATTCTCTGCATAAAAATTGGTTTCTTTCTACAAATATTCTCTCAGAAGTTTCTGAAAAGCCCTGAACAGTCCTTTCTCTTTTATTTTTTTAATGCAAAGCTTTTTCCGAAGCGCTGACTTACTACAGGTCTCAATTTATATCTCACAATCAAATGATCTCTTTATTCGTTTCAGCAAAATCTCTACATTTATATTAAAAGCTAAAGCTGAGGTATGAGGTATCAGTTTTGTGAAATAGTGCAAGGAAAAGTGTCTTCTAATTCTACCTTCAGTTGATCCTAATGGTTATTTCCAGACAATGTGAGGGAAAGCGACACAACCCACTCATACCTCCCAATCTGTAAAAGGCCTCTATCAATTTGTAGAACTTCTGAAAGTTCTCACAGGTCATAGATCAAGACACAGGAGGTGATATGAAAGCTATTGTGTTAGAAGTCAGGGATGCAGAATGCTTAGGATTGGGATAGATGCAGATATATATATATAAATATCTGTGTATGTACAGTGTGTATATATATATACACAAGTGTACTGGAGGTAGCTATTATCTTGTTAAACCAACCAGAGAGTAAACAATACCAGAGTCCTGGTCATTTTAAAACAAACTGTTTCCAAATAATTTTCGTTTTCTATCACTACTAGGATTTCAGCATTATTTGTCCATGTCTCCATGTCTCTATGTATGTCTCTATGTCTCTATGTATGTCTCCATGTCTCTATGTATGTATTTATTTATCATCTATTATCTACCCAATCACATACATAGATAAAGGAGAGATACTCAGAGTATTGAGCAGCAGGTTTAGCTAAGACAATAACGAATTGGAATAAATCTTGGCCATAATCCTTGGAGCAGGGTCCTGGAGGCTCCTTATTTTGCCAAGTCTCACTCTGATTTCATGGATTACAGAGAGACAGAGTCACAGTGCAGGTGCTGAGCCGCAGGAAGTCACTCGGGGCTCTGGGGTAGCTCAGATCAAATGTGTTACTCTCTACGCTGCACAGATATTTGATTCTTAGTAAAAACTTTTTAAGTTTAATTTTTTAAAAAATTTTTACTGTAAATATGAATGTCAAGGTGATGGCTTTCTAATGACTTTTTTTTTCTAATGACTTTTATAATTTTTAAAGAGAAACTATGTCCTTTATATTTGTCTTGGAACACTTTCTCAATAACCTTTGAAGTAGTATTCATAAAACGATTATGTTCTGGGCTTTGAAAATAATTTTCTTAGATCAAGTACAAGCTTAAAGGTAACATTTAACCATTCTTCAGTAAAGGAATAAATTTGTTCATTTCTGAGTTCTGTGTTGTGCTTATATTAAATTACTGTCTAACTGGTTTCCATCCACTTTCCAGATTACCTTAATAGAAAATAACATTACTGCCCTAGGTCATTTCTCCTGATATAAATGGATTAGATACATATATTTTCTTATTCTCCTTTAGAGAGGTTTAATCTGGCAGCAGCATTTTCTGAATTTGACCCTGGTTAAGGAACATTATATCCATTAGTGGCCAAGGTATAGTTAGATGGTAATTAAATCATCATATTCCATTTGTAGGTGGATTATGTTTTCAGTTAGAGAAAATTAAATTTATAAAATATGCCTTTTCCTTGAAAATGGACAATCTTTTTTGCGTGGTTAGCAGCTGTCCCTCTAACTTCTGGGAAGTCTGCGTATGACAGAAACGACCAAGTACTTCATAATCGAGATAGTATCCCAGAAGGAACAGCAGTGATTTCTATACCTGGGAGAAGGCTCATTTTACATTTGGCAAGTGAACATTTTTTTCGGGGGCCTGAAGTCAAACCCTTCTCTCTGAACACTGAGAAGTTAGAAATGAAAATTTATATTTCACAGCATCTTTATTTTAAAGCACTTCAAGGATTATAAGCATGTGATTGTGTCTTCAGTTTTTCTTTATGGAAAACAGAACATCAGAATGCTTTCTCCATGGTGTTGGGTTTGTTAGAAGCCGTCTGTGTCTAAAAGCTGGAATAAAGCCCATTATCCTAGTGATCTTCTGTGCCCCTTCTGGACTAAGCCACAGGATTAATGATATTATTTAAAATTGGATTTAAAGAGTTATCTGGATGTTAAAAATATGGTAAAGAGTTCCTTTACCCCAATTTCTATACCCAAATGTCTTAGAAATCCCCTCTTCTTTGTTCCTCATTATCCAGTTACCCTCCTCATTTCTAATGCTAGTCTGGCCTCCCTGGGTAGAGGGTGGGTATTGGGGGGGGAGGGGACAAGTGACATTTGCGTTGGCTTGAAAGTCAGCAGGCAGAAAGGAGCTGTTATGTGTGAGATCAGCATCCATTTTATTTATTGAGGCCCTAGAGAGACATACTTGGAAAGCCCCAAGCTAGAAGAATGAATTCAAAATGTGGCTTTTAATCCTAATATGTTAAAATAGGCACAGGAAAAATCTCACTTTATTTTACTGGGCTTTTTGTTGGAGAAATATTAAAATAATAATGAAAATTAAGCCTGTAAAATGTGCATTTTGAAGTTCTTTGGGTCTAAACACATTAGTGGATTATTCTCTAACTTAATCTTTTAAACAGCTCTGTGTGTGGTATCTGTCCATTTAGGATAATTAGATATTATCATTTTTGACCTACCGATCTGAACACTGGAGCTGAGAAAGATGACACAATTTTACCAAGCAGACTGAAGCTGTTCTTTCCACCTTCTGTGCAGCCTTCCTTAGATGCTGTCCATTCTCATACCTACCCTATGACTGCAGCATCTCACAAAATCACATCAACTTTAGGAAAGCAAAGGCATTCTAGAAGCTGCATGCAGATAACTTGACTGAGTCTAACCACCTCCCAAAAAGAAAGAAGTTACTAGAATTGGCTTACAGTACTAAGGATTCATCCCTAGGGGCTCAGGTAGTGACACTTCTATCTCTAAAAGTAAGGAATCTCCACCATTGGTACTGTGAGCAGAGAAGGGGACTGACATTCGTTGGCAATGGCCAGTGTCAGAGGTGCCATACCAGATGGGACGCCCTGCTTGGGATTCTTTCTACTGGGAGGCAGATTTATAATTTTGTCTTGCAGGAGTTTAATATATAATGCCCCAGAAAACTACATTCACCAGCTCCTGGAACAACAATTAATAATGATTATAGTATTCCCCTTTTCCATCAATATGGGATAGTATCAGTACATCAGTCCAAAAAATACTTAAGTTCTGTGTAAATAAAATATAAAATATGCAATTCATAATAGAAATGTATCCAATAGTTGGCAAAGCCTGCAGTGTGTTTTTGTGGGAAATGCACTAGCTTTGAAAGCAATGTTCAAAGTTAAGTTTGCTGTTAACTAATCTTGTTACCTTCAGAAATTAACTTACCCTTTTAGAGACTTGATTTATTTACATAAAATAGGAATTCAACTTGCAGGATGCAAATGAGTTTATGCTTATAAATCACTTATCACAACCCCTGACATATCAAGCTGCTCAATAAATGGTAGTAAGTATTTAATTTATGCTGTAATATGCTCATTTTATCACAACAAAATCTTACGATCTTATATGTTTCTAAGGACGTACATGTCCCATCTGGAAAATGCTAGGCTTTCCATTATAACACCCATCACATAGATGGGGTTGACAATCTGGTGTATTAATAAGGTAAATTAATTCTATCCTCACTTGCTATAAAAGCAGGATTTGGGGAGCCTAGGTGGTGTAGTCCATTAAGTGTCCAACTCTTGTCTTGGTTCTGGCTTAGGCGGTGATCCCAGGGTGGTGAGACTGAGCCCCGCTACTGGGCTCAGGCTTAACATGGAGTCTGCCTGAGATTCTCTCCTTCTCCTACTCCCCTTCCTGCTTGTGCTCCCTCTAGCAGTCTCTCTCTCGAAAATAAATGAATAAATCTTTACAAAAATAAAAATAAAAGCAAGATGTCTAAGCAACAGGCACAAAACCCATCCTTGCAGGTTTACCTACAATGTACCATGGAAGTAAGCACTATGGGTATTGTATCCTGATATTGTAAAATAGAACTGAAATCTGATAGGAAAATACAGCTTCTAATCATGACCTTATTGGAGAGCTAAACAGTTTTATTTTGAGTAATATGTGGTGCAGGTTGTGCCCTTGCTTAGTGTAGAGCTGCAGAAAAGCTCACACATTCCTTTTTAGAATATCGGGTGAGCCCAGAGGGAGGTTTGCACTAGAAGCTTCATAGAATAAATCATTTTTTTCATCTTTTCTTTTTTTTTTTTGCACTCACATACAATTCTAACTTTAAAATAATTAGAATATTATTAGCTAACTGAGTAAATTTTCATGAATTTATTTAAAGGTGAAGTTAATTTTTATCTAGCTGTTAAAAAGTAAAATTACAGTTACTGGACTAGATATTTTAAAGCTGATTTCTTACACACAGCTGTCTCTTACTATTATACATATTCGCAGGAAGAAAGAAAAACTAGCATATTTTTATCTGCTGTCTCAGATAATAAATGATTGACGACTTAGAAGCATTTTAAGTACCACTTAAAATAATGAAATTGGCCCTACTTACCACCATGGTGAACAATGATTTAATTTACCCTATTAATAACTCAGAGCAAATTTAATGCAAATGACAAATTTACTTTCTTCAATATCTAAATATACTAAAAAATATTTCTAACTCCAAACACAGCTATATATATATATATATATATATATATATATATATATATATTTTACTTGAAGTGATTTCATTAAAAAAAAAAAACAAAACCAAAGCTAAAAAATAGGAAATATTTCACTGAAAACACATTTCTATGCTATTGCACCTACCATGTATGGTATTTACCCAAAAGCAACTAGCAATGGCAATTAATTTTGGAGGCTTAAGGTATTAGGTTCTTTTGGAAAAAAAAAAAAATTGTCGCTATACAAGCTAGGTTAGGCAACTGCTGTCATAGACAGCTTCCAAATCTCAGTGGATTAATATTAAAAAAAATGTTTGTTCCTTGCTCCTATCACAGAGTGAGTTAGATGGCTCTCCTCAAAGCAGTGATTCAGAGTTCCCCCTTGTGATCTTACCATTTCATAATTTCAAGATAACCCTGGCACCATCAAGCATCTAGAAGTCAGAAAGAGTGAAGAAACTCACACATTTGATACTTAACTACCTCAGCCCAGAAATGGATATCTATTACTTTCACTCATATTCTATTGGCAAGAAATAGATCCAATGTCTGACCTACCTACAAAGGATAGGGGACTTGGGAATATAGCTCCCTATTGCTCAGCCACTTCCAAGAACTTACTCTATACTATGGAAGGGGAGCATGAAGCTTTGGCAGTCAGCTAACTGTCTCTGCCACCATCAACCCTTCAAACATAGATTTCAAACTGTCAGAAAGACAGTTAGGGAGGTTGACATATGTTAGGAGGCTGCAAAGTGGATTAAATATCATCTTTCTATGCCCTAGAATCTATGAACAGTTTCTAAAAATGATTTTTCAGAAAAAGTACATACAATCATTCTGTCTTTTTTCCCTCAACATAATTGAGAGATGAACAATTTTTAGAAGTCACAGAGGACATTTTTTTTTAATTTATTTTTGATTTTCTTTTTAAGTAGGCTCCACACCCAGCATGGGGCCCAGTGTGGGACTTGAACTCATGACCTTAGCTGAGTTCAAGAGTCACATATTTATTTATTTATTTTTAAAAGATTTTATTTATTTATTTGAGAGAGAGAGAGGGAGCATGAGCAGGGAGAGGAGCAGGGGGACATGGAGAAGGGAAGTCTACGGGCTGAGAGGGAGCCTGATGAGGGACTCCATTCCAGGAGCCCAAAGCAGATGTTTAACCAACTAAGCCCTCCGGGAGCCCCAATAATTGGATATTTAACTGATGGAGTCACCCAGGTACCCCTAGGACATTCTTTCATTACCTTTACATAATCAGGGTCTGTAAGAAGGTATTGTGACCAACATTTTTGACAGGAGTTAGGCAGAATGTGTTTTAGAGAGCTACTCCTCCATGTAAATTTTGATTATTGGTATCCATATGGACAGTTAGAAAACAGGAAAAAGTGACTTTCTCCCTTGTCTCTTTAATAATCATTAAAAGTTTCCATTATCGGGAGGTGGAAGTTACCTTCCTCATTACTCAATTGATCAGTTTGAAGGAGACATTAAGAGGAAAGGGAGTACAAGGTGAAGATTTTCTGCTAACAAGAATGGACTGGCATGGAAGAAAAGCTTACCTAATAAAAAAAACAAAAAAACAAAAATCCAAATACTGTCTGTAAAATAAAAATTTTAAAGTTCAGGTGTATAGCTGAGTTCACACATATATGTATTTTTTTTTAAAGTAAGATAAATCTGTACAGGCCACAAATAGAGTAGGTAAAACTTCTAAGGCTAAAGGAGCAGTGGCCCAGTAGAAAGGTGGAACATATGACTTCTAAGTGAATAAAGATAGTAACATTAAAAAATGATTTTTAAAAGTATCAGGAAAGATAAAGGAGAATAGGGGAAAAAACTTAGGCTGATTACAATGACAGTAGAAACAAATCCAAAACTATCAATGATCTCCGTAAATATGAATGGACTACACCTGTCAGTTACGAGAGGGAGATTGTTAGATTGAATATGTAAAGGTCCACCTAAAACTAAAGGATGAAAAAGGTTGATAGTAAAGGGATAATGATAAGCCAAGCAAATATTAACAAAAGAAAACTGGACTGACTGGACTGTAAGGAAATAGACTCTAGGGCAAAAAAGTAAAATGGGTATTAAAAGGGCTATCATATGATGATAAAAGTTTCAACCTCACTAAGAAGTATAACAATTGCAAACTAGATTGTAGTTATCATATTACAAATGCCTACAAATATTTGTAGGCAAAAATTATTAGAACTGTAAGAAAAAAACTGAAAAATTCTTTAGGGGGGAAACTGTATCATCCCATCTCTCAATAATGAGAAGATGCTGCAGACAAAAATTCATAAAGATCTGAACATAATTAACAAGCTTATGAAATGGATATAACTGGAAGAAAGGTATATTCTCTTAAACTATTCACAAACAAAATATCCTTATGTAAATATACTAATGATTAAATAATAGTAAACTATTGCATTATGTTAAAAAGAAAACCACAGTGCCAAGACTGAGTCATTTGCCCCCAGGACAGCAAGTCAAGACTTAATTGCAGTTTCAATGTCTCCTGGAGGGGAATTTTAAGCCAAAGATTCTTGATTTTTCTGGTCCGTACAAATCCAGTAATCCTTTACTTGGGCCCTCTATATCCCCAAAGGAAGATGGGGCACTTTGCGTGATAAGACCTCCAGCCCTTCCTTTCCTCCTGATAAGGGAAAGTGACCTTGCCTAAAATAATCCTTTGCTTTCTTTCCCTTTGCTAATAACCCCTTGCCCCATCCTCCTTCCTATCCAAAATTTCTATTCTGTACAACTTGTCAGAGGTCCCCTCTACTTGCTAGATGGGATGCTTCCAGATGCATGAATCACTTAATAAAGCCAATTACATCTTCAAATTTACTCAGCCGAATCTTGTTTTTAACACATATTAAATGTAGTAATACCTAGAAAAATACATGTTCATAAATGCAAATATTAGAAATGAAGGATATTTAAAAAGGAGTGACTTAAAAATCCAAGTCAAGAAATTATAGAAGAAATAAAATAGACCCAAAATGGTAGAAAAGAGATAATAATAACAAATGAGTGTGAAATTAATGAAATAGAGAAAGTTAAACAGAGAGGATTAACAAAGTCAAAGCTGGCTTTTTAGGGAGACTCAGAAAGGAGTCAAGTCTGAAAGATTTTTTCCAAAGAAAAAGAGAAAAAGAATGCACAAGTAATGTTAGAAATTTTTAAATGAAATATAAATTAGTGATATAGGTATTTATGTATGTATTAAATTTCCTAGACACATAATAAATCTACAAAAATAATTTGCTACATTGGGGCGCGTGGGTGGCTCAGTGGGTTAAGCCGCTGCCTTCGGCTCAGGTCATGATCTCAGGGTCATGATCTCAGGGTCGTGGGATCGAGCCCCCAATTGGGCTCTCTGCTCAGCAGGGAGTCTGCTTCCTCCTCTCTCTCTCTCTGCCTGCCTCTCTGCCTACTTGTGATCTCTGTCTGTCAAATAAATAAATAAAATCTTTTAAAAAAAATTTGCTACATCAAAGAAAAAATTTGAAAACATAAACTTCACAAAAATGATTCATAATAGCAACAAAAAATAAAAGGAACCTAGGATAAATCAATCATAAGATCAGAGAAACCATCTGGGGAAGAGCATAATATTTTATTAAAGTATTTGAAGAAAACAAATATGCAGAATTTAAAATTAATGGAGACATTCTATGTTCATGGAGAAAAACAACCAAGTTCATAACAATGTCAATTCTTTACCAATTCTCTCCATAAAGATAATGCAATTCTAATAGAAATATTTTTTTTAAAGATTTTATTTATTTATTTCTGAGAGAGAGAGAGAGCACAAGCAGGTGGAACAGCAGACAGAGGGAGAGGGAGAAGCAGGATCCTTCTGGAGCAATGATCCCAATGCCGGACTCGACCCCAGGACCCTGGCATCATGACCTGAGCTGAAGGCAGATGATAAGCCACTAAGCCACTTAACCGACTAAGCCACCCAGGCATCACTCTAATAGAAATCTTGATAAGGGTTTGATTAGCATTTGATGGGATGACTCTAAAAATATATTTTAAAAGATCAAAGAGCTCAAAAGAGATAAGATACTTTTAAAAAAGAAAAACCTAGTGGGTGTACTTGTCCTGAGAGCAAGATTTATGAAATTCTACGGAATAAAACAATATTAGAAAAAAGAGACAAATTAGTCAATAGCAGAGAAATAAGAATCCCACAGATTGGATCTGACGTATACAGAAATGTTATAAATAACATGGTTGGTATTGTAAATACGCCCCCCCAAAAAAAGAGAAAAAGGAAGAAAAAAGAAAACTTTTAAAACATTCATTATAAAAGGAAGCAGAACATTTATGAAAATGTGGGGTGAGGAGAAGGATTTCTTAAACGAGACAAACGAAGTAAAAATGCTAAAGGAAATGATTAGTAAATTTGACAGTTAAAACTAAAAATGTCTGGGTAGCAACAGACACAACAAAAAAATGAAAAAAACTGGGGCAGTCTGGAGGAAGATACTTGGAATGCAAAAAATTACCGATTAGTATTCAAAATAGACTTCTGAAACTACAAATCAAAAACAAAAAGAGAACAACGAAGCAGAAAAACAGAAAGAAGATATGAAAAGGTGATTCACAGAAGTGGAAACACAAATGGCCAACAAACACATGAAAAAAAAAATCCTCAGCCTCACCGAGAAATCAGTGAGATGCAAATTACTCACAAAGAAATGCCATTCCTCAGCCCTCAGACTGGGAAAAATCTAAATAGTCCAACAATAACAAATGTTATAGTGGGGACAGGGAGCAACAGGATTTCTTCTTGCTGATGAGGAAATATAAATAGTTTTAACCAGGCTGGAGAGCAGCTGGTCATAATCTGGTAGATTTGAGACAGAGTTGAGATGCATACATATATATCCCAGCAATTCCATCCCTAGACATATATACGACAAATTCAGGAGAAAGTACCACAGTGATCGTGGTAGCACTGTGAGTTTTAGCGTATCAGAAAAATGAAATGTTATCAGTAGAGGAATGGATGGATAAATTGTGGTATGTCCACCAACAGTAACACAAACATCAGAGAAAAATGAGTCAATAAGACTTAATATTCTTGGATGGGTCTTACAAATATTATGTGAAGCCGGAAATAACAAATTGTCAAGGACTTTACCAGTGGGCTATGATTCATAGGAAGTGATTGTTTAGGATAGATACATATATGGTAAAGGTCCAAGAAATGCCTGGGAGTGATAAAAAGTCAATCCATGATTAAAAAGTAAATACATCGGGGAATGTATTTGGGGAAAGTTTGCGGAGGCCTCAACTGTGTTCCTAACATGGGTATTAAGAACAGAGTTGTTTATGATATCATTATTTATGCTTTTGACATTATGTCAGAATGATTTCATGACTAGACTACCACTTGTGAAATGAACAACAAAAAATCTAGTCTGTTGCTTTTATGTATTTCTTTCTTTTTTTTTTTTTAGATTTTATTTATTTATTTGACAGAGAGAGAGATCACAAGTAAGGCAAAAGCAGGCAGAGAGAGAGGAGGAAGCAGGCTCCCCGCTGAGCAGAGAGTCCTATGTGGGGCCTGATCCCAGGACTCAAGATCATGACCAGAGCCGATGGCAGAGGCTCAGCCCACTGAGCCACTCAGGCACCCCAACTTTTATGTATTTCTGTCTGTATGTATGTTTTATTAGTTGATTGAGTGGTCACGGAGGGTCGGAGGGAAGAAATAACTTCACCGATGCTATCTAACAGTTAATGACAGAATGAAGACTAAAAACTGGACTCAAACTCCAGGGCTTTCCTAACTCCTATTGCTAAGCAACATTAGGGATTAAAATATTTAGTTCCTTTTCATAATTTGGAGAATTGATTCTGAGAAAAGTTTGACTGCTTTAGGATTACAGAATCAGATAATAAAAGTGTTTTTTCCCCATCCTAACATAGTCAATAAACATGTTCGTCAACAGAAGTGGTGTAAGTGGCTATGATTTTTAAATTGGTAAAAGGTGGGGTGCCTGGGTGGCTCCGTTAGTTAAGCAGGGGCCTTTGCCACAGGTCATGATCCCAGGGTCCTGGGATCGAGCCCGAAATCAGCCTCCCTGCTCAGTGGAGAGTCTGCTTCTCCCTCTCCCTCTGCCTGCCACTCTGCCTACTCGTGCTCTCTCTCTCTTATCTCTCTGTCAAATAAATAAATAAAATCTTAAAAAAAAATAAATTGAGTAAAAGGTAAGCATGGTCTCTCTGAATTTCCAGATCGAACTTGCCTGATGAGAAATATCCACTAGCTGATTCTGACATATTATTTCCCCTCCAAAGGGAAGGAAGGACTTAGGGGGAAATATTTCTACCCACAGGGTTGAACAATAACTTCATCTTCAGTTCAGAGGAGCTATAAAAATATTTTTGTTGCTGTTTATGTGCTAGGCTGTACACATATAAAGTAGATCAGTTATGTTTGTTTAAGGTGTGTGTGTGTGTGTGTGTGTGTATCTGCATATAGATTTTCTAAGTTGATGGCAGAGAAGGGCGTTAGCTATGAATACTCAATGTAAGGGGGCTTAAAGAGTGTTGGGAGGGAGGACAGCAGATTTATAACACTAAGTAAAATCTACCTGTCAAGGTAGGTGTCCAGGGTTCCAAAGAGGGTATAATTTGACCCACCGATAAATGAGAAAATAGGCTCCCACTGTGGCTTGGTATGTCAGAGATGCTGCCAGAAGCTCCTCCACTGTTTAAACCATAAGGTAATGTCCAGGTGAGAGAATGAAAATTTTAGGAGCTGAGCAGACTTCATGGAAATCCCTTTTGCTGTGATAACCCTTGAGCTGTAGAATGGCTATTTTGCATCTTCTTACAAATTCTTACAAATCCTGCAAACCTGCTCAGATCCGTCTTGACATCTGAGTGGTCTTCTTTCTACTGTATCTTCTTTCCACTGGTTGCCAGGGATTGGGGGCCAGTAAGCAAAATAGGGAGATGTTGGTCAAAGAGTATAACCTTCCAGTTACAAGATGAGGAAGTTCTGAAGACCTAATGTACATCATGGTGGTTATTTTTAATAACATGATATTACATATGGGAAATATGCTAGTAGAGTAGATCTTAAATGTTCTCATCATAAAGGGGAAAAAGATAATTATGGGATGGATGTGTTAAATAATCTTATGGTGACAATTTCATAACATATATGTATATCTATTCACTGTGCTGTACACCTTAAATTTATACAATTTTATTTGTCAATTTTACCTCAATAAATATGGAAAAAAATCAGCTTGCTCTTAGGTTCTTACTAATCTATGGAGAAAAGCTACCTAGGCTTAGCCTGGTAGAGAAAGTAAAGAGTGGTACTATCCAAAGACTGTGCAAGCAGTAGTTATGACAGACTTTCTAGTAAAAAGATGGGGGGGGTGTCCTCAAGGGACAACATCCCATAACTTTTCAGAACACACGTGATTCATATGTAACATAACATATTCAGAACACTGGTGATTCATATGTAACAAAGAAATACCCCTCCACAGGAAGAGCCCCCTTCACTGGGTACCTGATAAGGGCATGTCTGAGGTGATGTCGGATGGTAGAGTCAATGAGAATGAAAAGGGCAGGCACCAAGAGCATCCTGTAAGAAGGGCCCTTCTCACTGATCTAACCCGACAGAGAGAAGACTCCAGGAAAAATGGCCTCTCTTAGTTGCTGCGTCTGAGCTTGAGTACGTTTCAGAAAGCGGAGGAAGCCCTCATTTAGAAAGCAATCTGCTCTGCCCATTCAAGATTTAAAGCAATTATTTAGCCATTCCCAAAAGGGGCAGGTTTTGGTTAAAAAAAAAAAAAAAGGTCAAAGTCTAGTCAAATTCAAGGAATGAGTCAAGCAAAGATGAACTGGAAAAAATTTTAAGGGCTATATTAATTGGCTGAAGACCAAATGCACCCAGCTGGGGCCCAGCTAAAGTTACAGATGGTTTTATTTCAAAACAACCACCGAAAATCTCTTTAGGTCCACCACTAACAGACAGACTCACTCCAGGGGCCTCTGAGGATTCTACATTACACCAACCAATTGTCACCACCACCGCTGGGTTAACAAAAGAGGGAGATTTAGCAAGATATGGCCCAAAGATACCAAAACCAATTCAATACTCCTAACTTTTTTTTCTTCACTTGACCCATACATTTCTGACAATGCTATCCTAAAACCTCCAACGATGACAATGAATTTATCCATTTCTCATGGTGATCTTATCAGATTTTACTCTATGTATTTGGGGGGTATGTAGATTCGTAATTACCATATAGCCCTGGTGAATTATTTCTTTTGTCATAGTTATTTTTATTCCTAATATTTTGATAATAATATTTTGATTATTTCTTTGATTATTATTACTGTAAATTTGATTTATTTTTCCAGTTTAGCCTTTCTGTGATCTATCCTTTTTCTATCTTCCCCTTGGAATACCTACTGTAAAAACCTCACTCGCAAATATATGATAGTTTTACTAAGATGAAATATATGGGGCACCTGGGTGGCTCAGTCAAATAAGTGTCCAGTTTAGGTTATGATCCTAGGGTTCTGAGAACAAGTCCCGCCCCCCTCTATTTCCATGCCTGCATCTGGTTCCCTGCTCAGCAGGGAGTCTGCTTCTCCCTCTCCCTTGCCTCTTACCCCTGCTCTCATGCTCTCTCTCAAATAAATAAAATCTTAAAAAAAATAAGATGAAATATATGAGTGGTATTGAACTGTAATTAAGGAACTTAAACCTGTAGTCCAGACTTCATGAATTTCCAAGAATGACAGCATTAGTCTAGTAGCTTGCCTGATATCATATTGATAAGACATTTTAAGGTAATGGTCATTTCTAGAAGAGATGTGAAACGGTATCCCTTAGGGCTGCTTACTTCTGATGCTCATTTAACTTTGATGGGTTGCAGCTATATACCTCTAACTAGCCTGGGATAGTTGTAATTAATTCTAGAGGTTTTTTTCTTTTTCTTTGTTTGTTTGTTGGTTTGGTTTGGTTGGGTTTGGTTTTTTGTTTTTGTTTTTGTTTTTTGTCTTTTTTGCTTTCATATTGATTTCTTTTTTTGTTACTGGTGACACTTTGTAGGTGACATGGGTAGATAGGTGATCTTTTAGAGCCCACTGCCATGGCAAAATAATTACAAGCAGTAGTATTGCCTGCAAGGAGAACAACTATGACCAACAACAAAGAGATAGCTCACACCTTGATATCGTCCCCTATGGCTGAGCAAGTTCCCAGTTAGTGGACAACGGGAGAACATGAATAGTATCCAGTAATGTATTATATCAGGGTAAAAAGGCTCCTTTCGGATGTCACTACTAAAGAACAATTGCTCTGCATGTCTGCTTTCTAGCAAATGAGTAAGAGTTAACTTGACCTTGCTGCTCCAAGTATAGTGCCCTGACTAGCAGCACCATCCTTGCAGCCTTGATCTACTGACCCAAAATCTGCATTTTAACAAGAACCACGTAGGAAAGTTTGGGAGCAAGTGGGAATATAGGTGAAGGATGGTGGATGGGGTATACTAAAGGAGATACTCCAGGGAGAAGACCTAGGATTTCCAAAGACAGCAAAACACAGACTAGCTTGAACTACCTGGAAAAGCAGAGCTATAAGACTTTTTTGAAATTCTGAGTGAATGAGTGCTTATGGGTGGGAGTGGTGGTAGTAGAAGTCACAGCAACAGCACTAGTAGCAATAGTCATAGTAGGGATAATAGTAGTAAGATACGTAAAGGGTTTGATGCTGCAGATGTAGGCAAGAATTCACTTCATTTCATTACAAGAGCTCTGGTGGAATTTAACCAGAGAGTGATGTAATGGAATTTATGATTTGCAAAGGTCATTAATGGCAGCCGAGTGGAGATAAGATGGAGGAAAGAAAAGCTGGAGTCAGGCAGACCGTTAGCAGATAATAGTGGCAATACTGATAATAAATGATGGAGATCTAAACTAAGACCAATTCAAAGAAAGGATGATTATTCAGAAGAGAGTATTCACAGAGTGTGTGGCCCATGGCAGGAAGGAGATAAGGAAGATGGGGTCAGGAAGACTGGCACTGACTTCCTGCTCTCTTCGGTTGGGTCCCCTGAGAGAGAGAGAGACGTTGAGGTGAGATTTTTGTGAAGGCAGCTTGGGGAGTGCTCTCAGGAATATCCCTTGTAAGAGACTGAAGAAAGCAGGACTGGGCAGAGTGAGAAGTTTGACCATGACATGCTTGCAATAGAGGACTCCACTGATCCTGCTGGTGACCTGGGCCTAAGATAACCCATCAGAGTTGTCTCCACCACAGACAGGAGGGTGAACCTTTGTTCCTCCATATTTAACAATCACTGGATATGGGCTGTCCATGGGAAAGGGACGTAAATCTGGGCAAAGGAGTTCCCTTCAGCTAAGGGCACTTTCTAGAGACAGACTCATCAGTATGCTGCCAACATTCTGGAAGCAACTGGGGAAATGCTTACCTTGGTCTGAAAGAGACGATCTGGGTGACATGCCTCAGAATCCACTGTTCTTGCCTTCTTGTCCTCTGTTCTCCGCACAGATGGTTCTCTTATTTACTTAAGCGAGAGGATTCAGGAAGAGAGATAGGCTGGAGATAAAGATGGGTTAACAAACAGACATGTTTGTTTTGAGGTAACCAACGTATGAAATCAGAACTGATAATGAAACCGTTGAAGATATGGACCTTGAATTAGCAAAAAGATCTGGAACTAGAGGTTTAAGAAGCCTCAGGATGTAAACGGTCATTAAAAATCATAGTTAGCATTGCAATCACAGAGAATTAGAACAATGGCTACAAAGACTTGGAACAGAACAGCATTTAAGCTAAGGGTATCAGATAAAAGCTTCTAAGGAGATAGAAGAATAAAGTGATATGGTGGAAACTGAACCAAAAATATTTGAGAAAGAAAGCATGAATAATATTCTCCAGGGCTTTGAAGGGCATAAGTAGTGTAAGGAAGTCTATTTTGAGAGGGTTAGACTTGGGGATGCCAACCACAACCAGTAAGAGCAGATTCAGGGGGCCAGTGATGGGCAGTTGAGGTAGTTGAGGCAGAGGAAACATTATTTTTTCAGTAAGTAAATGGCTCTTCGTGGTTGTTAGAACAAGGAAGAAGAGCAGTGGTTAGAGAACTAGGAAGGGGCACGTTCAGCTTCCTTTCAAAGATATAAATAAGTTAGGTGTAAGGGAACTAAGAGAGAGCAAGTGAAAATCCCAGGGCTATTAAGATATTAAGATTGTGGTATTGAGAAGGAGGGAGAGAGGGGAGGGAGAGAGAAGGAGGGAGGAGGAGAACAAGACGGGAAGACAGGGAGAAGGAGGAGGAAGGGAGAAAAGGAGGGAGAGAAAGAGAGGGAGAAGGTGGGGGGAAGACAGATTGGTGGGGATTGTGTGAAGAGGGGTCCTGACAATAATTATGATCTCTTTAGTTGAAAGAAGTTGCCAGTCTCCAATGACTCTCCAGGGAAGGGAAAAGGGAGGTTAAGTCCCTGACCCTGTTACACTCCTCCCTCCCTTTATTCTCTTGCTGGTACTCTCCATTCAAATGAAACTGAAGTCAGAAAGCAAGGGACCTTTCTCTGAAGTCTACACTGAGCTGAAGCAGAACAGAAGTGGATGTGGGTTGGGGGTGGGGGGCAATTAGAAAATCTGGTACAACAGAGGGATAGCATAAAGCCCCAGATGACTCGTGCTCTTTCCCTTTCTCACATGTAAAGAAAATTTTCTCCATTCAAGGAAAACCAAAAGGATCAGTCAGCTACCCTGACAACAGGAATGAAGATTTAGATCTGTAAGACTAGAAATAGGTTCATGACAATGAAAAACAGAAACATATTTCAGGTTATAACATTAGAAAACTTCAAAGAAGTGAACACGCTGACGCATAGTAAAATATATGATAGAAACTGTACATTATTAATAATATGTAGACTAAGATTATGATACTAGGTTATAAAAAATAACATGATGTCAGAGTTTTTAATTTCATGTTTTGTTATGTTTTGTTAAATTTATTCTGAAGAAATGGAAAGCAGAGAAGCTTGGAGGTTTACCAGGACTGAGTCTTTCACAGTCAACAATTGGCTTTTAAACTTGTAAAATATTTAGAGCATGTGTTTTTCTTTGCTTGTTAGTTTTCCCACACTACAGATTTTCTAGATTTTGCTAAGCTAATCCAAGTGCCTGGCTCGTTTCTCCCTCAGCATCCTTATGTATTTCCTCTGTGGATCAAATTCCCTGTCTAAATTAGTACACATTTTTCTTGAAGGAAAGGCCAAATAAAAAAGCATAAACACAGGCCAACATTTCTTAGTGTTTTTTAAGCAAACATTTCTAGAATTATTCATTGTAGCTTGTTCACTTAAAAGTCATGACAGAGCTGTACTAAAGAATTAATACAAATCGGTTAACTATTTTGTGTGCGATGAGAACACTTACTATAAGATCTGCCTGTGCATTGAATTTTTAACTATACAATACAGTGTTGTTAGCTACAGGTATTATGTGGTACAGAAGATCTCTAGGACTGACTTCCTCATCTCACATAATGGAAACTTTTTATGTATCTTTTGATTAATTCATCTACATATTCCCCGCCCCCATCCCTGGCCACCACCACTCTACTTTTTGATTATAATAATAATAATAAAGAAGGTGGAAGGAAACCACTGGAGGTGATGAATATGTTTATAGCATTGGTCATGGTAATGATCTCACGAGATACGCTATTTCTAAACTTGTCAAGTTGTACACTTTCAATATCTACAATGTATTGTATGTCAATCATACCTCAATAAAGTGGTATAAAAGTCAAAGGTATGTTTAGTTTGAACTTTAAAATTTTTTTTTTTTAAGATTTTATTTATCTGACAGACAGAGATCACAATTAGGCAGAGGCAGGCAGAGAGAGAGGGGGAAGCAGGCTCCCCGCCGAGCAGAGAGCCCAATGTGGGGCTCGATTCCAGGACCCTGGGATCATGACCTGAGCCCAAGGCAGAGGCTTTAACCCACTGAGCCACCCAGGTGCCTCTGAACTTTAAAAATCTTAACTAAAGTTCCCAATTTGTTATCGGTTTTGTTTTGTGGGTTTTTTGGTAATGGAGGTATTTGGCTTGGGGCTGTTTAGGGACAGACAGGAGAATAGAGGAAGAAACAGGTAAAATCTTTCAAAGGAGTTTTTTCCTTTGAAAAGTGTTTTCCCCACTTGAGGCAATTGTTTACCTAGGGAAATAAAAGTAGATAGGAAAACCTCCATTGTATAGGGCAAGGAGAGGTGGGGAAATGCAATATGGACAGAGAAACCCCCAGGAAGTCTACAGAGTCTTTACTAGCCATTGGCTCACTTAACGTTATGGAAGAATAGAGCCCTTCAGGAAACAGGAGTAAGGACATGTGGATTCTCGACCACTGGGAGCAGAGGTGATCTTCAAAGGGCTTTTATTTTGAAGTGGCCTGTGGAAACTCTCCCACTGGGGATGTCTCTCTTGAGGTTCATATTTGCTTTTTTAGGTATGGCTTAGAAATCCAAAGGGATTTTTAGAAGCACTGACTTCTGTCCTGACCTATGTGTTTATGAGAAATTTCTCCAGGTAGCCTTAGCCCAGAATGCTTAACATTGTTTTGATGAAGTCTCCATTATAGGATATGTTTATATTTACTGAGCTTCCTTACTCAGATCCAGGTATAGACTCGGTCAGTAGAAAATGTTAGACAACATTGTTATTAAAATGGTCAGATGGCTTTGATTTGTCTTCCTTCTAATCAATAATGATATAAAAAATTGGAAAATACAGGGATGCCTGGGTGGCTGAGTGAGTTAAGCGGCTGCCTTTGGCTTAGGTCATGATCCCAGGGTCATGGAATGGAGTCCCACATTGGGTTCCTTGCTCAGTGGGGAGCCTGCTTCTCCCTCTGCCTGCCTCTCTCCACACTTGTGCTCTCTGTCTCTCTTTCTCTGACAAATAAATAAAAATCTTTAAAAAAAATTGGAAAATATTTTTTCTTGATGATGGCAAGTGGGTGAAGAGTAAATGTTCACGGCTGTCAGGATTAAATGTATACCTTATCTCTAAAAGGTCCTGTTATGAATGCCTTAAATCTTTGTCTCAAACCAATAGCCATGTAACCATAACATACCTCTAAATGAGAATATACCATGTTATAAAATCACCAATTTTGCAGAGAACATAAAAATGGCTAAAATTTGTAATTCCTTCTTTTGATTATTTGTTGTGCACAAACTATGTGCCAAAAGGGTTTTGGGTCTCACTGATACGGAGGCGAACAAGCGAAGTCCCTGCTCTCATGGAACGTGTCATTTACTGCTTCGTAAACCAACCTGTGGAAAAGCACACCCTCCCAGTCTTCTTTGGGGAACTTATATATGAAGGATGTCCAATACAAACGGAACATAATGAACCTAAGTTCAGTTCTTTATTGAACCAACAGCAGAAGAGCCTCCTGATGGAGAGTCTGCGATTATTTCTGGTTGAGAATGGATGTAAGTGTTGTTTGTTGTTCTCACTTCCCTCTGGAAATCTCTTCGTTCTAGCCTGGAATCTATCCTGTGCCACCATATTAATTATCAGCTGTAATTCCATAAAAAGCTTCAAGGACAGGGCCTGCGGGTGCTGTTACATCTTTAAAGTCACTTTCCAAAACAACAAAAAAATCATAAAGTCTTTCAAAATCATAAGAAATAAAGTGAGGTGGTGATTTGGGAAGCAGTTTGTGGTTGGCATTTTGGGTTGAGGGACCTGCCTTAGTTAATTCATCATGAAATAATTCCAAATTAGCAGGGGCTTTCTTACATTGTTCACTTTGTTTTTGATGTTTACTGTGCCTGTAACAGAGAATCAACCAATTTATTGTACTCTTGGAGATGCCCTTGGCATTTTTGAAAGGCTGCTAAAAACTTCAGTCAGGTATCAAAAATGAAGTAAGAGTACTGTGTTTGTATTAACAATGAACACATTCTTAAAAGGAAAACTTTGATTTTTCAACACCCCATCCTATCAACCCTTCTGTCCCTTCCCGTTTGTTCTTAGAAACTTCCTCGATTATTAGGACTTAGGAAGGACTTTGGAAAAAGAATTTCTAAGCAGGAGGTCTCCGGTGGCATTCCCAGTCAAGAGCATTTATCACCAGTAATTTCTACTTTTATAAATGTTTGAGATCATGTGAGTTTACAAGAAAGAGTTGTCTATTTATGATAATGAGGTCCTCATGTTCTCCCACGACAAGAGCAGGCACAAGACTGAGAATTTATCTTTTCACTCTCTGTATTTACTCTGAGAACAGTGACTCTCCCAGCACTGATTTATGTCCGTGTCAAAATGATTTCTGTTAAATATTTACATGTTATGTACACAGAAGCTTCAATTTTCAGAGTCCTGGGGTAATTCATTAAAATAAAGATATACTGGTATTTTTATAATGCAAAAATCCATTAATCCACGTTAATTTAAACAAAAACAAAAACCAGCCTGAATTTAAATATATCAATTTCAGGAAATGTTTAAAGAAAGCCAGTCTTATTATTTTAACATGCGTATTTAGAGAAAGAATACAATTATTAGGGATCATAATCTTGAGATGATGTGCCTTAATAGGTCTGGGTGTCTACAGTTAACATCTATCCAGAATATAAAAACAATTCAAGAAATTATTATAAAATAATGTGTTGTTAACATTTCACATCCTGCTTTGAAAACATATGTTCTCTCATACTCGAAACATGTATTTTATCATAGCTGTGAGCTTAAGCTCATGTTATCCCAGGATATCATGCATTCTAAAATGCGGAATCTTAAGATTTTTCACAATAAGAAGTCACTGATTTTCAAATGGATGATACTTGAAAATGTTCAGAATGATTGTTTGAGAATCTTCGCATTTCATATAAAACTATTTATTTGCTTGGATTCCTTGGATGGTTTCATAACCTCAGACATGCTGGATATGTAGCAGTATCTTACGTTACTACAACCTCAAGATTGTATTTATAGTCAGTGAGAACTTGCACAGCTCTTTCTATATCACTGTTCAGCAGAAAAAAAAAAGATAGCATAGGCTTTCCATAAGCATCTTGCTAGGAGGAAATTATGCAGCTCCATTTCCTTTGTATGTAAATTCCAGAAATGTCCTTGAATTGGCATAGCTACAAACCCACGTCCCCCTAAATGAAATTCATGGCTGACTACTCACTTCCAATACAAGATCTTTTTCGGTACTTCTTAGGGGCTGACTGCAATAATGGCCTCAATTTTTCACCTCTCCCTGTACCCATACTGTTTGTCAGGTTACTTTGCAATTCCTCCCATGAGCGTGTTGGAAAAGATGTTTCTAGCCTATAATTCTGAGTTTGATGACGGCACTGCCTCTGTCCAATAGAGTTTAGGTGGAAGTGGCATCACGTCTGTTCTGAGCCTGGACCTCTAGAGAACTATACTGTTTCTACTTGCTCTTCGGTATCTCTGCATGACCAGGGGACATGTTGGAGCTAGTCGGCTGGAGGAGGACGGGTGCCCCAGTTATGCCAGCTGAAACCAGTATAGATGAGCAGATTGGTCAGCCCACCCCAGACAGACAAGCAAACCCAGCCTTCATACACAGAGCTACTTGGAGACACCAGCTGATTTCAGCCACCCAAACAATAGATGCTTATTGTTATAAGCTACTGAGATTTTGCATTTTGTTGTTAAACAGCAAAAATTAACTTAGACAACCAGATTCGGAACTCCATTACTTTGGAGTCAGGAGAGTTTATGCAGTAATTTTTCAAAACGGTGCCTATGTCAGGATCGTTTTTTTTAGAGCACTCGTCCTAATGCAGATGTCTAGGTCACATCGCAGACCCACTGAATCAGAATCTTGGGGAAGGTACATGAAAATGGATTATTTTGGTTAATGGATTAACCCAGTTAAATGGATTAACCCAGTAATTATTATAGACATGAAAATTTGAAGACTCCTGGTCAGTGGACTGGAAATCTGGAGGATATGTTTCCTTTTCTCTGCTAGGTGGTGGCAGTAGAAAATTTCCCAAGAGAAGTATCAATGGGACATTTTGGGAAGACCCCGGAAATTATCCTTTTTGCTAGATTTCCATGAGCAGCAAAAGAAAAGAGTCACAGAGGGAAACAACCACATGTAGATTTTCATGGTCCTGTCTGTTTTATGTTCTGTCAATACAGGGTTTTAAAATCATGATGTATTTTTGCTACCATAGACAGATTTACTGGCAAAAGCACAGAAGTCAGATGAATTAAGCCCTGGGCTAAAATACTCAGTGTTCTAAATTTCTAGATACCTTTATATTAGGAGAAAGTTATTTTCAGTCTTTTTTTTCTTCCCCTGCACACTAAAAATGTAGGAAGTCCTACATTATATAACTGTACGTTCAACCTCAACAGAGTCTTACATAAATTATTATTTTTTTCTTTTTTCTTTTCGGATTCATAAAAACCATCTGAAATGGCCGGCGCTGAATGTTCCTCTGCCAGATATGGCCAGCATAAAACTCCCATTTTAGACTCTGGGCTATTTAACAATCTGGATTCAATTGTTGACATAACTTACATTATTACTTTTTTATATCCTGAAATATTAGCAAAATCTTTTCCCTCCCTTTAGCTTTATGATTTAACTGATTTTGCTGTGATTATTAAAATACAAACACAGATAACTGGCCACTGTCTGAGCTTCACAGATTTTCAGCATAGTTTTGGACTCTGAGCTCCAGAGATCCGACAAATGAGCTCATAAAGGCCACATCCAATCCCTTTCTAGTGCAGCTGGTGACCACTGGTAGTGGTATCTACAGACTTTTTCCGTAAAGGGGCTGATAGTGAATATCTCAGGTTTTGCAGATAATAGGGTGCCTCTCCTTACTATTCAACTCAGTCATTGTGGCACAAAAAAACAGTCTTTTGGGAGGGTGAGGCTATATTCTAATAAAGCTATTGACAAAAACAGGTGGTGGGCTCGATTTATTCATGGGCCATAGTTTTCTGGCCATTCTTCTGGATGAAAGATTCATTTATGGATTGCTTCTATTGTCTCCTGCTCGAGAGGACTGCAGCTTTTTCTAATTGTTATTCCAATTAATTGAATGTAGTGAAATTGGCATTTATCTTGATGTATCCTAAATGTATTCGGGGTGGGGTGGGGAGGGTAGGAGGAAGGTTTGGAAAGCCACACATTACTATCATGGCAATCTAACTGTCTGTCTTAGAAATGTTTGTCCAGTGTGATGCTAGGGCCTGGGGAAAACTAGCAGTGGTCGGAGAGTCACAGTCTGTTTTAATCAGCACCTTTCCATTACAAATGGGCAGAATTCCAATTTAAAAATGGTTTAAGGAGAAAAAAAGGACCTTTATTGGCTCACATAACTGAAGAGTCCAGAAATAGATTTTCAGGTACTGCGGGAGATGCGAATGGTGAAATAATATTTTTAGAAATATCTCTCCATCTCTCAACTACATTTTTCTATTTGTGCTCTTTCACGTTTAGGTATTATTTCCAAGTGATTTCAAAAATACTCTCCAACATGCCTGTGCTTATATCCTATTTGCTTGGTGATCCCAGTAAACATATGGATCTTCTCTCCCTATTTCAGCAAAAGTTTTTCGGAATGATCCTTATTTTTCTAACTTATATCCAAGGCTCATTCTTATACCTGAAGGCTAAGAAGATGAGATTAACTCTTAGGCCCACTGGGCCACAACTTCCCATACTTGGTGTATGGGATGAGTTTGGTCTCAAGAAATCTGTATGAACTAAAACTGAGGTAGATGAGGTTAACTGAAAGAAAATCGAGCTGTTATACCAGGAATTGATGAAATATGTAAGCAAAAACAACAGATATCAACCATATACCATAACTTAATGAATTTATTCTTCATAGTTTTTCAATAAACTCTAGGTGAATATATTTTAAAAGACTCATATAAGACTTCTTCAGGGTGAGAGGATAAGGAAAACAATAAAAATTTGTATAAAGTTGAGTTCCATCCCTAGAGATAGGATCCATATAAAATTAGATTCATTTAAAAACTGACACAATGTTCCTACCTTCAAAAAATGCTTATCAGCTGGGGCTCGTGGGTAGCTCAGCTGACTGTGTGTTTGACTCAAGATTTCAATTCAGGTCACGATCTCAGGTTCACGGATCAAGCCCCACATTGGGCTCCACACTCAGCGGGGTGTCTGCTTGAGATTCTCTCTCTCCCTCATCCTCTGTGCCCCCTCTTTCCTCTTTCTCTTTAAAATAAATATATCTTCTAAAAAAATGTTTTTCAACCTAAATGTGAGACTGGAAGCCATGAAAATTCTAGAGAAGAACGCAGGCAGTAACCTCCTCTTCATTGGCCATAGCAACTTCTTACTAGGTATGGCTCCCAAAAGCAAAAATAACCTATTGGGACTATGGCAAAATAAAAAGCTTCTACATAGCACAGGAAATAATTAAAAAAAAATAAAAGGCAACCTACAAAACAGGAGAAGATATTTGCAAGTGACATATCTGATAAAGGGCTAGTATCCAAAAGAACTTATCAAACTCAACATCCAAGAAACAATCCAGTCAAAAAATGGGCAGAAGACATGAATAGACATTTTTCCAAAGACATCCAGATAACCAACAGACACATGAAAAGATGCTCAACATCAATCACCATCAGAGAAATGCAAACTAAAACTATAATGAGATATCATCTCCCTCCAGTCAGAATGGCTAAAATTAACAACACAGGAAACCACAGGTGTTTGTGAGGATGCAGAGAAAGGGGAACCCTCCTTCACTGTTGGTGGGAATGAAAACTGGTGTAATCACTCTGGAAAACAGTGTGGAGGTACCTCAAAAAATTAAAAATAGAATTACCCTACGATCCAGCAATTGAACCACTAGGTATTTATCAAAAGTATACAAAAATGGTAATTCAAAGAGATACATGTACCCCAATGTTTATAGCAGCATTATCAACAACAGCCAAATTATGGAAAGAGCCCAAATGTACAATGACTGCTAAATGGATAAAGATGATGTGGCATGTATCTACAGTGGAATATTATTCAACCATAAAAAAGAATAAAATCTTGTCATTGGCAATGACATAGATGGAGCTAGAGAGTACCATGGTAAGTGAAATAAGTCAGTCAGAGAAAGACAAATACCACATGATTTCACTCATATGCGGCATTTAAAACACAAAACAAATGAACACGGGCATGGGCTGAAAGAGAGGAAAACCAAGAAACAAACTAATGGTTACCAGAGGGAGGGTAGGTGGGATGTAGGTTAAAGCGATGGTGATTAAGGAGGGCAGTTGTGATGAGCACTGGGTGTTTTATAATTGACTAAATTCTTCACCTGAAACTAATATTACACTGTTAACTAATTGAAATTTAAATAAAAACTTGGAAAGAAAAAAAAAGACACAAGTACCACTAAATATACAAAAAAAAAAAAGTTTATCAAACACCTTAGAGCAATTGCTGCTTTTTTAAGACACTGACTGAAAATAATCTATTTGAACATGAAACTACCCAATAAATGGAGTCTCTGAATTTGTAATATGAACATAAAGTACAACAGTTTGTAACACAAAAATATCAATTTTAATGAAAATAAAATAAGGATGTATTTAAGAATTAGATTTAAATTTGTTTCGGTGGTTATACATTCCAGATGTTTACATTTATTACTTGCTTGTTAATAAATACAGATTTGAAATTTACTGACCAATTTGTTCTTTTCATTTCATTCTATATTTACAGCTATGTGTGCCAAACTTGCCTTCCTAGAATACTATGTAATTCTTTTATTCCAGAAGGAAATAACATCCACCAGATGGTACAAGTACACATGCATAAAGCCCAGATGTCAATATTTTCAAAACTTCATTTTTAGTGAGTGGAGATGAACACCAACATGCATTACATAATGGGTAGCTTCAGCATTATTCAAATTCTGGGGGGAAAAGCTGAGAATGTTCTCCACTATTACACTTGTTGCCCATTTAAAATAATAGAAAATTAGATAGGAGAGGATATAGGTAAAATCTTTTTGCCTAAAATGTATTAAGGAACTTGTAAATCTTGAACTGAGGCATGAAAAGTCATCTGCAAAAGTGCAACATTAAGATGACATTATTTCACAGAAACATATGTGGAAAGATTTAGGGGCCTCTCAACATGAGACTTCATATGATGCCACTTGAAAAAATAAAAGTTAATGTGATGACGAGTAAAATAAATTCAGGAGATGACAGTCTTGTTCCAGTATGTGCTAGTGTGAAAACACATGGGGAATTTTGTGAAGTTTTAGGCAATAAGCACTACATGGAAAAATGACAAACAGGAATTCACCCAGAAAATAGCAGCTGCGTCATATGGGGAATGCTTATTAAAATTGGGAATGTTTCAGCGGGAGCAGAGAAGACTTAGGAGAAACTAAGCACTGTCACAAGCCTGCCATATGGAAGAATCTGTGACGATAATAGAGGGCAAATTTCCCATTAACATGAACTAAAATTTCCTAACATTAATGTTGATTCAAAATGGAACAGTTTTTATTAGAGGGCTGCAAGTTTCCTGTGCTGAAGAGGACCTCTTTCATGGAGACTTGGAACTCAAAGGGCAGATAGCAGGTGTTCTATCAATATTTTGGAGATGGGTAAGTGCAGATAGGGAAGATGATTTAAATTTATTAAACACCTGCTATTTTTCTATCTAGGAAAAGAGTCACGTAATTTCTTCAAATAATCTTTTCCACGGCAAATATAATTTTTCATTTTGCTGATTAGACCTATAAAAGCTAACTCACTGAGGATCACAAAATAAGTGGAGACCCAGAATTCCTCCAAAGGTTTTTCTGACTCCTAAACTATGGATACTCTGTCTAGGATTTTTTTTTTTTTAAAGATTTTATTTATTTATTTGACAGAAAGAGATCACAAGTAGGCAGAGAGGCAGGCAGAGAGAGGGGAAGAGAAGCAGGCTCCCTGCAGAGCAGAGAGCCCAATGCGGGGCTGGATCCCAGGACCCCGAGATCATGACCTGAGCCACAGGCAGAGACTTTAACCCACTGAGCCACCCAGGCACCCCTAGGATTTTTTTTTTAAGATCAAGATTGTATGATCCATTGGTTACTATAGGTAATACGGGTGTGGAAGAGAAAGACATGGGATTTAGGAATAAAGTCATTTTCATTATGCATAATCTCAGAAAATGGACTTTCTACCATGTCTTTAGAGTTTTTGGGAAAGACCTTCAGCAAACCATGGAAGAGAAAGAGAGGGGATTTAGGAACTGGTAACTCAGCCCAAAGCAATGGGACTCCTAGATGGTCGGTTAGGTCTTTGGTCCAGCAAGCCAGAATGCAGATACCTGAGCATGTCCCAAAATATTAGATATGTGTAAAATAAAGACAACACTACCAATCATGAAGCTTTCTACTGCTGAGGGGAGACCAATAACTAGATTATTTCAGGTAGTGCTAAATGCTATAAAGAAAATGTAAATGTAGAGTGGTGAATGGAGGAGAACTTCATATAACGAGGTCAGGGAAGGCGTCCTTGAAGAGGTGAGATACAATGAGACCTGATGAGAAGGAGGCAGGTGGGCAGACAGCCAGAACCAATGAGTTTCAAGTCAGAGTAACAGGAATGCGTTTAGCATTTCCAAAAACATGCAAAAACAAAAACAAAAGAAAATCCACCCACAAACAGAACAGAAACCAAAAACCTCTATTATCAAAACATAGTAAATAAGAGAGAGTCCATGAAATGAAGTCGGAGAGAAGGGCCGACAATAGCCAGACCTCCTGGTCTATGCCAAGCTGTCGAGATACTATTCTGTGACCACTGCAAAGCCTAATATTATCTGGATCATGAGTTAAAAGTTGTTACTACTGCATGGGGAGGGTATTTTCAAGACCGATAAAGGTAGAAGCAAAGAGATCACCAAGAAAAAAAAATGGTTCAGAAGAATGAAAGTTAACCATGTAAATGTTAATGTTACGTTGTTGAATGGAATGTTAACAGTGGAAAGGGAGTTAATTGGATAGTTTCCACCTTATAAAATCATCTTTCTTGACGTATAAGTTACATGCAATGAAATACACACATTTGAAGTTCCATGAGTTTTGACACATATATTTACTCTCAGCTACATTTTGGAGTGAGCACAATTTGGAAATAAGAAATTTCTTGGGCAATAAAAATATAACTAGCAGGATAAATATGAAGTCTTGGGAAATAAATTGAGGTAAACATCCAGAGTACAGGACAAAAACTAGAAATACTGACAGAAAAAATAAGAGACTTACAGCATCATTGTAATCTCAAACTATTAAAAAAAATTTAAAAATTGAAGAATACAAGTGATATAAAATAATGTTTCTTATAATTTTATAAGGGCAAATGCAGATAACTCTGAAAGAAACAAAACTTGGGCACTATCAGTCTCATGAATAGTATTGATTATTAACTGACAATGTAACAGTGCCTTTAAAATTCTGAGAAAATTATTTCCAGCTTAGAAGTCTATATCCAGCCAAACGATTAACCAAATATGAGAGTTAAATAAAGTCATTTTCAATATTCATAATCTCAGAAAATGTACTTTCTACCATTTCTTTAGAATTTTTGGGAATGACTTTTAGCAAAACATGGAAGAGAAAGATAAGGGATTCAGGAAATAGTAACTCAGCCCAAAGTAATAGGACTCCTAGATGGTTGGTTAGGTCATTGGTCCATCAAGCCAGAATGAGAGAAGTCAACGCAAATATCTGGGAGTTACCTGAGAAAAAGTGTGCTCTAAATTATGATGGAAAAATTTAGAAAAACCTTGAGAATAAAACTAAGGTTAAGTGGCAACTTGGAAAATTTTTGTTGTTAAACTCCACTAATTTATCCATTTCAGAGATTAACTAGACATAGTAGAATATAAATATTATCACCTCTGAGGATATAAAGAAAGTAAAGGCATAGCTTGTATCTCTCGTGTGGAAGGGGCAGGAGAGCAGAGGGAAGCGTAGGGGAGAGGAGTTCCTCATTCTACCAGGCGAGGAGGGGAGTGCTGCTGTGATTAATGGGTCAAGAATAGATGATTTAAATTGACTATTTAAAACTTGCAACAGCAAACAGGGAAGCATCTGTAAGCAATGAAGTCGCTACAAGGAGGGAAAGAGCAGGAAAAATGTGGCTTACGTGAGCTAAATTCTCCTATCTCCTCTCAGAAAGTCAACAAACAACGTCTACAGTCAATAAATCAAGAGCATCGATATGAACGCATGATTCAGAAATGAAGAGAACTACCAGAAGAATTCAGAACAACAAAGCACGTTGCCTCTGAAAGCCAGGAGATAAATAGTGATTAGGTAGATAATTGTTTTCATCCACGTTTTTCAGAAATGTTTGCATTTTTAAAGCATATGTCTGTTTCATATATTTTTTGGATAAACATTTTTTACATTAAAGGTCTGTTATTGCTAATTAGTAATATAATTTCTGAAAAATAAGATACATTGAAAGGCCTGTAGTTGTTATGAATTGTTTTTCCTAACATATGTCTAACACGTCCATCCAATAACTTCTCAGTTGTATTAAAAAATATCAATGTGATAAAAAGTATATCCGTACCCAAATGGGTAAAAATGTTCTATTACCTTTGGTGAAAAAAAGTAATGGATTTAGAATTGATAAAAGAAAAACACTGTGATAATTTTCTGGAGTGTGTTTCAGCTGATAATTATTTATCTTATTTGTATGTTCTTTCTCATTGCCAGGCAATGGAGATATTTATACAATTACATCACAGATTTTTATTATTTTGTGCTGGAAACTTTGATAATAAAATGAGAACTCATCTTGCTCACTAAACTCAATTCAGAACAATTCTAATAAAAAAAAATTTTGGAAGAATTTTGGAAGCAACGAGCCAAGCACTAATAAAAATCACATGTACTATAAATTGCACAAGATCTGAATATAATCTGTTCTTTGTTAACATCAAATAATTATTCAGTAGCATGAGGTTTCAATTCACTCTATATTAGGGATACTCAAGAGTTGTTAGTGATAAATCACATAGCGATCATTTAATTATTAAGTGTAATAATTAATGAAGTTTGATGTGTTGCCATTTCTTGATGTCAGATTATCCATTAACCTCTGAATGATTTTTAATTGAAATAACTTGTATAAAAGTTGAAAAAATGTGACTTTTATTATTCAAGATTATTTGTACCAATATGTCCATATGGTTGGCAATCTTTATATTCTAGAGCACAAGATGGATCGGCATGTTCTTATTCTTGGCTAATAGCAACTTCTGTCGAAGCATGAACTTGAAAGCAATCCAAGAACTTTTACATCTCTAAGGGACCAAGGAAAGGAACATGCAAACTCTGATCAGAGATGTTCACTTTTTAAAAAAAAAATGTAAATGTTTCTTAAACTTCTCCTTCTATCTAGTTTCTAGACATTTAAATCGTGTTCTTAAAATTAATTTTGGTGAAGTTGCCTTGGGAACATTATTATGAAATCCTGACTCCTCAGGTTGATTTCCTCTATTTTGACTTCCTTGTTTTTTCTCTGACCTGTCAAACAATTACGGTTTTTGACCTCTTTCTACAAAATTTCTATTATTCAAATCTCAACTGATCTTCTTAATGATTAACTATGAAATACTTACCACCATGTATTTACTCAAGCATACTTTCTAAGTTATTCTTTTAATTTGTTTTAGCAATTTAATATAACCCACTGCCATTGCAAAGAAAATAATTGTATCCAACCCCAAAATTTGTGAAGGTCACAAAAACACCAAATGGTTGGGACATGGGGAAAGAATGGTTGCTCTATGAAACTGGCCCAGACTAATACTTATTATCTGCCTTCTTGTTTCTCTTTCAGTTAAGTTGTATCAAACCCCATTTTTGTGTTAGGGAGAAGCGCAATTTGGTATAATACCAATGAGAGATAATTAATATGGAATATATTGCTTTTCCCAAGTAGCTACATACTAGTAACCTCCCAATCGTAAGACATGCAGCTGTAGAAACCATACTGAGAATTGAAAGAGGAGAGGAGGAAAAGACCACGCACATAATCTGCTTAGATTATTAGATACAGTCCAAAGAAACTGTCTCAAAGTGTACTTGGTTTCTGAACTCCTTAGACAAGATCTTTGGACGTGAACCCTTTATTTGAAGATGAAGTTTATTTTTCTTCCTAAGACTTTTTCTATGCATGACGTGTGTGCTTGTAACTTAGAATTAGGATGAGTTGGCAAGTCATGTGAGTTCATGGGGAGGTGCCTCCAAACTACTTAGTGTCAATTAAAAAAAAAAAAATAGAACTCAATCTTTAAAAGGTTAAACAATCACTCCTTATGGGACATCCGTTTGCAGGCACACTGGGAGACCACTCCTGGACTGGACTATATCCTTGCAGGACTGCATACTCCCTGCCTTTGCCTAGGCCCTGATGATCTGTAGTCAGGCACCCTTCCTTATGGAATTGAAGCTGGCTACCAACTACTATATACTTGTTACACTTTAGGTATTAAGAATATCTTATTATGCTTTATTACACTACTCTTAAAACCTCTTTTCCACTTGGTAATCAGTCCCAACTTTTGAAATTTCCTTTTTCTTTTTTTTTTTTTAGATTCTATTTATTTATTTGACAGACAGAGATCACAAGTAGGCAGAGAGAGAGAGAGAGAGAGAGGAGGAAGCAGGTTTCCTATTGAGCAAAGAGCCCAATGCGGGGACTCAATCCCAGGACCCTGGGATCATGACCTGAGCCGAAGGCAGAGGCTTTAACCCACTAAGCCACGCAAGTGCCCCTGAAATTTCCTTTAATAAATTACTTCTACACGCCTTTTAGACATAAAGAGTTCCTGTGAAACCACTCCAGTATATCCAAGCCACTCTAAAATTCTAGCCGAGGTGTAAGATGGTGTGACCCATTCCACCAGATAATGGATTTGGATTACAATCAAGAAGGTATGAGGTAGAGGAGGTAATTAACATCTCAGCCAGTTAAAAAGCTATGACTAATGATGTTATTTGAACACAATAAGGTTGACTGTATTTTTCTAGCCAAATGATTGAACCTCGTCAGATAAAACAAATGACTTCTAGCTGAAAAGTGAAAAAAACAAAAAGCAAACAAATGAAATAATCAACCAATCTAATCCTTTAATCTCCAAAATGTCAGGTTAACTGACATTTTTTTTTTTTTACCCAACACATTACTGGTCAGATATTTTTAGTAAAGTAGAAAATAGGTTTTATTAGAATGGTGGGAATATTTCAACTCCTGGCAGTTCTTTTATGCTTTTTTTTTTAATTGTAAAAATTAAATCGTATTGCAAAAAGCTAAATCATTCATAATGCCAGAAATCTAACAAGGCTATTCCAATTTTGTCTATTCCTTTCTTATCTTTGGCAGGAGCATTTAGTGGGCACAGAAACATGGCTTACATCCTTTTCAGCCTGATAGGACAAAGGGGGCTTGAAAGGGAAATCAAGAAAAAAAAAAAAAATAGTAAAGGGTCTACTGTTTCCAGCAGGGCAATCTTCCCAAAAGTAATTCCTTCTGGCCCCAAATCAAAGGGACTAGATAAGCAATTCCTCCCACTATCCTGGGAAAAGTGCAGAGCAGACTGATTTTGCAATCCACTAAAAAATGACTGTGGGAATTAAGAGGTTTGAAACATGGTTAAGATGGGGTCTGTGAAAGGGTGTTCATTCACCCATTCATTCACTCCCTCATGCGAATCTTTACTGAGAACCTACTATGTGCTGTACTTTCTGCTAAACACTGGGAAGGCAAAGATATATACAGTTTCTGAGTGCAAAGTTCATGGTCAGTTGGAAGACACTGATGAGCAAACAGGCTAAGAACAATACACCAGGGCAAGGTTGCGACAGAGTTTGGTTGGAGCGAGGGGAATGGACAGCTCAACTGATTACGGAACTCAGAAAATCTTCAACAGAAAAACTATAGCCGATTCCCAAAGAATGAATGGAGACCGCAAGGTGACAGGTAAAATGATGGAGGAAAAGAGGTGCATCTCATGTGTTCAGTTAGATTAGTTCTTGGGTGGGCATTTGGCAGGGTTCACACTGAAAATCAGAAAGAGATATAATAGCCACTATTTGGCTTCTAAGGTATGAGACACTGCTTACTGCATCATGTGCTGTATTTCATTGATTTTCACCATTTCCATTTCAAATTAGATATTATTCCCATCTTTTTTTTTTTTTAATATTATTCCCATCTTACTAATAAGTAAATCCAACTTAGAGAGGTTAAGTAACCAGCTTAAGGTCACAAACGTTCCAACCCCTTCTGTCTGGTGTCTTAATGATCAAGGAACTCATTCTGTTCAGCTATGCGGTCATCAGACTACCAGAAAACCTAAAATCATTCTTGGGGAGCAAAAGAGAGACATTCTTAAACAGACATCCAACTTTTACTGCAAAAAGAAAACTGAACTAAAAGGTAAGTGACTCCCAAGAGGGATCAAATCAATGACTGAAAATTCACTGAGATCAAGCGAACCATGGCAGCTGGTCCACGTGGGCTCAGAGTGAGCATTCCATCTTGATCTTGATGGTAAGGGAGAATCTGCCTTCCTTTCAGTCTTCTGGGAGACAAATTATATAGACAGAGGTTACATACCTGCCACTTTAATTTGATAGGATTTTTTGGATCAGGGTCTAGTGCAAATAGAAGGCGCGTAGGGACGACTACTATAATTTTAATGAGATACTGCCATCTAGGGGTAACCTAGAGAACTGATCAACAAGCCAAGATCTGGATTCAGGGTAGGCATTTCGAAGTCAGGTATTAGAGGAAAGTAAATTAAAAATACATGTCTTAAGGACATTATTGTGCTTAACATACACTGGATAAGTTGCCTATAAGTATTGCTAAAGACTCTTTAAATTAACTATTTAAAAAAGGGTTGGGGGCGTCGATTAAGAGTCCTTCCCTTGATTTCAACTCAAGTCATGGTCTTAGGGCGTGACTCACGATTGAGCTCAGAGTGGGGCTCTGCACTGGGCATGGAGCCTCCTTAAGATTCTCTGTCCCTCTCCCTCTGCCTTCCCCCTGCCATCACATGTGCTCTCTCTTAAAAAAAAAAAAAAAGGGTTAAAAATATTTTTTAAAGATTTTAAAAATATTCTGGCCACATATACATTCTAAACTGTATTAAGTTGTTTTCTTTCTTTTTAAAAATATTCACTATTTGATTTGTATTGTTTTTCACTAAGATTAGACTTCATATATCTAGGATGACCAACTCTGCATTTGTTTTAAGCCAAGGCAAGTATTTATAGACCAATTTTCAATTATCCAGTTATTGGCTGTGTTCCAAAAATTATCTAAGTGGTTGTAGGAGCATACTTTTCTTTTGAAAGACAGCTATTCTTAATAGGAAGTTGCAGGTCAATTTTCTTTTTACCATACTGTTGTGTTGAAATACTTAATACTTCTAGTGGAGAAAAAGGAATACAATCTTGATCCGTAGGTGGTGCACAAAGGCAGAGTTAGATATGAAGTAGGCATTGAATTCGAAATAGGTTTTTATTTAACATCAAATATCATGTCTGTATGTTTTCAAAGCTTCTTTCTAGTTTTCAGCTTTTTTTTAAAGATTTATTTATTTATTAATTTATTTGACAGAGAGATCACAAGTAGGCAGAGAGGCAGACAGAGAGAGAGGGGGAAGCAGGCTCCCCACTGAGCAGAGAGCCTGATGGCGGGGCTCGATCCCAGGACCCTGAGATCATGACCTGAGCTGAAGGTAGAGGCTTAACCCACTGAGCCAACCAGGTGCCCTTAGTTTTCATCTTTTGGAGGCTACATTATATATTTTTCTTGCTTTATGTCTTAGTCCTCATTACTTATCTAGAACTTTGGCTCCAGGTAACTTGAGCTCCTACTTTGCACTTCCTTCTTCTCCCACCTTGGTAATCTGAAGCTTGTTGGTGCTCTGCTTTCATTCCCTAACTTGTCAACATGAATTGTGAAGAATGATTCTTAAAAGCAGGAGGTGCAGAGGACAGGAGACATACCCAGATCCTTAAGTGAGGACGATCCATTGAATCCGAAAAGTTCCGTCTACATCTCCCTGCCACGTTGATAACCAGGGAGCTCACGATATAAATTTTGACCTATTAATTCATTCAAGCATCACCGATTCATCCACTTAACCATCCATCCATGTACTCACACAACACTCATGCATTCACCATCGATTCTGTGCCAGACGTTAGGCTAAACTGAGTACTAAATGTGATAGCAGGGATTTGTAAATCTTACCACCTACTACTACCAATCTCTAGTGAAATACCTTCCCCTTCCAGTGTTTCCCTAATGTCTTCCTTGTTCTTTCCTCCGGTTGATCTCTTTTTCCTTGAACGTGTTAAACCATGAGTAGGAAAAAAATAAAAAAACTTTTGTCTACTCAGAAGATTCTTTAAGATTAGAATAGACGCCTCTGAGCAGGGACTTGTGGGACATCTTGGGCATCTACCCTAATCTTCAATAATCTGGATTAATTTCCTTATTCAACTCAGTTTGTGGTCAGATGTTTGGATTCTTCAGGAGATGACCTCACTGTATTTCTAAATTCTCAGCTCCTCGTTCCATGTCCTTATTAAATATTGACTCAACACTGGATTTCCTGAAATGAACATCTCTGTCAACAAGTAAAAGAACATCCACCTTAGTTTTACAATTCCTCGACCTTCATCACCTGACCTCCTGCCTTAGCAGTTTTAGGAGCTATATCCTACAAAAATCGATGGGATCTCTATCAGCCCCAGAATCCTTTGCAACTTATTAGTCAGTTTTAGTTATTTGTTCCATGACAAGAGCAGAGGTGGCTCCCTTGGTAGCAGACAGAAGACACATGGGAAGAATGGTACATGATCCCTAAAGGGAAGAAAAAGGAATCCTTCAGGCAAAAATCACTAAACTCTTAGATCCCCACCATCCTCAACTCTTTAGGGCGGGAAAGAGAATCACAGGGTTCTAGGAGACCAAGTGCAGGACACACAAGAAAGCTAAAATTTCACAGAGTAGAATGACTTTGAGCAGTGGTTCCCTGAGGATGCTAGTTATCTTGCAGGGAATGAATAGACCTTCATGGAAGAAAAATACCTTTATAGCAGAAAAGTGAAGGAAGGGTGGGGATGGAGTAAAGAAAGAGCTTAATGACAGTGTTACAGTTTGGTGGGGTGCTGTCTCCTGTCTAGCAATTCAGGGAAATGAGTCACTCCATCTTACGGCTCCCCTGGCCTCTTGGTCCAAGGAGACCTTTGTTTTCTGGTCTACAAAGAGGAAAAACAGAACGGAGAAAACTCATCAGTTTCCTAAAGGCCCTAGCCCAGAAGAGACAAATGTCACATCTACTTACATTCTACTGGTGAGTAGAGAAAATGTATAGTATGAGGGGGATATTAATGCCATTTTCATCATGGTCTGAAAAGTGTTCCCTTATTAACAACTCTTAAATTATATTGAACCCACAAGATTCAATGCCTATTCTTCATAAATGTTCAAAATATATGATGCTTTTGGTTACAAACATACTTCGATTTGGAAATTATTAAGCAATATAAGTAATGCAAGGCTTTTATTAATTATTTTAATATTTAATTTAATATAATATATATTACAATATAATCATATAATATTTAATTATAAATTAATCATTTATTATTTATATCATGTTAATGAACTTGAAATATACATGAAATAATAAGATTAAGTTGCCCTTCTGCTTAAAACCCCAGAGACATCTCTACTCAAAATAAAATCTTCAATGCTCTACACATCTAGTCCTTACGTGCATGTTCAATCTCTCTCCCTCCACCATCTCACTGACTCATCACACTTTTGTCACACTAGCTTTCTTTCCTGCCTTCATTCAACTCAAGAGATTTATGTCAGGACTCTTGCTGCTCCCTGTAATTCTCTTTCCTCACACCCGAGCAAACCTGTCTTTTTCAACATTTTGGTTTAACTCAAGTATCACCCATTCAGGAAGTCCTCTTAGCTGCTCTATACTACCCTCTCTTCTCTATTTACATTTTTATTATCTGATCCTTATTAGGGCAGATACTGTTCTCTGTTCACTGCTTTTTCTTAAGCATGTAGCATACAGGTGTCTGGTTTACGGTAGGCACTCAGTAGATATTAGACTAAATATGAGATAGAGTTTCCTAATATCCTAAATACGATACAGATTTTTCCTTGGTTTGATAGTCCAAAGAAAAGGTTTTGTCTTAAAAAGGCTGAAGCAGTTTATTGTAATTTTTATTGCACAGAATTAAAAAAAAGTCGTTATAAAATAGAGACCATTTAGGCACATGTTAGCATTAAGGGCATGTGTGTGTGCATAAGGGTGAAATGTACAGTGTTTATGTGAATTACCTAATTTAATAATCAAAGTGACATAAGGAATGTATATTGATGATCATTTTCTAGACAAGGTAATTCTGACTTACTAGACTTAACAAGTTTTCAGTTTATCAGGGCATAAGTCAGATGAGCTGGAATCCAGACCCAAGTCTCCTGGACCTTCCTACTGAGGTCCTTGCGTAATCAAGGCCCTCCATATTAAGAAAAATCTCTTCACAACAGCATCATTTCCATGGAACTCATCTATTAAAGCTCGTGGCCAAATAAATTCCTTTTTCCACTTAAAAATGAATCAGCTAAACTACCCGAACACCCAGTTAATGTAATTATTGGAGATAGGGAATAACACAGTGAATTCTCCAGTCCCAGTTTGGGAATCTAGCACTTCAGAATAACCTAGTTTCAAAGAAGTTTACGTTAAGAAAGAGTGCCACCTTGTGGTAAGTTTTATACCACAAGCACTCCTGCCTTAGGAAAGTTTTACAAAAGTGTGCTAAAGCATTTCCATTTTATCCCTTGCATATCTTTGAAATATGTAGATACACAAAATAAAGCAACATTCTACTAAAGATAGAGAAAACAACTACAGTCTTGGAATGCCGCTCATAATGCCGGCATAATTATGCCAGTCAACATAAGGTATGTTGTAGCTCTAGGCCTTATGTACTGTTTAGAAATGTTGGAATCCAAGTGGAAACTTTAGAGAGAGGGTTGGGATGAAGAAACAGATTGACAATCGACATGGAGCCTTTGCTCATTCCTTTCCTTTCCTAGACTAAGGAACAAGGCAGGAGCCTCATATTAAACAATGATGAGTCAAATTACAAAGTGACTTTCTATTCATTAAAGCAAGCTTCAGGATTTTTCTAAGATGCAGCCAAGAACTAGTATAAAGTTTGGAACTCGCTATCAGATGCTCAGTCTAATCTCCTCTTATAGAAATGAATACTCTGGTATTTACCCAGTGATATTTTTTTTTCCTTTCTTGTGGAAAAGTTGGAATTATCTCATTAATTATGACTGTTGCCTATTACTTTTTAAAATTTTTTTAAAAGATTTTTATTTATTTATTTGACAGAGAGATCACAAGTAGGCAGAGATGCAGGCAGAGAGAGAGGGCAAAGCAGGCCCCCCGCTGAACAGGGAGCCCAATGCGGGGCTCGATTCCAGGACCCTGAGATCATGACCTGAGCCGAAGGCAGAGGCTTAACCCACTGAGCCACCCAGGCACCCCTACTTTTTAAATTTTTAAAATTTTATTTATTTATAGAAGAGAGAGAGAGAGTGAGAGCATGAACGCAGGGTGAGGGGCAGAGGGAGAAGCAGACTCCCCGCTGAGCAGGGAGCCCAACATGGGACTCGATCCCTAGACTCCAGGATGATCATGACCTGAGTTGAAGGCAGTCGCTTAACCGACTGAACCACCGAAGCACCCTGTTGCATATTATTCTTAAATAAGACACATCAAGATCTGTGAGGATCATTTCCAGGAATGTAGATAATACTGAGAGAGGGAAAATTGGTATTCTTAAAGAATTTCCTGCACTAAATCTCTTTGCAAATTATTCTGGCTTGTTTCATGGTTCTCTAAAGATGGTGTATTCAGTATCTCAAGTTAGTGTGGGATGGGACATCCCCACTTAACCTGCATGAAGGTGAGAGTAAAATGGGTAGATGACACACTGAAAATCTCTGCTTTAAGGGAGGGAATGAAAGTAATCTGAAAACGTTTTACTTTGACGCAGTCAGCTGATATCCCACATAAAATGTAGCTACTGTCAGTGCTAACTAGTCCTACCAGCCCCCTGACTAAGGGAGCCGTGGACACTTGGGGGTCCTGGATGATGGAGAATCCCCCCTGGCCTGGGGCTAGGGGCTGCATAGGCCTTATCAGCACACCGCCTGGTTTACACTGGCAGAGATTAAATTCATTTGCTTCCTGGTGTCCTGAAATTTCTAACACATCCCAGCAAATCTAAGCTGAGCTCACCCTGGTCTACCAGAGAGATGTGATACTTAGTTTCAGCTGGTCCTTGGTCAAAAGAAAGGTGGATTTCTTCATTAGCAAGTAGAGATACCACCCGGCTAATTTGTCTGGAGTAACACATGTCACAGGATTTAACAGAATCCCAGCCACACATTCTGCTCTGGGCCATGAGCTGGGTGCCTCCTCCTGCAGGGGGAACCTGGCTGTTTGCAGTCTGGTGGACAGTTGAAGCAAACAAACAAACAACCCGAAAAACAAGAACAAAAACCCAGAATGAAAGGGGGTTTAAGGGCAAAGTGAAGTAAACACACACACAAAAGAAAGGAAACAAAAACCCACAGGGACACTGTCCTTTCTGTGATTGAAGAAAAACCTGGGACAAGATAAGGCCGGAGAAACAAACAAGTTCCAGATCATATGGGCTTAGGGCTTTACTGCCACAGCACACACGCATTGTGTATGAGTGGGACTGAGATGAGCATTTGCACACCTGCTACGTGACAATCTCCTTTAAGGCTCACGATGACTCTATATTTGCAGTCTTGGTTTTGCTGATGAGCAGTAGGATTTAAGAGGATTAAATCACTCAACTACACTGGAAAACGTGTGGCAAACCCTGCTAAAGAACCCGGTTCTATGTGCCCGCTTTTATGGAGGTTAATTTAAAATACTCAAATATATATTTGTCATTTTTTTACACACACACATGCATCCTTTAAAGACACTGAAGAATTAGAGCAGTTATGGGTGCCTTGATGGGGTGGCTCAATCGGGTGAGTGTCTGACTGTGATTTCGGCTCTGGTCACCATCTCACAGGTCTTGCTCTCAGGGTCCTGAAAACCAGCCCTGCTTTGGGCTCTGCTCTCAACAGGGAATTTGATTGTCTTCCTCTCCCTCTGCCTCTCCCCAGGCTGTGCTCTTGCCCAAGCTCCGTCTCTCTTAAATAAATAAATTAATCTTAAAAAAAAAAATTAGAGAGGTTACACTATTTCTGTGGGCTGTGGATATCGGGCTTGGCATGTGAGTAGCTGAGTGCGTAATCCGTGTCTGGGATGGAGTCTACCACCATCGGAAGATTTGCGCAGTTTGCATCTCCCTTCCTCATTCCTTCCGTCTTTCCATTTTTCTGGCCTCTCCCACCTCCATTACCTTTTCCCTGTACTCCCTTTTGAATCCTGCTTACTAACAGTGTATTCTCTCATCTTAGAAATGTTGTTGTGTACAGTTTCCATGCACAGAAGAGTAAGCGAAACCAAACCAAAACAGTAACAGATCCAGCAAATGAACTGGAGGCTTCGTATTGGCTCAGTATTTTGGAGTCTGAAGAGTCGTACTTGAGTCTTAGTTTCGGGACTAAGCTTTTGCAAAGCAGGAGAACGTCAGTTTTCTTGTCTGTATCATGAAGATAACTTTGGACTTTCTGCCTTGTAGGGTCTTTGCGAGGATCGATTGGTATATTGTACGTGCCAATGATTTGCCGCTAATAAGGAGCCATTAAAAACCACTACCACTTTCTCTGTGGGTGCTCAGATCCCTCAGCTGACCTATCGTTAGGACCCAAGTTCAAGGTTTTTTATTTTTATTTTTTAAAGATTTATTTATTTATTTGAGAGAGAGACACATGCATGGGCAGAGGAAGACAATATCCAAGCAGATTCCCACTGAGCCCAGAGCTCTATGTGGGACTCGATCTCACAACCCTGAGATCATGACCTGAGCTGAAACCTAGAGTCGGATCCTTACTTGACTGAGCCACCCAGGCACCCCTCCAAGGCTTTTAAATTAACAATTGAAGCACAGATAATGTCATGCTCTTTTGTTCAAAATCACCCTTAAATCATGAAAGAATAGCATTTGTGAAATTGTTTTGTTTTGTTTCATTTTCGTTATTACTTTGGAAAGGAGACAGTCCTTTGGCTGATTTAAGTAGTTTGGCGTCCTGTTAGCAATTCACATTTCCTCACACGTTGTCATGCCGCCATCTGCTGGAACTTAAAGAGACTGACACTAAAGACTTCAGCCCACCCAAGATGTAGAAAGACAGACAAGCTCTTAGGAGTTACAAATAAGCATCAGCTTTTGAAATAATGATTCACTCTCTTCATATATCATGATATTTCCACACAGCAAGACACTGTGTGGAACTTAAAACAATGAAATAACTCTGAAATGAAAGTTGTTTTAAGAGATTAGAAAATCCAAGAAACAGGGGCGCCTGGGTGGCTCAGTGGGTTAAAGCCTCTGCCTTTGGCTCAGGTCATGATCCCAGGGTCCTGGGATTGAGCCCCACATCAGGATCTCTGCTCAGCGGGGAGCCTGCTTCCCCTTCTTCTCTCTATGCCTGACTCTCTGCCTACTTGTCATCTCTGTCAAATAAATAAAAAAAAAAAATCTTAAAAAAAAAATCTTAGAAACAAGATATAGAACATTATTACTGTGTTATGGTTTGAATTCAAATGCAAAATGTGTATGTAAGTATATAGTTGCACAGTTTTAATAGAAGATATTATACATGCTGACATTTCAACTCTTAACACTTTGAAGCAAAAGGCTTGGTTGAGGTAAAGGTATTATTTTAAAAATGTCTATATTGTTTGAATTTCTATCTTGTACTATTATTATTTTTATTTTATTTTTAATAAAATAATTGGAGTTATATGGATAGACTTTGAAGTCATTTGCTTCACTCTTATATTTGCTCATATTTTAAAATTATGTTAGTTAATGTGTTTTTAAGGTATAATTCCTTTCTTTATGCTCCTCTCACATTTTGTCTGTATTTATACTACTTTTGAAAATTTGGCTTTGGCATAGTTACTATAACAACGTATCTTACATTTTCCAGAAAAAAAAAAAAAAACCCATGATTTCAAATATGCTGGCCTCTTGTCCCCAACAATTTCTTGTGTAGTGTTTTAGACTTTAAAGCCTCGGGGTGCCTGCGTGTCTCAGCTGGTTAAGCGTCTACCTTCAGCTCAGGTCCTGGGATCCAGTGGGATCAGGCTCCCTGCTCAGAGGGAAGCCTGCTTCTCCCTCTCCCACTCCCCCTGCTTGTGTGCTCTCTCATTCTCTCTCTCTCTGTAATAAATAAATAAAATCTTAAAAAAAAAAAAAAAGCCTCTTTCTTACAATCATAGTAGGTAGATTGGAGTAACAGGCTTTGCTACTAGCGGTGTGACCTGCTCCTTTCTTAGGAAAACAGAGAATGTACCAGAAACCTTGGGGAAAGTTACTTAATGTCTAGGTGCTTCCCTTTCTTTTTGTACCATGAAGATAACATTATCTGTCTTAAAGGGTGTTTCTGAAGCTTATAGATCATGAAGCATATATGAAGCATCTAGTATTCATAGTTATTACAATTGTGTGTGTGACTGTTGGGTGTGTACGCTGTGTGTTTCTGTCGCCCTCCCTAGTTTGAAGTTTCGAAGCTCAGATAAGTCTTATTCATCCTCAGCTCCTCAGAGCTAGCAGAGTGTGTCACAGAATAATTACGCTAACACAATACAATAAGCAATAAATATGATCTATAATTATTTTCTTACTAATATATACTAGAAATATGTATTATACTAATATACACCAATTACTCATATATGTTACTAATACATGTAATAATAATTCTGTTTGGTGGTGCCTGGGTGGCTCAGTCATTAAGCGTCTGCCTTTGGCTCAGGTCATGATCCCAGGGTCCTGGGATCGAGCCCCGCATTGGGCTCCCTGCTTGGCGGGAAGTCTGCTTCTCCCTCTCCCACTCCCCTTGCTTGTGTTCCCTCTCTTGCTGTCTCTCTCTGTGTCAAATAAATAAATAAAATCTTTAAAAAACCACCAAAAACCTCTTTGAATTAATTTCCTAAGAGTTTAGGAGAGAATTGCCATAAAAATAACGTCTATGTGTGAAGAAAGACTAGGATGTGAAGGTGACCCTCTTCAAAATTTGAATTTTGTACCCCAGTTATTTTTCTCTTTAAGGTATCTTTTGACTAAGGCTTTTTATTTGTTTATGCATTTTTGGTGAAATTATTGTTATAATCCTTCCAACAGAACGTGTATTATTTTCACCACCTATAAATAGAGCAGGGTACTGAGCACATGAATTTATATCTGAACGTAACATTTTGCACCGGTTTTAGAATGTTACGGCGTAACTAGCTTTCATCTTCCAGCATGGGGACTGGTTTATTTACCTTAGCACCCCATGCATCTAGCATAGTAATCAGAATCAAAGTACTCCATTTACCCATTTACACATATTACATATAATTACCAAGTACGATGACTTGCATATTAAGAAAGTTTTATAAAACTCCCCGTTTCCTTTTTACAGATACATTGAGAAATCAAATCAACTTGGTATAAAGGGGGTAGTAGAAGTAGAAAGTAGAAAGTTGGAATCCCCCAAACATAGCTACATTAAATTTTCTACCATTTGGCCATCTGGCAGATTGAAGCAGGCTAACTTCCATTTTGGAAAAATAAAGAAAGAGTGGCATTTCTTTCCCACTAGTGTTGCAGATTAAGTCAGACTCTCCATTCATAAAGTATAATTTAGGACTGCGTCTGGTTACCTGTAACAGATAACTCAGCCAAGGCTGGTTTAAACGTAAGGGTGTGTTTCTCTCACTCAATGCCAAGTTCAGAGGTCAGCTGCTGGCACTGGTTCAGCCGATCTACCCTGTCCAACCACCACAGTTAGCAGCATGGCTCTATCTTCAGAATGTTCTCAGAATCATGGTCATGAGGTGGACCATGGTGATACAGACACTATGTCCATGTTCAGAGCAAGAAAAAGAGGAAAAGGCAGCTGTGCTGTCTCCTTCTGCTCCTTTCTTAGGAAAACAGAGGATGTACCGGAAACCTGCGGGAGATTTCCACTTATACCTCATTGCCAAGAACTCTCTCACCTGACCGCCTCCAAATGTGATTCTGGGAAGTGAGTATGCATCCCTGACACACTGTATAGTGGGAGTGAACGAGGAATGAGGGAGCTGGGACTGGGTGTGGTTCCCTAATCTACAGAATCTGTGAAACACTGAAATTCCAAAGTGCAATCCCAAAGCATAGAGTATATAAGGTCCTCCACAGTCTAGCCTCGCCTGATCTTCTGTTCTGTCTAATAGGATTCTTTTCTTTGGTTGGGATCCTTTACTGTTCTTCAGAGGCTGGGTGAGCATCCCTGCTTCTGCAGCGTGTGTCTGACCCCCTCCCTGACACCCTTTTCTCATGCATCCTCCCTGATGATTGGTTCAAGTCCTGCTTGCCTCATGAAACCTTCTCCCCTGGTCTGTCTCACACCGATTTTTATATTTTAGAAATGCACTGGTAGGGTGCCCTATTAAATAAGTGATACTTTCATAGCTTTTCAATTTTAGAGTGTGAATAATATCCCTATGCTTTACAGAAAAAAAGAGATGAATTTGGAACTGAGCGTTCAATCATTTTCAATAGGAAAGTCAGAGGACTTTTAGAAGTTCCTACTTTCCTTAGGAAGGCACGATCAATGCCACCTAATAAGATTTAAATCCTTTTCCAAGGCACCTACTAGGAAAGAGAATGAAGTTGCTTGCATACAATTTCTATAATTCAGTGACTCTTCTTCATAATTTATAGACTAAATTCATATGAAAATTTCTGGACCTATTCCTAAGTGTAATGATCCTTATCAGCTTTTAGGACCCTGGATCTGCATTCATTCAAGGGTCTCAGGTGATTGTGAACCAGAAAATCTCTTGACCACATTTTGAAAGTTACCACCACCTGGAAGGGGGAACCATTAGAAAAGCCACAACCACAGACAGTGGGTGAAAGTGAGAGCTCCAGCCCTTTTGTGGTTGGGTGAATAAGCAATGACTACGATGGCCTGTGAATCTTTGTCAGGACGATCCAGACATTGTGAAATAAGATCAATATGAGAAACAACAAAGGAACTATGGATTAAAACATTTTGGCCATTATGGATAGTAAATACATATAATTCTCATAAAAGAAATGGGAACTCAGGCAGTTTCTTTTTTTCAAAGTGTATTTATCAAATACATTTACCAAGTTTCAAAAGGTGAATGTGGAGTTTCCTTTCAAGCAGTATGGGAGACTGGATGTACAGAGAAACTGTTATAATTTGGTGTTCCTATAATTTGGTGTTCCTAAAGGAACTACAATTAATACTGTAGTGTATACGTGACATTTGCCAAGAGAATAAGTCTCAAGTTTTCACACACACACACACACACACACACACACACACACACACACACGGTACTGAGATGGCCTGATGGATATGTTGACTGTGGCACCATTTCACAATGTATACAGATATCAAAACATCAGGTTGTATATCTTAAAAAAAAAATTTCTATGATCAATTACATCCCAAATATTGGACAGTAGCTTTAGTTTTGAAAATGTCTGTCAAACCTTGGTGGCACAAATAAGGCAGGCGGTACCAAGCTTGGGGTAAAAGCAGATTGGGATGAGGAATCAGGGATTTGCAATTAAGCTGGAGTCCCCCAAAGGAAACACAATCATGTAGTTATGTAAGTCTGTCCTACAGAGGGAGGTGGTGTGAGTATTTGTATCTCTCTGAATGGAGTAGGCAAAAAATGGAAATGTCCCCACAGAATTCCTAACCATATAAATGTTTGGAGTCAAATTTCGTAACTCCTGAATGGCCTGATCAAACTCAAGCTAGATTGCTTAGTATTCCTGTCTTAGTTTATGTGGGCTGTTGTAACAAAATACCACTGGCAGGGTGGCTAATGAACAACAGATATTTATTTCTCACAATTGTGGATGCTGGAAAGTCCAAGGTCAAGGTGTCAGCCCGGTAACTTTTGATGAGGATTCTCTTTCTGGTTCATAGCCAGAGCTGTCTTGTTGAGTCCTCATATGGTGGAAGGGGCTAGAGATCTTTCTGGATTCTCTCTTAACGGGATACTAGTCCTATTTATTAGGGTTCTACCTTCATGGCTTACACAACTCCCAAAGACCCCACCTACTAATACCATCACATTTGACATTAGGCTTTCAACATAGGAATTTGGTGGGGTAAGACATAAATATTCAAACTTAGTATTCTGCCCCTGGCCTCTCAAAATTCATGTCCTTCTCACATGTAAAATACATTCATTCCAACCTAAGAGCACCCAAAGTCTTAGCTTGTTCCGGGGTCAACTCAAAAGGCCACATCCTGTCTCATCTACATTTCACCGAAAGCAGTTATGAGGGAGACTCAAGAGCCCATTCATCCTAAGGCAAATGGCTCTCCAGCTACTAAGATTTCATCTGAGTTAATCAACTCAGATGAAATCTTACGTGCTTCCAAAGATAATGGCGGGCAGGCATGGGATGGACATTCCCATTCCAAAGGGAGAAATAGAGAAGTAAGATGGAGTACGCCATTCCTCTTATCCTAAGGATCTGTTCCAAGACCCCCCATGGACACGCGAAACCCCAGCTCGTACCAAACCCTTTATGTACCAAGTATTTCCCTGTACCTGCACACCAACGGTAAAGTTCAGTTTGTCAACTAAGCCCAGTAAGAGACTAACGATATCTAATAACACAATCGTGGCATAAATTGTACTGCACTCACCCTCCTTCTTGAGGTGCTGGGAGATGATAAAATGCCCCCGTGGTGAAAGGACGAGAGGTACGTGACGCACGGCAACCGAGAGTTAGGAGACCATTGACCTTCTGTTGCTTTGTCAGGAGGAGGAGCATTGCTTCCAACTGGAGGTAATGATGAAACTGCAAAAAGCAAAACCACAGATACAGCAAAGCCACTGGAAAGGGGTGTTGCAGCAGCAAGTCCAAAGGAAGACCAAACCCTAACAAAGCAAGCAACATTCAACCCCAGGGCTTGAGAGCAATCCGCCTTGACTCTGTATCCCACATTCTGGGCTCACTGAGGCTGCAGTTGAATCTCCAAAGCTCTGGGGGCTGCCCCTGGGATTCTGCCAGGCACAGCTCACGCTGAGATTCTCCTGGTTGGGCTGGAATTGCATGCCCGCAGGCCTACTAGTATGGGGTTCCTGAAGACCCTTCCCTGCTCCCATGGCTCCGCTGGGCAATGCCCCACAGGATACTCTGCAGTCCTTTCGCTCCCATAGCGGCCCTCCGCATGGGTGGAGGTGCTCCAAGATATTCTTTAAAATCTAGGTGGAGGCAGCTGTGCCTTCGTGGCTCTTTGCATCCTGCAAGATGGTGCAGAAAGCAACCCCGTGTAGGGGTGGCCAGAACCGGGGCACCCAGACCTGGGACAGTTGAGGATTATGGTGCCAGATTTGGGATTCTAGAGCTGAACCCCAAGATGTGAGGTGGTTCTGGGGTAGCAGAGGCTCTTTTTTTGATTCCCACCCCCCACTCTGCCCCGGGGTGCCTTCTATTCTGCTCCACTGATGGGTGATGGGAGGGCCTGCCCTGAAGATTTCTGAAATGCCCTCAGGGCTATTCTTTCATTGTCTTAGAAAATGGGTTTTGACTTGTTTAGATGGCGAACCAATCTCCTCATCACCTTAATGAGTAGCTCCTAGTTTCTGTGGAGGTGGTTGATCTGTACCAATCTCTGTCAAACGGGGCCACCACCTTTGTGTTCTCTAATTAACACGATTTCTTATTTCTTTCAGTATGGATCGACTGAAAATTTTCCAAATATCTGAGTTGTTTCCTTTTTGATCAACCATTCTGTCTCCAAATCACTTCCCTCTTCTTGAATTTTCGGCAAGCGTTCAAAAGAAGCCAAGCTGTTCCTTCAACACTTTTCATGGCTGTAGTTTCAGCCAGATATCCAATTTCATGGCTCACAATTCTACCTTCCATGGGACACCAGGACAAAAGCGCAATGCAGCCAAGCTCCTTGCCACTGCAAAGCAAGGATCGTCTTTCATCCAGTTGCCAGTAACATGTTCCTTCTTTCCATCTGAGACCTCATCAGCACGGCCTTTACTATTTCTCCCAACATCCTGTTCATGACCTTTTAGTTATGCTTTGAGTAGACTGAGGCTTTCTCTACAGCTCTCCTTTTCTGAGACCTCACCAGCTTGGCCTCTCAGAGTTCGTTCAGAGCCCTGTGGGGTTTTTCAAACATGCATCTTCAGGCTTTGCCCATAATTCAATGCCAAAGCCACCTCTACATTTTTTTTTTTTAGGTATTTGTGACAGCAGCCACACTCTCGGTATTGGTACCAATTTTCTGTCTCAGTCTGTTTGAGCTGCTCTAGTACAATACCACAGTCTGGGCGGTTTGCAAACAGCAGAAATTTATTACTCACAGTTCTGGAAGCAAAAAGTCTGAAATCAGGGTGCTGGCATGATTGGGTGAAGGCTGTCTTCTGGTCACAGACTTCCCACTGTATCCTCACATGGCAACATGAGGCACGGTATCTCTTTGGAGCTCCTTTAATAAGGCGGTAATCCCACTTCTGAAGGTTCCAGCCTCCTGATTTAAACACCTCCCACACAAAAGGCCCATCTGCTAATAGCAAGACTACTGGAAGTGAAGATTTCAGCATATAGATTTGGAGGCGGATACAAACATTCAGCCCATAGCAGCTTCCCTCAAAAGATAAGGTTGTCTCCTAGGTAAAGTGAGGGTAAACTTAATCTAGAAGAAAGGAATTTAAATGCAGGCTTAGACAACTCCTACAGTTAATATTTCAAGGAACACAAGCCCACAATAAAAAAAACCACAAGCACGAGAAAGGACAAACTCCACCCATGTGTCTGGGCCAGGATGACTTGTAAGGACTGCATCCCATGCCCTCTGCTTTCAGGTGGAGCCAATCAGGGTGGAGCCTTGGCAGAGAAGGAATGGGAGTTGATCCTGCAGGGTGACTCAGTCTAACTTTATTTTTCTACAGAAAGTCATGGCTTATCACAAGGTGGACTGCAGCACACAGCTCTCTGTCTCTCTGAGTGCTGGAAACCACTCCGTCTCCTTGTTCCTTAGGACCTATGATGTTACTGCGTCTGCTGCTGTAGATTTGGTTGCTGCCTGTGTCCTGGGTCCCCTTGATCCGTCCATTTTTTTTTTTTAATTTACATTTAAAATTGTTAAAGATTTTATTTTTGGGTGCCCGGGGGCTCAGTCAGTTGAGCATCTGTGCTCGGTACAGGTCATTATCCTGGAGTCCCAGGATGGAGTCCCACATCAGGCTCCCTGCTCAGTGGGGAGGCTGCTTCTTCCTTTGGCCCTCCCCCCTTTCGTGCTTCCTTGCCTGTGCATGCTCTCTCTCAAATAAATAAATTAAATCTTTAAAAAAATATATTTTAATTTTAAGTAATCTCTACACCTAGCATGGGGCTCGGATTTACAACCCTGAGATCAAGAGTTCACGCTCTACTGACTGAGTCAGGCAGGTGCCCCTGTCCAAGTTTTAAATAGATATTTTATATACAACATCATTCTCTTTGGATTTTGCTATTTGAGTGGGCCATTTATTTCTTGTTTTCCATCAGTATAAAGAGAACTGGGAGATAGAGTGAGATAGGCTAATATGGGTATAATCTGAATTCTATGAGTAAATGACAGGAGAAACACAATGAAAAATATGTAACATATAAAAATACAAACACAAAACTGATAAATATCCAGCACTGATTAAAGATCGTAAGCCTCAGATATGGGAAGAAGAATGTATACCAAGTAAAATTAAGTTAAATTCCATCTATGTAAAACAGATACTGCGGAAAAAGAATTAAAGCTCTTAAAAATCTGTCAGGATGAAAAATGGGTCACACAGACATGAGTGGAAGTGAAGCTGATGCCTTTCTCTTCAGTAGCAACAAAAGAAGCCAGAGGCTATAGAGGCTGTAGAATAATAGATTTAAAAGAATGAGGAAAAACAGCAGTCTAGAATTATAGACTTGGGAAACATGTTTCAAGCATGAGGGTCAAGCAAATACAGTTCCAGACTAATACAAACTGAGAAAGTTTATTACCAATAGACGCTAGCGAAGGAATGTTTCACAAATGCGGTCCCTGCAGGAAAACCTGACAGTACCAAGCTCTGAAGATCATGGTCTAGGGTCTTGGGATAGGTAGACCTGTGGGTAAGCCTGAACAAATATTAATTATACAAATTGATAATAACACCTCTAATTGGTGGAGTTAAAAAAAAGAGAGAGATTTGGGCGTCTGGGTGGCTCAGTGGGTTAAGCCTCTGCCTTCAGCTCAGGTTATGATCCCAAAGTCCTGGGATAGAGTCCCTCATTGGGCTCTCTGCTCAGCAGGGAGCCTGCTCCCCCCCCCCCACCTCTGTCTGTCTCTCTGCCTACTCGTGATTTCTCTCTCTCTGTCAAATAAATGAATAAAATCTTAAAAAAAAAAGAGAGAGAGAGAGATTTAAAAGCTTCAACAGCAGGCTGGGGTTCCTGGGTGGCTCAGTCGGTTGAGGCTCAGGTGGTGGTGTCATGGGTTATGGGGCTGAGCCCCATGTTGGGCTCAGCCAGGGTTGGGGGACAAGGGGAGTCTGCTTGAAGATTTGTTCCTTTTGCCGCTCCCCCCACTCATGTGTGCCGGTGCGTGTGCTCTTTCCAAATCAATCAATCAATCTTTAAAATCTTCAACAGCAGGAGATATAATTTGGGGGACATATACTGCCATATATTAAATAAACCTCCACTTATGGTAAGAATCGCAGTGGATGGTTATGAGTTTGTACAGTACAGCTCCGCTTGTGTTTCCGTGGTAGAGATTTATGGCAACCACGTTTTGCCTTCAGAGAGGAAAGCGCGAGCCCAGAATGGGCTGAGATACTGAGGAGGTACGTTTTCCTGATGATTTGGGACAGGTCTCAGGAGGGGCTGCTTTCCTCCAAGTTACATCCTTTCCTCCCAGAGAGGCAGCTGGAAGGGGAGGTAACTTCCAAATTGGAGACGAGTTTCACGTGCAAACGGGCCGCCTAATAATAATTAAAAACAGGATTACCAGCCAGCACAAGCATTCCCTTACAGCACTTTGGGGTTTTCTCTAATTGAAATAGATTTCTCTTTATGACTTCCGCAATCCAGTACAATGGCAGACTACATTTGATGGGTGGAAAAGGTCAGAGAGTCTGTCTTTTGACTCGCTGCTTTGGTTGTGAAGGCACGGGATAGTACAATGAATTCCCCTTCTTTGCAGTGCGGGGCCAGTCCGGGAAGTCAACTGGTCTCACTTTGGTTTGAATGCTTCCTATGGGCAGGGTCTGATTTCTTTCAATCATGCTTTCCGCTCTCGCTCCACAACTGGCTGGCCCTCCACTTGCCTTGTTATTTCTTAATGCTCTATTAAAGCCCCATATTCAAAGCCCAGACTTCTCCTTTCTGTCCTACAGAAATAACTGACTTTGGGCCCCACGTTTCAAGGGCAATATAGGCAGTTTAATAACCTAGAAAGGTTTTCATCATTTCTTTCACTCAACATCTTACCATTACCCATGAGATATAAAAAATAAAGAGACTGCTTTTCACATTGATTTGCTTTGCTCAGAGCAGAATTCAGTCTTTGGTCTTACTTCAGAGACAAGTACGGGTCTTGATACATCCGGTTGCTTCCCTGAAAACTAACGGCTCTCAGTTCACCTCACGGAAAGTTCCAGAAGTGTGTGGCACTTTGGGAGACTTGGGTTAATCTGCTACATACAATCTTTCAGGCTGCCTCTCTGCTGCTTATCAGCATTATGCTCTGACATGAAACAAATTTGGCCTCTAAAAATATTAATTTGTCTTTCTCAAAGGAACTTGACTGTAAGACCTGATTTTTTTTTTTTTTCAGAGCAGGATTTCTATCAAACGATGCCAAAGGAAAAATAACTTTCCTAATAAAAATTTCCACAAACAACGCAGCACAGAGGTTGAAGACTCAAGATCCTTCAGTTTTGGAATTAACAGCCTTCACAGAATTAAACAAATTTCTATGGGTAAGGGCTCAGGTGACCTCCATCTGTCATGGAAATTCTTTGTTTTGTTAATGTCACACTTAACCTTGTAGTTAGTGAAATTCACTTGATCTGTTTTGGGAGGTGGCCTGGGTTTCTATATTCCACATAAGGCACTGAAGGAATTCTGTATTTTGTAAATCTGAAATATGTGCCCGTTCAGGCAAGAAACCTTCCTCTTTATTTACAAATAGAGAGATCCATATTTATTTAAAAAAGCTGTATCTCCACTTCCTCATATCAGGGAGATCGTATGATAGTTGTCTTTCTCTGATTGACTTATTTCGCTAAGCATGCAACATGGGGGGTTAGGGGTATAGGAGAAGAATAAATGAAACAAGATGGGATTGGGAGGGAGACAAACCATAAGTGACTCTTAATCTCACAACAAACTGAGGGTTGCTGGGGGGAGGGGGGTTGGGAGAGGGGGGTGGGGTTATGGACATTGGGGAGGGTGCGTGCTATGGTGAGTTCTGTGAAGTGTGTAAACCTGGCGATTCACAGACCTGTACCCCTGGGGATAAAAATATATGTTTATAAAAAATAAAAAATAAATTAATTTTAAAAAAAGCAAAGCTGTTAAATTTTATTTTTTAAAAAATTTTAAAAGATTTTATTTATTTATTTGACAGAGAGAGAGAGATCACAAGTAGGCAGAGCGGCAGGCAGAGAGGGGGAAGCAGGCTCCCTGCTGAGGAGATAACCTGACCGATGTGGGACTAGATCCCAGGACCCTAGACCATGACCTGAGCTGAAGGCAGAGGCTTAACCCACTGAGCCACCCAAAGTTGTTAAATTTTAAAATAATTTTTTAATTTGGAAATACCCTTCCTAAGGATAGCAAAGTACACAAAAATACACATGTGCAGTTTGATAAATTCCCATGAAGTGAACACCCATATAACCACTGCCCCAGTCAAAACAGAAGTTGACAACAGTCTAGAAGCACCTCTCAGGACCCCTCCCAAATGTTAAACCCCTTTTCTTCCCAAATGTAGCCATTATCTTGACTTCTGTTAGAATAGCTTAGTTTTCCTTGCCTTGGAAATATATTTAATTGGAGTCATTATGTATACATAAATATGTAGATGTAGATATGGGGATTTCTGCTGGTTATACCTAGCAGGAGACTGTGGGATCTGTGTGTCACGTGTCTGTTCAAATTTGCAGTGAATAAAATGCTCTTTTTAAATAGTTGCACCCATTCACTCTCCTGTAAGGAGTGTGGAGTCCCTTTTGTTCCAAGCTGTTAGTGGTGATTGGTGGTGCCATTTTTTTCCCCAGTTTTAGCTATGTTGGTGTGCATGTACTGATATCTGATGGAAGTTTTAATTGGAATTTTCCTGATGATTAATGAAGTTTGAGCACATTTTCAATTGGTCTCTTCTTTGTACCTCCTGCCCATTTAAATATTATGTTGCCTACACATTTTCTTATTGTTTCATAGGAGTTTTCGAAACGTCCTCAATATGAGGCTTTTCTTGGTTATTTGTGTTCATGATATATTTTGTATGCCGTATTTTGATGACCTCTTAATTTTAAAGCCACTCATGCCATGGATTTCTTCCTTCAAGGTTAATGCCAAATACACACACACACACACACACACACATATACATACAGTCCTCCTATACCAAGGCAATGGAGATATTTTCCTATAGTATCTTCTGGAAGTTTTATTCTTTTGCTTTTCTTACTGAGAGCTATGGTTCATCTGGAATTACATTTTGTATGATATGATAGGTAAGTTTTATTTTTTTTTTCCATATGATTTTACAGATTACAGAAGTCCTAGGAATTCCTCTCAAGCTTCTCAGAGATTGACACTACACATTTATCTTACATTATTTCCCTTGCATTAGAATACAGCATTCACAGGCGCTCTAGTAGCCCCGTCAGTTAAGCATCTGCCTTGGGCTCAGGTCCTCGTCTGGGGTCCTCAGGAGGGAGTCAGCTTCTCGCACTCCCTCTGCCCCTCCCACCCTTCATGCTCTCTCTCTCAAATAAATAAAATCTTAGACAATGAAATAAAATAAAATACAGCACTCATATTTTACAAGTTAGCATTCAGTACCCATTTATTATTTACTGTTCAGACTTCAGCAAAACTTGTTTTATAGAGGAAAGGGGATGAAAAGGGTACTGAGCATTCATTAAAATTCTCTATGTCAACCAGATTTCCTCTGGAGAAGGTCACATCTGTGTGTATGGGTTAACAAATCAACATCAGCTTTGCACTATAAGATAAATCCATTAATAAATCCATCATTGGACTTTGATGGGTGTTTAGATTCTTTCTCAAAAAACATTTTTCCGGGGCACCTGGGTGGCTCAGTGGGTTAAGCCTCTGCCTTGGGCCCAGGTCTGGTCTCAGGGTCCTGGAATCGAGCCCCGCATCAGGCTCTCTGCTCAGTGGGGAGCTTACTCTCCCACCCTGCCCCCCGCCTGCCTCTCTGCCTACTTGTGCTCTCTCCCTGTCAAATAAATAAATAAAATCTGAAAAAAAAAAATCTTTCTACTTCTTGAATAACATTTTTGTATTTCCAAATTACGTGTGATTTCAACCAAGACCAGTCCTTACAGAATAAATGAATTACTGAAATTACTCTTTTCTAATTAAAATCATTTTTTATCTTTGAGAATGATTAAAATCTCTTGTCAAGCACATTGCTCTAATCAAGTGTATAGGATACATATAGAGGATTATCTCTACTTTAAAAAAAATAATTAAAAGTATTTGTTTTACATGGATTGAATAGTAATTTCAGTGTCTCCAGCCAGAATTTGATACACATATAATGTCCAAAAACATTTAATGCCAACAGTTAAACTCATTGTATTCATTGTTTATTAATTTGATAAATGTCAGGGTGAGAGCAAATTTATGGTACTATAAATAAGAAGAATGCATTAAATAGAATTAATATTAATACCTATAATCACTTGTCAAATCTCAAAAATTTATATTCCCACCTTGTAATGCAACCAAAGTTATGTTAAAAATTGTATTTTATACGTATTTTGACTTATTACACATGAAAGTATAATTATAAAACATGAATAATTTTAACATGAAATAATAATAAAGTTATGGTTAATTAAAATATTGATAGTTGAAGTTTAAGTATTGAAGGACTAAAAATGAAATGAGTTTTGGATAGAGCTTTTTCAAAGAAGCATTATTTTATTTTATTTTTTTAAGATTTTAATTATTTATTTGACAGAGGGAGAGATCACAAGTCGGCAGAGAGGCAGGGAGAGAGACAGGAGGAGGCAGGCTCCCCGCTGAGCAGAGAGACCGATGCTCCATCCGAGGACCCTGAGACCATGACCTGAGCTGAAGGCAGAGGCTTAACCCACTGAGCCACCCAGGTGCCCTCAAAGAAGCATTATTAATGGCATCTTTATAAGTCCATTATCTTCTCTTTATTATAAACTGGAAAAATAAAATAATTTGAAAGGTATATTTTAAAAACTTACTGTGCTTCTTTTATTCAGTATTATTACTGTTTATTAAAATCTCTTTCCTCAGAGTTGTCCTCTTCTAAGCCATGATCTATGCCTAGTTTGCAGCTGATTGTACTGAAATTTCAATGTGTCTAAAATTAAGCATAAAATATTTCCCTCCAAATGGGTGTTCTTCTTCCCATTCCTCTCTCTGTTTGATTTGAAATTTTAGATCTACTTTAGCTTTTCATCTCTTTCATTCACTTATTTCCAAAAGATCACTATGTCTCACTGATTTTAACGTATCTTTGTCCTCATCAACTCCCCTGAATCCTGACACTGACCTCCTAATGGTTTTCTGCTCTTGGATTGGTATTTTCAGTCCATCTTTTATACGACTGAAACATTTATTTTTAAACCTCTATGATTTGAATAAAACCATGTTCAGAATAAAATCTTCAAATAACTAGATCTTGCACACGACTCCTGGAGTTTTCCAAATTTATCTCCAAATCCCATCAGTACATTCTTTTTTCTCAGCAATCTTTGACATCTGAATTCACTCTTGCCCCACCGTCTCAAAAGAATACTTTGTCTTATTTGCAAGGCCCCACACCATACTCTTCAATTTCAGCCTTGGTCTTGTTCTAAGGGCATATTTCTGCTGTTCAAACTTTTGTTTTATGAGGAGTTAATGAGAGAAGAGAGACAGAGAGAAACATGGGAAAGGAATCACAGAGTCAGTAACTGTTCCCTTCACCACACTGGCCCTCATTTTTCTACCACATTTAATCTTGTCCATCTCCAAATCCAGGAACCTATGTGCACAGTCAGATAAAATGACCCTCTTACTGTTAAAAAAAAGGAGGGGCATATTAATAGCATTTACAAATGTAGTTCATGTGTTCTTAGGGCTATCCAAGAACATCACTGTGATGAATGTGATGAGTTACTCAGATGCCCAGTGAAAGAAAGATGTGCCCTACCATCTGGGAGTGCTTCTGAAATAGTGTCTTTACCTGCCAAGTTTCCTGCTCAGGGTCATGCCCATCCCAAGACGGACAAGAGATTTAGCTCCAGATTCCCCATGTGTTCAGCTGAGGTTGTTGCTGGACCTAAATTAGCAGCTCAGTGTCCCTCTCTGCCCAGTCTGGCTTTCTCTACTACCTCCACTTCTCTCTCTCTCTCTCCCTCTGTATCTATTTATCTTAGAGCAAAGCAAAGAGGACCTCATTAAAAAATAATAAAAAAGTAGAAGTTTCTTATTTCTTCTAGGAAGCAAACTCATTTCAAGGCTCCATGAATCATCTATTTATCTATCCTAAAAAGTTCAAGATTTGCAAAAAACAGCATGATGCAAGATACCCGTCTGCTCCGAGTGCAACGCCCCGCACTTTGATCATTCTCATAGGGAGGAAGCACTTGGTGAGACTTTCTCTGTATTGCAATTTCAGACTTGGAATGGTTTCAAGATATATAAGAGGATAAATTCCATGTTAATTCTAACAGATCAATGTTGTTTCTTCAGACAGAAGTAACACAGATTAAAAAGTTTCAAGTTGTATTCTTGAAAATTTATTTAGTTTCTGGACATATTTCTTCATTAACTTTTCTTTTTTTGTTGTTAAAGATTTTATTTATTTATTTGACAGAGATCACAAGTAGGCAGAGAGGCAGGTGGTGGGGGGGAAGGCTCCCTGCTGAACAGAGAGCCCGATTTGGGGCTCGATCCCAGGACCCTGGGATCATGACCTGAGCTGAAGGCAGAGGCTTTCCCACTGAGCCACCCAGGTGCCCCTCTTCATTAACTTTTCTAAGAGATTGCTGCAGACATTAAATCCACATTTATGTTTTATTACTGTTATGGTTTATTGGGTGCAAGTTTTCTTGCTGTCAATGACTAAAAATTTCTCTATGTAAGGCTTAATTCCTTCTGTGTACTTACTAGATTTATACTAACCTTAAGAGAAGACATTGTGATTAATATTTAAATAATGCAGATAACAACAACTATTAATACATTGTTTGCTTAGCCCCTCACTTACTCATGGGGTGATGCTTTCCCTTGTTTTGCTGTTAATTTTCACAAGGTAGATTAAACCACATTCATAAAATCAGAACTACTGCTTGTGAAGAGATAGGGGCAAAATATTCCCTAATGCAATGTTAAGCATAATGCCCCTGAACTTTAAAAATTGGCTTTGTTTAATGGGGATTAATCCTTCTCTTTCAGCTGTTGATATGCTGTTCTAGTTCTGCCAAATGTATAATTAAAATGAATTCAGAGTCCAGTGGATAAAGTTTAAAGAAGTGAGATATGAGTTTTATTTTAAAATGCCAATATTTACCTTACCTCAGAAGTCTTTTGAACTGACTTAAATTTATGATAAAGAATTTTAGGTATTAACTTAAAAAATGTATGATGTAGGGTAGAGATCTCTAAGATTCTTTTAGGAGATAACTAAACAGCTCATTTTGAAAACCACTGAGCTAAGGAGTATCTGTGTTTGTTTTCTAAAATCACAGTTGAACTCGAGCACATTTCATCACCAAAACAAAACAAAACCAAAAAAAAAAACCCATTTCCCAACCAGTCAATTCCAGTCCTACCTCCCAGTCTTAGACAACTACCAGTCTGCTCTCTGTTTCTAGAAATTTGCCTTTTCTGGGCATTAGACAAAAATGGAGCCATATAGTATATATTCTTTTGCATATAAATTCTTTTTTTTGGCATATATATTCTTTAATTAACATAATATTTTCTAAACTTATCCCTATTAACATGCATTTTATTCTTTTTTTAAAAGATTTTTTTATTTATTAGAGAGCATGAGTGGGGGGAGGGGCCCAGGGAGCAAGATAAACAGACTCCCCGCTGAGCAGGGAGACCAAGGTGGGGTTGGATCCCAGGACCCTGAGATCATACAAGAGGAAGGCAGGTGCTTAACCAACTGAGCCACTCAGTGGCCCCTACATTTTATTCTTTTTTTATTGCTGATCTGCACCCCACCGTGTTGGCACAGCATTAACTGGTTAGTTGCTTGTCCCAAAGTAGATAATAACCATAGGCTAGCGAGCCACTGGACCTTCCTGTTCGCTTGTCTCTGAGGTTGTCACTCGGATAAGAAGTAAGCTAAACCAAGGAAGCTCTCTCTGCAGAGGCAGCAAAGCTGTTGGATTTCATAGCTTGGCCTGTCCTGGTTGAACTGTTGCCGAGACAGAGCTTCGGGCGGTGGGAGGCTCGGGAGCCCCAGCTGTTAACTGCTACACTAATGCTCTTCTCACCTGAAGCTCAGTCGTTTTTATGAGTAAAGGCTTCTGTTTGGGCAAGTGTTTCCCAAGTGCTAGAATGGTGGCTTTTGACCCTTCTATACAGCTTCATAGTTGTATTCTTGAGGAAAGGATTGGCCAATCACCTTCCTCCATCATGTCCAAAGTCAGAGCTCATCATGACATTTGAAGTCACAAAACATCATGCTTTAAAAACACATTTGTAATTAGGGTATGTGTTGTGTAATATATTAATCAAATACCATCATTCAAAGGTGAAAATTCTAGGTTTAAAAAAAATATGGATGATACTAGCACACAGTTAACATGCGAAGCCATGAAATAAATAAGCCCACGTGAGAAGTGAGTATATTTAAAAAAGAGATCCTAGAGTTAAGCCCTGGGCTATTTAAATATTTAGTTGTTGATGAGCTGATGCGGAAACAGCAAAGGAGACAAACAGAAGGGCCACTGAATTGTGGAGAGGAATCAGGAGTAACGTCCATAAGCCAACTGGGGAGAAATAAAAAAGCATTTCAAGAAAGAGAGAATTTGACAGGGTTAAATCTTGCCATAGGCCAAATGATCTGAGGACTGATATGAGAACATGAGATTTGGTTACATAATGGTCACAGGAGATCTTGTTGAATGTTGTTTCAGTGGCATGGGATCAGTAGGAGACTTACTAGCGTGAATTCAATACAAACAAGAGGAGAAAAATTGGTTCCAGCCAGTAATTTTAAGATTTTCAATATGAGAAGAAAAAAAATGGCGGGCATAGCAGTCATAGTATGTGGGGTCAGGAGAGATAACTATTTAATATGAAAATAGGAGAGAAGAAAACCTGATCCTGTACGATCTAGTGGAGAGAGGGTAATTGTGACAGGAGAGATGGAAGTCCATTGCTCTAACAATTGTTCTCAAACCTGAGGGTGTATTGGAATCCCCTGGAGGGCTTGTTAATTTAGAGATTGCTGGGCTCCATCATGGAGTTTCTGATTCGTGCACCTGGGGGAGGAGGGTCTTCCGTCTGCCTTCTTCACAAGATGCTCCAGCAATGGCTGCAGATATGTTGCCTGAGGCCACTATTTCATAATCACTGTGCTAGAACCATGCCTACGACTATTTTCCTCCATATTTGCATAAGAAACTCAGAAGAATTAGCTCTAGATAATGAGGAAACTCTAGTGGAAATTCACAGAAAGAATATAGAAATAGAGGGGGAATTAGAGGAGATGACTTAGGATAGGAGTTCATCCACAGAAATCAAGGAGAAGGTGAAGTTTATGGCCACAGGTCCAAGGAGAGGTTAGATGGGATGGTGAGACCTTCTGGAAATTCTCTTCTGATTTCAATAGGGAGCAAAAAATCTTTCTTAAAGATTTATTTATTTATTTTAGAGAGTAGAGGGAGGGGCTGAGGGAGAGGGAGAGAGTCTTAAACAGACTTTGCTCTGAGCATACAGCCCCAGCCCGGGCTCGATCTCACAACCCTGAGAGCATGACCTGAGCTGAAACCAAGAGTTGGGGGCTTAACCGACTGCACCACCCAGATGCCCCAGGTGTTGGAGTTTTGAGAAGAGAGCTTAAGTGAAAGAACGGTGGAACATTTGATTTCCTCAAGTTAGACAAACCTGGGTTTCTAAAGCAACTACATCATTTTTGTTCATCCGACACTGAGAGAACAGATTTCAGTGGGTCATTGGCTTTTAATTTAACAATCTTGTTTTTTTCAGATGGATTTAAGCATTTAGATTCACTACGCTTTGTATTTTCCATTCTGCATTACCTCCACCTGCTCAACATTAGAGCAAAAAATAATTTTTTTTTCCTTGCATCACACTTTGTGCTATGTTTAGGTTTCAAAGTAGGTTGTGGGAAGTGAGTTATTTTCATCATCATAATACTGTGTTTCAAAGGTATAAACATTTTTTTTTAAAGATTTTATTTATTTATTTGACAGAGATCACAAGCAGGTAGAGGCAGGCAGAGAGAGAGAGGAGGAAGCAGGCTCCCCGCTGAGCAGAGAGCCCTATGCAGGGCTTGATCCCAGGACCCTGAGATTATGACCCGAGCCGAAGTCAGCGGCTTAACCCACTGAGCCACCCAGGCGCCCCAAAGGTATAAACACTTTGAAGTGCAGGTTGGTAATTCCATATTAGCTAAGACTTCGAGGTTAAAAGTAGTGCCACCATGTTATCAAGGCACCGTTTTGCTTAGTACTAGTTATAACTCATACATTTCTACTTACAACTTAAAATCAAATACCAAAAGATATGAAGCAAACCACAAGAGTTTATCTGAAAGCTTATTCAAAGTAATCAAACGAGTAAATTACTGCAAGTGGCTATTTCACTAATTTTCCATTTCCTGTGCTACTTAGAGAGTTTCCAGATAGCCAACCCTTTTCTTTAGAAGTATGTTAATTTCAACTTTTCGTGTTGAATTCGATACAAGGCAAACTAAAAGGACATGTGATACACACGGCATTATTCCCTCACTGTTCGTTGTTGCCTCTGTTTGAACTAGTGAGTGATACGCTACCAGGTAAGTAGGTATAAATTGTGAATTTGATAAAAGCGAAATCATAAATTTAGCAAAATAGAAACTGGTTACTGAGACGATATCAAATAACTCTTGTTACAGGACACATCACCACAACATTTAGTGGCTGAGAATCAACCCTTGATTGCATGGGTGTGGGGACTGGAATTTGGGGTTGGGCTCATTGCGTCTGGCTGCCTCTGTGTTGGTTAAGCCTATTTACTTGTCTGCAGTCAGCAGCCAGTTTGGCTGGGCCATGGCCTGCTGGTTTGTTTCTGCTTCTCCTGGTCTTTGATTCACCACCAAGTCAGAGCTGATCACATGGCTGTGGGGGATTCCACGCCAGAGAACAGGAGGGTGCACCATCTCTGGACGATTAGGCTCGTGACCGGCAACATCACTATGACACATTCTAGATGTCAAAGCAAGTCACAAGACCAGTGGCCATTTAATAAAGTTTACCTCTTGATAGGCGAGCTGAAAAATCACATTGCACAGGATCTCATATTCAGGGAGGTGAATAATTTTGGCTATTTTTGTAAAATCCTACCATAGGGACGAATCCATCTAATGGAAATTATAGTGTAATACTTAGAAATGGGTGAAAGTCAAGGTGCTGGAGAAAAGATAGTAGAGGATCTACTGAATAAAGAAAAAAGTACTTTTTAAAATATCAGAGTACGTGATTTATTGAAAAACAAAATCTTCTGTGGTCTGGATCAGTTCAGTTTTATCATTCAGTGGTAGCAAAGGAAACGCACACCAAGGGGAACTGGGAGGCATCTCAACCAGTGGATATTAGAAAGGATGCTTTGTATAAGGTGGGCCTGTGTTAGGTGGCTTGGGGGAGAGTTTAAGGAAGGGGTGCTCTGCTCTGCGTTGGACACTGCCAGGAAACAGGGTGTCTCAATAAACCTTGTCTACAAGAAGGAAAGGCCACAGAAAGCCTACAGCTGTAATTGGCAAAACACAGCACTCATGCATGTTAGCTGCCATGGAAGGATGGTACCCTGATGGCTTGCGCATGGTTTAGCTTGCGCCTGGACAAATACAGTATGCGCGATAGATTTATTACAGTTTGTTTTAGGTTCCAGGTCCTGATGACATGATTACATTTCCAAGGACATGTTTTCTTATTATTCCCCTTCAAACTGCTTGTGATTTATCTTGTACAACTATATTGGTTTCATCCATGGCCCATCAATACCCTTGGTTAAAGCATAAGATTTTTTTGTTGTTGTTTTCATGTGTATTTTTATTAAAAAGGTGAATAAGTCTACTGTAATGCCCCAAATCCATATACAGCAAAATCAGAACCTATTTATAGCATCTTCACTTAAACATTATGGTGCAAATTCCAAAGTCAGGTGACTAGGGATGATAATACAAGCAAGGCATTTACAGTAACTTTCCCAAAGCTGAACCAACTTCAAACAAAGGGACAGTTGGTAGATTGTCATATTCTGCACCAGACACAAAACAGATGCACAGAACACTTTTCAACTGGTTGCAGGTAACTCTTCATCAATTCTCTGATTTCACAGTTTAGCATATAACCAAAATGTAGCCAACCGATGAGACACACATTTGATTTCATTAAAATCAGACTATTTCCCATTTTTCCCTTCTTGCCCCTCTCCCCCATCCTCAAGGTTAATTTTTGATGGCTTACAAGAAACTCTTGTATGGATGCACATAAAGGAGAGGGTAGGGTGATGGAAAGAATCACATATGGACTGTGGCTGGTCGCCATGGCAACCCTGCACAGAATTCTGATAGAGATATATATAATATATATTGTAGATATATATTATACATATACGTACACATGTAAACCACTCACCCACTCAAACATACACACACGCACTTTGGACCAACATCATTTTCAGGTTCAGGAAATTCAGTAGTTTTATTAAAATTAAGATTTTCAATATTTACAGGAATCACTTGCATTGAATGAGTATTGCTTTATATGTGGGTTTTATATTGTGGTCCTAAAATGAGCTTTTTAAGCATGTTATCATGTAAAAGAGATTCATGAGTCCACATCTCAAAAAACACTGAATCAATGTATAAGTCCCATATTGAGCTTTAGGACTGATCATTTAAATTTTCTTACAAGCAGTCTTTAAATGGAACAGATGACTTTATTCATAAGTCTCTCCCCATGCCCCCAATTTTATCTAATTACAGAAGATTTAATCATATTGATCATGGAAATGGCAGAAAACAAGACTGAATTAGCCCTGTAGGTGGCAGTCAGACTCTGAATAATGAATTAAAATTTTCTGCTTGTTAACAGTTGATGGCTATCTTTGGAAAGTACTCTGAGTTTTAAACAGCCAACATACTTTACAGTTCTCATTATTTTGCAATATGTCTGAATTATTAAATCATGGTCATTTCAGAGGCATGGTATAAGACCTCAGGTAAACCAAAAATATGGAGAAGAATGACATGTAATAGGATAGTGCTTCTAAAGCAATCAGACTGGAAATATGTTTGCTACAATTCTGATTTATGAGTTATCATGAGCACTGAAAGTAATGTAATAAATAAAATAGAAAAAGAATCTCTTTTACTTAACATTTGCCTCGTAAAGAATATATTAAAATGTCTTTTCTTTTCATAACAGTAAGTATAAGTAGCCACTTAGAATGCTGTTTTAGAGAGGTACTGACTGAACTTTCATTCTTATGTGTCTATAAGAGGATAGTTAGGCTTTAAGATATTCAGCATGAGGGGCACCTAAGTGGCTCTGTCACTTAGCCACTGTCTCTTGATTTCGGCTCAGGTCATGATCTCCGGGTGGTGGGATCAAGCCCTGTGTCAGGCTCTGTGCTCAGCAGGGAGTCTGCTTGAGATTCTCTCCTACTGCTTCCCATCCCTGGCTCTCTCTCTCTCTCTAATATAAATAAGTAAAATATTTTTAAAAAAGATATTCGAAGAGTGCCTGGGTGGCTCAGTAGGTTAAGCCTCTGCCTTTAGCTCAGGTCGTGATCTCAGGGTCCTGGGATTGAGCCCCACATCGGGCTCTCTGCTCAGCAGGGAGCCTCCTTCCCCCTCTCTCTCTGCCTGCCTCTCTGCCTACATGTGATCTCTCTCTGTTAAAAATAAATAAAATTTTTAAAATAAAATAAAATAAGAAGATACTCAAAAGGCACCTGAGTGACTCAGTTGGTTAAGTGTCTGCCTTAGTCTCAGGTCATGATCCTAGGACCCTGGGATCTGAGTCCCACGTTATGCTTCCTGCTCAGCAGGGAGTCTGCTTCTCCCTTTGCCCCTTCCCCCAACTCCTATTCCATCTCTCTCTCTCTCATTCTCTCTCTCACTCAAATAAATAAAATCTTAAAAAAAACTCAGAGTGATATAATTATTTTCTTCCAATATTCATATCTTCAAACAAAGAAATACAATTTGCATTTGAAAGCACATTGTTAACTTGGTACGTATTACATATTGCATGATAAATGTATTCAAAGGAGGAAATTAATTATTGATTATTGAAACTCTATAGACAAAGTCTACTTAATTTCTCAAAAAAAATTCAAAACATTCAACAATGTAAATGACATGAGCCCTGACCAATCAGAAGCGATACTGGCTAAAACCAGTTTGCAGGGGCCATTGGTGTATAGCAGCCTACCATCACCCAGGTATTCTTATATTTTTTAGAGTTGCTGGAAATAAGACTGCCTGTTTGTAAAATAACCATTAAAGTGAGAATCTAGGCTGGTCTGACTTTCCTCCTATTATCTTTCCATGAAATTTGGAGGTGTACATAATACCATGCTGGTATGTGGCTCAGTGGATTTTGTTGTGATTGCAAAAGTAGAATTAAATTAACCAAAGGACTTTAGATAAACAAATAGAATGACTAGTTCTATCTCTTATGTCTCTAGTCCATTCTCTTCAGACCCATTTAAGGCAACTTCTGAAATCATAGGTCATTATAATTTCATAGTTCAGAATCCAGTGTTGTTCTAATTAGAGACATTATGTTGGCTTCTGTTCTCAGATAAAAATTCTTGAAATGCAAATGTTATTTGCCCCCGTGATGTAGATTGTGAAGCAGCCACCGAAAAAAAAGTCTTAGAATTTCAGAAATGAGGAGCGCGAACCTGATTTATGTTGGTATGGATAGTAATAATGTTAATAAAAATATAAAGGAGTGATCCAGTTCAGGTGGTGGTTGCTGGGGAAGAAGTGGGTATGTTATTGTTATTAAAATGAGGTGTGTGTGGGCGCCTGGGTGGCTCAGTGGGTTAAGCCTCTGCCTTCAGCTCAGGTCATGATCTCAGGGTCCTGGGATCGAGACCCGCAACGGGCTCTCTGCTCAGCAGGGAGTATGCTTCCTCTGTTCTCTCTCTCTGCCTGCCTCTCTGCTTACTTGTGATCTGTCACTGTGTGTCAAATAAATAAATAAAAAATAAAAATAAAATTAAAAAAAAAATAAAATGAGGTGTGTTTCAGAGACGGTGTTAGTAGCTTCCCTTCATTGGCTCCTTCTTTTCTAACTGAACTCCATTTTTAGGGGGAGTGTTAACACGCAGCTATAATAACACATTTGCAGCCTTCCTTGTTGTTAAATGGGGCCTTCTGTCCATTCAAATAGAAAAAGGATAATTCTGCCTAACCCTGGACTTCATCTAGTATTTATTGAATCTCTAAAATGTGCTAGTCATTACATATCTAGAACATGGTGTGCCAGCCTCAATTTTAAAGATGTGAATACATTCCCATTGATTTTCGAGGAGATTTTATACTTTCAAGAGATAGCTGAGAGCACAGGAAAATCCATCTAGAGGTGTCATAAGTCACATTTTTGAGATTTAACTCTCAATGCTTCCATAATTCCTCATTTTAAGGATCGTATACCAGCAAATATCTATTCTGGGAAAGCTAATCACAACCTGATCCCTCTTACTGACATTACTTCTGTAGATCTCCAGGGGAAAAGGATAATTTAGAATGTGTAGGTTTTTTAAGCATATGCACTAACATAATATTTCTGTATACATGTATGTACAGGCCTATATTGTTTGTTTTTTAACTTAAAGTATCTATAATACATGGATGGGATGAGATATGGAAAGTGAACTTTTTAATAGATGCTCCTTATATTATCCCCATATTTCCTATTCTCTTGTAAACAGGGATTCTACTGTTGTGTTTTCTCTAATGGTAAAGAGATACTAAGCCGTCAGCTGGGTAAAATCCCTTTAGAAACTTGAAGGTGAATTTCCTTTTTTTAAAGCTGAATAATCTCTGCCTCTACCCTTTTAACAGTATTAATTTTCTTTTCTTAGTTATTACTATTTCTTTTTTTAATATATTTTTTAATTTTTTAAATTTATTTATTTATTTGACAGACAGCACTAGTAGGCAGAGAGGCAGGTGTGGGGCGGGGGGAGCATGCTCCCTGCTGAGCAGAGAGCCCGATGCGGGGCTCTATCCCAGGACCCTGGGATCATGACCTGAGCTGAAGGCAGAGGCTTAACCCACTGATCCACCCAGGCGCCCCTATTACTATTTCTAAAACTATAGGTTCAGAAGAATCTCAATGTACATGGGAAAACACTTAACTTTTCTGGGCACCAATTTTTTTTTTTTTTTTTTATTAATTTATTTATTTGACAGACAGATCACAAGTAGGCAGAGAGGCAGGCAGAGAAAGAGAGAAGGGGAAGCAGGCTCCCTGCTGCCCAGAGAGCCCGATGCGGGGCTCGATCCCAGGACCCTGAGACCATGACCTGAGCCGAAGGCAGAGGCTTTAACCTACTGAGCCACCCAGGCGCCCCGGCACCTATTTTTTTATCTGGAAAACTAAGGAGTAGGATTCGATGAGCTCTCAGATTCCTTCCAGCATTAGTTTAGAAAGTGTCAAAAATTAAGGAAATACATTTTGTTTTTTCTTATATATTGAATTTATATTTCTCTTTTTTGTCTTTCAAAAGTTGTACCACATTTATTTCTTTAGCTTTTTAGTCCTTCCTTTGTAGACCTCCTCTCCAGTCTTTTCTAACTAGAGGGATTCCCATTCGTATTTCTCTCCTTCTGTAGTTCTTGTATTCCTTGTAAACCTGATACCTTATTAGGGAGAGGATGGCTTTGGGTATGGCCCCAGGGCTATGGTGAGGAAAAATCAGAGGGTCTCCTTTGAAAGAATTGGGATGTTACATTTTCTTTCAGGGCGACAATGATTTTGCCAGAGGGAAGGAGTCATTCTACTTTGGCAGGTTTTTTTTTTGTTTTGTTTTTTTAATACTTTTACTTCTGCATCTTTTACCCTTGGACTCTAGTGCCTGAACCTACAAGTCTGCTAAATCCTTCCATGACTTTTTATCACACTACAGACAGCATCCTTTCAAATGCAAGGTCAGGGTGTAAGTCTCTTTTGATATCACGGTTGTAAAATGAGAAGTGCTGCCTATTTCAGATAAAACCTCTTTCTACCTGTCCATAAAAGCTTTATTCTTTCCACACATAATATCTGATTTTAACATTTCAGTAAAAATAGAATAAAACCGAGAAGATGGAGTAATAATGTTTGTGATTATTGAAGTCACAGAAATACATGACTGGATGGTACATTTACAGGTCATTTATTTTCCCCCTCCATTGTCAAATAAATTTGTCATTAAATCAGCCAGGGAAATGGGTCCGAAATCCTTACGCTGTTCCATGGCATCAGAATCTAATGCTTCTTTTTCAACATATAACGTTGTTAAGTGATTAATTTAGAAGTTTAATTATACTGATGTCATTGGAACTTTAGCATACAGGATTTTTTGTTTTTTTGGTTTGTTTTCCTTAAACCTGAGAAATATTAACTGGATGTGACTCCTTAACACATTCAAATTGTAATTTCTTTCATGTTTTGAGGACAAATAGATATGGTTGCACATTTTTTTTAATCCTCATCTCTTCAAATTAGTCTTGCTTTATTAACATCTAAGTATGAATTCCCAACTGGTAAGTCAGTCAGACTAATAGTTGAAGGCTTAGACAAAATTTGATTTCATTCTTGAAGGTTAGGGAAGTGTAAAAGTGGTAAAGAGTTATTTTTTCTTCCCTTAATTGATTTAAAAATAAATCATACAGAACAGTAAGTATATAATTGTATTGTTTAGTCTATAACATATAGAAATGTTATTTACACAAAGGAAGTGAATAAAGGCAAAGTTATATTGGGCCAAGAAGAGGATCCCAGATAGTAATTGAAACCACAGAGACAAAAAGACCAGAAATGGTATATAGGAAGATATAAATACATATACTATAAATACTGTAAATATATACTTACTCCCTTTTCTCCCCTTGACTTCTTTTTTTTTTTTTAAAGATTTTATTTATTTATTTGACAGATAGAGATCACAAGTAGGCAGAGAGGCAGGCAGAGAGAGAGGAGGAAGCAGGCTCCCTGCTGAGCAGAGAGCCCGATGTGGGGCTCGATCCCAGAACCCTGGGATCATGACCTGAGCCTAAGGCAGAGGCTTTAACCCACTGAGCCACCCAGGCGCCCTCCCCTTGACTTCTTTAAAATAAATGAAATTACATGAAATAATACAACAATGGTATCATATATAGGTATAATAGTGTAACAATAATACCACAGAAAGGGAGAGAAGACATCAATATACATAGGAATAATGTTTCTATAACTCAATGCAATTAATCTAATGTAAATCTAAAGTAGATTCTAGTAGGTTAAGATGTATTTAAAAATGCCTAGAGCAACCACTGAGGAAATAATTTTTTAAAGTAGAAAAAATCATTAAAGAAATTAAAGTCTTACACTGAAATACTCATTTAACAAAAAGATATTCACTTAGAGTAAAGGAGGAATACAAATACGAAAAATATTGCTACAGGTAGAAAGGGATATTTTATGATAACAGTAAGGTCAATTAATGAGAGACAAAACACTTAAAAATATGTACTACCTAAAAACAGAGCTTTAAAAAACATATAAAGCAAACATTGACAGTAACAAAGGGAGAAATAGAAATTCAACAATATCCCACTCTTAATAATGGAAACAACAACTTGGCAGAAGATCAACAAGGAAATAGAAAATTTGCACAACTCTAAACAAATCTGACCTAACAGACCACTGTGACACTCGACCCAACTATAGCAGGAGAGATATTATTTTCAATGGCACATGGAACATTCTCCAGGATAGACAATATTCTGAGCCATAAAATAAGCCCCCACAAATCTAAGAGGATTGAAGTAATACCAACTTTGTTCTTCAAAGATAATGGAACAAAACTCGAAACTAACATAAATTTGGTAAACTCAAAAATGTGTGGAGAATAAACATGGTCCTACATAACTAATGGGTCAAAGAAAAACTCATGAGGGAAATTAGAAAAAACTTTAACATGGGTAAAAATGAATATATAGTACATCAAAACTTATGGGATGCAGGTAGCACCAAGCCTAGTGGTAAATATATAGCTGTAAATGCCTATGTCAAAGAACAAACAAACAAAACCCCTCAAATGAACAGCCTAACTTTCTACCCTAGGACATTAGAAAAAGAAGAGCAAATAAATTTGAAGAAGAAGAAGAAGAAGGAGAGGAAGGAAAAGGAGAAGGAGAGGAGGAGAGGAGGAGGAAGAAGAGGAAGAAGAAGGAACAGAAGGGGAAGAAGAAAAGAAATAATAAAGTTTAGAGCAGAAGTTAATGAGATAATAGAAAAACAGTGGAGAAAATAAAAGAGACCAAAAGGAAGTAAGTGAAAACAAAACTATATTCAAGTAAGATAAAAACAAAACAAAACAAAACAACAACAACTGATAAATCTTTAGGTAAATTGACTAAGAAAGAAAAGACTAAAATTACTAAAAATGAATGAGGTAATATTACTATGGACCCTATAATAGTCTAATGATTTACACAATCACTCTGAACAGTTATGTGCCAATAAATGAGACATTTTAGATGGAATGAATAAATTTCTAGGAGGAGACCAACTACTGAAGCCAACTCAAAAAGAAATAAAAACTCTGAATAGACCTATCACAAATAAAGATTTGAGCTAGTATGACCCAAACAAAAGAAAATAAACAAAAACTGCCCACAAAGAAAAGCCCAGGCCCAAAGGTCTTCACTGTGAATTCTACCAAACATTTAAACAACAGTCAGTGTTAATCCTTCACAAACTTTTCCAAAAATAGAAAGGAGGGAACACTTCCCAACTTATTCTATGGGGCCAGTGTTACCCTGATACTCTAACCAAACAAAAACATCCCATGAACAGAAAACTATACAGAAATATTGGTTGCTCAGTCACAGGGCTGTTTCCTGGCTATGACCTAATAATACAAAATACCAATGCTTAATTGGTAGCAAAACACGATTTACTGCACTAAAAGGCTAGAAGTGAAATGTGACAGAACTTAAACCAGTAGATATAAAAACGGAGCACTTACCTCTATTGAAGAAAAATATTGGAAAAAATCAAATACTGAGGAAGAGCTCTGGCTTTAAGCACATCTGACTTGAAATCCAACCAGAAATCCAGTTCGTTAATATTTTTTTTTTTTTTTTAGCAATTCACTGTAGGAAAAAAGGAATTAAGAATGCTGGATGAATTCAGTGACAAAAACTCAGTGAATTTGGGCTACGACTACAAAATAAACTTTTTCTGAAAAAGCTGAGGAAAATGTTTCAAGTCATTTTCAAAATGTATAATTCATATGTTGGTTTTTGGAAAAACGTCTCTAGTCTGTGTAGAAATTCATCTTGAAATATGAATGAGGGGAAAGGATTTTTTAAGTGCATGTATGTGTATATGGAGTAAGTTTGCTCAGATACCAGACTGCTCTAATGGCCTCTTCGGGAAAATCAAGCTGTAGAGTCTGAGTTTGTTTTCTTTAGCAGACAGAAATCACTTCTATAAGACAAAAGTTATTTGAATCTCATCTGTCTTTTTCAATTTCATATCTAACTTTATAGTGTAAGCCTTAATTAATAGCACATAGAATGTTTCCACCAGAGGTTCCGATGACTCTTAGGGGACTTTGTTAAATAGTGTTCTGTTATCACATGAAAAAAGCGTGCAGTCATTTTTCTCTCTTGATTTTCAGTGTTTATCAACTATATTATCTGCTGCTATTTATTCTCTATTGCTATTTATTGACATGGAGCCTCATCTAAGAAACGAGGTGGCCGGAAGCATGTGTTCCTTGATGTTAATCATAGACAAACACACACACACACACACACACACACACTCCAAAATACGTATAATGGTAGAGGGACACGCAGAGTTTTGAACCGTATGCTCGTCTTCCTTTATGGCTACAGAATTATAATAGACGTCACGTGGAAGTACAGTGGGCCTGTCATCAATGAGTTCTTCTCTGCCCCTAAGCCATCCTTCTTTGTCCTACTGGGTAATACTGGAGCTGGACTCTGTAAACAGTTGTCCTGTAACAGGTGACAAGTGTCAAGCCTTATGTCTAGTAAGGCTCTGGAAGGGTTCACAGGAAAAGAGTCTTCTCTTCCTGAATCTACTGGCTTTTTCATTTTGCTCTCGTGATGTGTCTCTTGAGCTGCCCCTGACATGCAAGCCACTCAGGGGTGGGCATCCCAGCTGGTAGATTCTTAGCAACTTTTGCCAGAACCCTAGAGGGAGCTTTCTAGTGAGGTTTGTTCTCAGTCCAGAGGTGTCTTCCTTTCAAGGGTCTGTGTCCCACCTCTTTCTCCCCAGTGGGTGACTTCTCAGGGAATGTTGCTGGGATTCATTTGGGCAGTTTCTGCTTGCCAGACCTGGAGTGCAAGATCGCAGCATAATTCTCTGCCCTCAGGTAGGTGACAGTTGAACTTTGTCTCACTGGTTCTGAATACTATTAGTCTTGATGTGGTTCTCTTCTGAGATTGTCATCTGTGGCTACTCCCTTTCAGTCCTGGAAGTGGCTGCCACTTATATCTGCTATTCCTTTCTTCTTCTTCTTCTTTTTTTTTTAAAGATTTTATTTATTTATTTGACAGAGAGATCACAAGTAGACAGAGAGGCAGGGAGGGTGGGGTGGGAGCAGGGGAAGCAGGCTCCCTGCTGAGCAGAGAGCCCGATGCGGGGCTTGATCCCAGGACCCTGAGATCATGACCTGAGCCGAAAACAGAGGCTTAACCCACTGAGCCACCCAGATGTCCCCATTCCTTTATTCTTTAGATTCTCTCCAGCCTTCTTGTTAATTTGCTCTTATAAATTAATATCATATTCAATTTTCCGTGTTTGAATGACTGGTTTTGTTGCTCTTTCCTAACTGGACCCTGACTGATACAGATAACATTTTGTTAGACACTTACCTAAATGGAAATGGTAAGGGAAGTAATTTTCCACATCAAAATAGGAACTACTTCTTCATATTTACATAAACTTCTTTCTTACATTTACATAAATTTTTTTTCATTATTTAATTCACGGTAACCTCATCTGGGTAATCCCATTTAAAAAAAAAACTGATCTTTTTTCTTTTTTTTCCTGAAAATGTAATTTAAAACATCCTGAAGATTCACAATTAACTGCTTCTTTTACTATGAAAGGCAGAAATGGGAATATTTAGAAACCCCTTTGTTTTTTTCTCTTGCAATAGCCCTCTTTAAACCAGGAAATACATACTCAATTTCCAGTTTGCATTTTCAGAAAGGAGAGGGAAGATAATAAGAAAAAAAGAATAACTCAGTTTTATAACTCTGAATTATACCCCACTATAGCTTGGTACTTCTGTTGTTCTTTGTATGGCTGTAACCTTCCCGAGAGGAGGCAGAATTCAAAAAGAAATGTTTCTTTTTATTATGTGGCAGAATTTTGTCAAAAGCAAAATTTCTAGTTTCTCAGGGTTGTGCTCCTCCTTTCAGTAACTCATTGATTCTGAAAGATTATTTGAGAAACAGGAAACATAGTCTAATATTGGAAGATATAAAGACCACTTTCCATGGAAAGATTTGGCTGTCAGCACCATCTCAGATGTTTTCAGGCATGCTGGAATCATATGGTTAATTTTTACCTTGATTTTACTTAGAAACTTCTCATGTAATAACTGTTTGAAATAGCTTCTTTGTAATTGGAAATGGAGGTACTTAGGCTTTTTAAAAATGCTATGGAACTTTAATTTGTAGTTTGTGAAATAGTGCTTGTAATGATCATTATTGGTTTATAACTTGAGGAGAAATCACAAACTAGAAACTACAAGATTCAGTAAAAAATAATTAAAGACCTCAAGCTAAACTCATTTAATGGAGTTAAAAATTGTAAAGAAATCTCATTTCGATAAGCAATATTCTGCAAAATAATGAATTTACCCACTATTGCCATTTTGCAGATTGTCTAATGAATTGACTAAGTTAACATCATTTTTTTTTTACAGTCCATAGTATTTTCTTCCTAGCTTTTGATTGAGCTTTTGATTATTACTTTACCATTTCCTGAATTTTGAAACATATTACCTCACTAATTCTATAGGATTCCCTGCCTTGTGACTATTTAAACAAATCTTATGCAGTCAAGAGTAAGTGAAGAAGTGACACCATTATTAAAGGTTTATTTTAAACTTTGTACCATTCAAGACAAAAAGCAAAAAAAAAAAAAAAAAAGTTCTCACCAAATAAAGGCTTGCTGAAGAAATACCGACACTAGCCCTTGCTGTGTCTGCTTATCATATTTCTCTGTCTGAAAAGGACATGTAACTAGATTCAAACTTTGATTCTAATTTGGACACTTTCCATTACCAGGAAACAAAATAGAGGCAACATACTCATTTAGAGACAAAATGTTATCATTGAGAAGAGAATGTGAAAGGTAGAGTCCTTTGGAATGAAGTTGAATATTTTTCAGTGATGTAAATATACACTTTTCTTAACAAGTACAATAACTTGGTCACCTTACTCAGATTACCTGCAGACTCTGTTTCAAGCACCATGTTTGCCTTTAGGCAATTTGAGAAAAAGTGTGTCTCGAGTGTGTAAATATTTCAGTGACTATCCTTCATTTCAGTATCAAACAGCTACTTCCAAACTCTCTCTCTCCCCCCCATATATATTATATATAATTTTTTTCAGGTTGTTTTGAAAGTTTTTTTTTGAGACTGGGAACAGCTGAAGTAAATTTTAAAAACATATTTCAGTGACATTCAGGAATAACTATAGAAGTTCTTCCTTCCAGAAGAAAAAAAAAATAACACTTCGAGAATTTCATATACATTGAGATCACGAATGCATCTTAATACAAATTTCTATTAAAATAAAATATGGGTCCATATAATTCTTTTAGATCAAATTTAGGAGTTTCTAATAAATATAAAAGACATCACAAGAATGGTCAGAAAGTTATGAGTGAACATTTGCATTCTTCTTTTTTTAAGATTTTATTTATTTAGACAGAGAGAAAGATCACAAGTAGGCAGAGAGGAAGAAGTCAGCAGGGAGCCTGACGTGGGGCTTGACCCCAGGATCCTGAGATCATGACCTGAGCCGAAGGCAGAGGCTTAACCCACTGAGCCACCCAGGCGCCCTGAACATTTGCATTCTGATAATAAGAATCACTAAAATCCAGGTGCCTTGCTGGCTTAGGTCATGATCCTGGAGTCCCAGGATCTAGTCCTGCATGGGGCTCCCTGCTCAGCAGGGAGTCTGCTTCTCCCTCTGACCTTCCCCCTTCTTGTGCTTTCTCTCTCTCTCTCTCAAATATATAAATAAAAAATCTTAAAAAAAAAAGAATCACTAAAATTCAATCTTATATTAAATTGCTTTGCTGCTGGTTAGAAAAAAAGAATGTACCATTTAAATAGTTGAATTCTAGGACTAGGAGCTGCTTCATTGAGCCATAGTAAGCAGATTAAAATTTCCCCCTACCCACCGCTTTTTTTTAAGGAAACAAGTTTTGTTAATTTAAAACTTTTAGTTTGTCTTCTGTTCATTCATTTTAATAAAGTCTGAAATCTCATACATAAGAAAAACAGAATGCATGTGTCAGTTTTAGCTCAATAAAGCTGGAAGAAGAAATCATCTAGAAATCCTAATCGCTTTAAAAGATTTTCAGAGCACATTTCCTCACTTCTCTGGTCAATCCAGACAAGAACAGATGGAGCAGCCCTGTAGAGACCACACCCTTTGGACATTGTTCCAGTTCTCTGTGGCTGTGCGTGCTCTACCCATGATAATAAAAATGACGGATTGTGGTATTTTGTGTCTCTAGCTAGAGCCCTAGGTATTTACAAACTATTTAGAGCTTTTTGTAGGGTTTTACCTTAAATTAGGTGGGAAAGCACTATCTTCATAGGATATTCATGAACATACACTAAACACACAGAACTTTGGTGAGAGGATAGAGTTGAGGCTCTGTAGTAGGCTCGAAAAGATGTGTGTAATCTAATCCCTAGGACCTGTAAATAAGTTACTTTACTTAAAAGATCGAAAAGATCTTTTAAGTAAAGATCTTGGCAGAAGATCTTGGCAGAAGTGGTTAAGTTCAGCACCTTAAAATGGGAGATTAGTTTGGACTGTTTGGATAGATCTGATGTAATCCCAAAGTTCTCAAAAGTGGAAGATAGAACTGACACCACAGAAATACAAAGGATTATAAGAGAATATTATGAAAATTTCTATGCCAATAAATGGAACAACCTAGAAGAAATGAATAAATTCCTAGGAACATAAAACCTTCAAAAACTGAATGAGGAAGAAATAGCAGTTTTGAACAGACTGATTGATCACTAGCAATGAAATTGAATCAGGAATCAAAAAACTCCTAACAAATAAAGGTCCAGGTCCAGATGGTTTCACAGGTGAATTTTATAAGACACTTAAAGAAGAGTTAATTCTGATCCTTGTCAAACTATTCCAAAAAATAGAGGAGGAAGGAAAACTTTCAAATTCCTTCCATGAGGCCAGCTTTACCAGGGTACTAAAGCCAGACAAAGAGACTTCAAAAAAAGAAAACTGTAGATCATTATCTTAAAGACCAACATAGAAGCAAAAATCCTCAACAAAATATTAGCAGGCTGAATACAACCGTACATTAACAAAAAATGGAAGATGGAGGCAGAAAAGTCAGTCATGGAAGAAGAGGTGATGAGAGAAGCAAGGTCAGGTGATAGGATGTGAGAAGGAGTCCATCTTCCTTGGCTGGCTCTGAAGGTGGAAGCAGGAGACCACAAGCCAAAGTTGCCTCCTAGAATCTATAAAAGGCAAAGCAATGGATTCTCTCCTCTAGCCTAAGGAAAAGAATCTAGCCCTGCTGACAGTTTGATTCTTGCCCAGGAAGACCTGTGTCAGACTTTTGACCTACCGAACTGTGAGACAATCAGTTTGGGTGGTTTCAAGCCACTACATTTGAGGAAATTAACAGCAATAGAAAGCTAACACAGGATTAAAATATAACAGTTTAGAAGAAATGCAATTAGTGGATTAAAAGTCAGAGGCAAGGAGGAATGGCATAAGGCAGCAGAGAACTTTGGGGGGTGGGGAGCGATGACATAAAACAAGCAGAAAGGCAGTGTGGGAAGCAAAAGTATGTCAACATTTGGGATGTACATATACTGAACCAGAAGACAGACAAACCCTTGCAGGTAATTAGGGGCCAGAGTAAAAGATACTTTATGAACTATGAAAGGATTTTGAACTTTATCACAAACATTTTAAGGTTTTAACTAGGAGACTGACATGATCTCTATACTTGTTTCTAAAAATCATTAGTTTTCTGGTGAAAGTAATGGATTGGGCTGGAATAATTCTGGATGCAAAGAAATAAATTTAAAGTTCTGTTGAAGTAATTCAGATTATAGCTAATATCTATAGGACAACCATAGTGGGAAATGCTTTGGAGTAGATTACCCTGATAGGGGGAGGAAATCAAAGAATCAAGGACAAAACCCTGGTTTCTTGCTTGAGCAACCAAGTCATTTGTCGAAAGAAGGCCTAGAGAGGACCAATCTTGTGAAAAAAACAAAACAAAACAAAACAATAGAAGTTTCATTTTGGAAATATCGAAGTTGAGATGTCCATGTTGTGAGTCATTTAAATGGAGAGAAACATTGGAAATTTGGATTTGATTTATAAGTGAGTTTGGGGCTGGTGGTACATTGTGAGAATTCCTACTACATGGGTAATGTTGACTTTCTGAGAATGAAAAGAAAGAATGAAAATTAGTATAGTACAGTACAGGCTAGTATAGTATGGTAACACCTGAGAAGTGCAAGAAATGGCATTTGAAGTTAGTAGAAGAAGACAGATAGCAGGTAACAAAGCAGCAGTAAACAAAGAAATAAAACTGATTCATAGATTTGTAACATTTAACAGCGTCTCTGGGGTAAATATTCCCACCATTATTTATATTTGAGCCACCAATGTTACATCCTGGTGCAGTTGGGAAGATAAACACCATAATGGGCTGTCTTGAATCAGTGGGAGCTGGTTCCATTATACCACTGAAACACTTGGAAGGAGACATGGAAACAGGGGCAATGAGAAATTACAAAGATTTCATGTAGAAAATCCCTTAGAGACTTTGATTATGAAGTCTCAGAGAGATGGGGACTGCAGGATAAATTTTGTTTCATCTTTGGTTGGAGGAAGAACTGAGTCGATTTGAGTGGTAGTAAGTAGCCAGTGGAGAGGGGAACAAATGGGTGGCTGAAAAGTGAACTCTCTAAGGAGCTGAATATGTACACGGGGGGGGACCCGGGGGAAAATGGGATAAGATGAGAATTTTAGACACAAAGAGGGTAAGCTCTTCTCTTATGAAAGTAGAGAGCGAGAAGGGGTAAGTTCGCACAATATGTTTACTGTGGGAATTTATAGAAGTTACACTATGATGTATGCATATTTTGCACTGTAATAAGTCAGATAAAATTTAAGGCTGATGGAAATGTGATGAAGATGGGAACTTTAAAGAGATTCCAAGGAGGAAATAAACATTTCTGGGAAGTGTTTTCTTTCGGTGAGGTCCACAAATTTATAGAGGCACAGAACCATCTGTCTGAGATACTCTCCAGCATAAGACACAAGCAAAGAAGCCAGGCAATTAGACTTAAACAGGGTTGGCCTTTAAATGGAGTGGCAGAGGTCCAACGGGGCAAGAAAGTTGAAGAAATTGTGTAGAAGGAGCTCTATTAAAGGGATCGAGCATGGAATTTTTCTCCATGGGAAAAGAGGTCAAGGTAGGTGAGGGCTGCTAAATGTAAAGACAGTAGGGGTATTAAGAGGACTAAGTTGGTAAAAATATAGTGTAAAATGAGAATAGCTGATTGACAATAATGGGAATAACGTGAATTGTATAGGTGTGGATTACAGAGGTAGAGTTACTTTGAAAGCTGTAACTAGAGAGTGACTCTGTGAGTAGGAGACAGAATAGAGAACAAAGGCCATAGGAGATGAGATCAGAGGACTAAAGGTCCGGATTATGTATTGGTCAGTAATTTGGATATTGAAGTCACTGATGATAATGCTAGAAATTAAAGAGAAAGAGCATTGTTTTCAATTATATGGATGATAGTGCTTAAGGAGGGAGGCTAAAGTCTGATGAATGAGTAATAGGAGTCTGAAAGTAGCAAGCATTTAACTCAGGTTGGGGAGGAATAACCGGAAGTAGCAGTGGTTGACATGAGAAGGTCTGTCTTCCTCTTGTTTATGGGGAATAATGAAGGTTCAAGGTAATGATAGTTTTGAGGTGGGAATGAGGGTGGGAATCAGATTCTGGTTAAACCTGCAAAGTGAAAGTCATATTTTCCCTGGAGCAGGAGCTCAACTGCTCTTTTTTGAAATTCAAATCTCAGAATTTTCTTAGAAATTTTCTCCTTGTGAAAAGACTTAACTTTGTAGTCTTCGTTTGGACCAATCTCAATGGACTTAGGGTATAACTTTAAAAAATGCAAACACTTTATATGAAAGGGGGAATACACACACATACACTTGTGTTATTATTTATTTTATCATTTGACTAAATGAATTGATCTGTTGCCTTATGATGAGAAGCTTTGAAGGGAAGAGCAGGGCTAGGAGTTCAAAGGTATTTAGACATTTGTGTGGCAAAGGAGATGAGGGGTGGCAAATGCTCAAGAAGGAGACACAGGAATTGCTGAAGAATGTATTTCAGTGTAATATAATTTTACTTCCGAACTTTGACCTCTTACATAAGTCTTAGTTTTTGTTTTTTAAAGATTTTATTTATTTGACAGACAGAGATCATAAGTAGGCAGAGAGGCAGTCAGAGGGAGAGGAGAAAGCAGGCTCCCTGTTGAGCAGAGAGCCCGATGTGGGCCTCGATCCCAGGACCCTGGGATCATGACCTGAGCCAAAGGCAGAGGCTTTAACCCACTGAGCCACCCAGGTGCCCCATAAGCCTTAGTTTTGAGAGAATGAGCAGAGATACTCAAAGATTGGATACTCACTTTCTTAGTTATTCCTAAATATTGGGCCCTGGGCCTTTCAACATTTAATATCTCCACTTTAGTTGACTACCAAATGGGTGAATTGTTTCATTAAAGCTGTGATCTCTTTGTCTTTTCAAAAGTGTACCTCCTTATTTTGTTTGCCTGTTTATCATTGCCCTTCAGAAAAACTAACACCAACGTGAACATCAAGGGAATCCATAATGCGGAAAGCTATCCACAGAAGTTAGTGAGTTAATGGTATCGATTATAAAAGGTTTTACCTTTAAAAAGCATTTGTTTGAGAGGAATGTCAGTGCACTTATTCATTTATTTAAACTTTATGAGCTCCTTTATTTGATACAGCAGAGTGGAGGAAAAAAAATGAACTATTAAGTAAAATCAGTTATGTAAAGAAGCAGTTACCTTCTACCTGCTGAAAATGATTTTTAGAAGTCAGATGACACTTCCGTTCATTTGTACACACAGGGCAGTTTACAGCCTGTGCATTTTATGATAATCCATACAGTTTCACTAATGATGGAGACAGCCCAGAGGTGCAGGGAATCATGCCATGGTCATGGATTTGTAGGGTCATAAGTGTGGGAGCGGGCATCTGGAATACCATATCTGTGAAAGGGAGAGCTTTTTGATGTTCCATAGAAAAGTGTGGAATGTGTTCAGGAAATAAGAACACAAGAAAAGGAGAAATACATTTAAAGAATATTATATTTAAAAAAATTTTTATCAAGCTTAAAAAGCATAAGAAATATAAGTTTATTTACTCCTACTAAATTGTACTTCCAAGATTTTGGGTTGTATCTTTCGAATGATTGACTTCATTTGAAAGCTACCTCAAGGTTCAAAATAATCTGAGCTCATAAAGTCAAGCATATGTTGCACGCAGAAGAGTCTCTAACAAAAAGAAGGTCAATTAATGTTAGCTATTGTCATTATTATTATTTATAATACAAAGCAGATAGTCATAGAACATCATGCCTAATGGAATAACTGAATGTTGAATAATGGGAAGTTAATAATAATACATATTTTAAAAACTTTCAATATTTTAGTAGGCTTAGAGCATTCCTACCAAATTTGCATATTGCCCTTGGAGCCAAGCAACTTTAATTTTTACCTTTTAATGGATGTACCTTCCTGCCCAAATAACTTAGTAAATCCCTGAAAGCAAAAATATATGCTTTATTCCTGTTTCTGAACTCATTATCTGCTTTAACATATGACACACAAATGAGCCTCTATGTACTTAGCATTACTGCCACTACTCGGCTAGATGGAGATCTTCCAGATAAAGAGAAATTTGGAAAGGGTAGACTCTGAAGTCTTTGCTATCATTTAAAAACAATGTGAGGTAAAATTGTAATATTATTTGAGTCTCAGAGACAAAACATAATAATCACAAGACTCTTGCTGTTCCTTCATTTCCCTCTGTTAGCGCAGTTCTGCACAATGTTTTCTGGCCCTTTGAAATCTCTCGAACAAATCCCTTTCATATCCTTTTATATAGATTGGAGTTCATCGTTACAAATAACAGAATCCATTCTGGCTACTCTAAATAGAAAAAGATTTTATTAAAGACACGTTTTATACCCCACAGAAATGGCATTTTTTTAAAAAAAGATTTTATTTATTTATTTGACAGAGATCACAAGTAGGCAGAGAGGCAGGCAGAGAGAGAGGCGGAAGCAGGCTCCCCGCTGAGCAGAGAGCCCGATGCGGGGCTCGATCCCAAGACCCTGAGATCATGACCTGAGCCGAAGGCAGAGGCTTTAACCCACTGAGCCACCCAGATGCCCCAGAAATGGCATGTTTAATGCAGCTGGTATTTCTTTTACTATATGACATGATTATTTGCAATAATAATTGTGAGAGGAGGGGTGCTGGGGTGGTTCAGTCAGTTAAACAGCCAACTCTTCATTTCAGCTCAGGTCATGACCTCAGTGTCCTGCATTGAGACCTGCCTGCAGCTCCCCACTCAGTAGGGAGCCCATGTCTCTCTCTTGCTCTCTAAAATAAATAAATGAATATTTAAAAAAAAAATTGTGGAGTGAAGTAAAATAATAATTATGGCCAGAAAGAATGCAAACAAACTCTTTTTTACTGACTTTTTAGCATACAATGATGTCAGTAAAATTTATTTAAATTATAATTAAAAATTTAATATAAATTAGAGTATAAAGGAAAAAGTGATTGTTACTTTTAAGATATATTAATACATTTCTTTAAAAATTGAATATTTTCTATATATTAATCTGTCATAATAATGGATAATAGCATTATAGTTTCTGTTTTTAAACAGGAATTTTGGAACTTAGGAACTTAACAGGAAAAACTTAACTTAGGAAAATTTGTCAATGACTTTATAAAAACAGATTTTTTGCATATTCCAGTTTAATAAGTAGTATATCAGATCAATCTAACTTAAAATTGAAGAATTTTTAAAATTTTCATTTTCAAATGTTAACAGAAATGACAACAGAAATTTCAAATGACAACAGAAATTCAAATAACATGGATAAATAATACATATTTTCAAGTATGAAGTTTTAGAGCCTTAGCACCGGAAATAGACCAGTCTGCATAAGGTTACTTTCACCTCTGGCAGAGAAACTACACATTGATGGATTTTTACAGAGAATTAAGTTGGAGTGCATGAACCTAGGAGGACTTATGCAAGGTAAGTTGTTTCATATTTAATTAAAATATAGTATTGATAGAACTTTCTTCAGAGATTTTGTGTTACATTTTATAGAAGAATTTATTTATTTATTTGAGAGAAAATGAGAGGGCAAAAGGAGAGGGAGAGAATCTCTAGCAGACTCCCTACTGAGCATAGAGCCCCACTTGGGCTCCATCCCATGACCCTGAGATCATGACCTGAGCCAAAATCCAGAAACAGATGCTTAACCCACTGAGCCACCCAGGCACCCCTGTCACATTTTTATTGATGGAAATGAAATGACCTTACTAGGTCCATCACTGCACATTAAAATTATTTTGTAGTATAATGTGACACTGAGGTCAGAAAGAGCCAGGTTCAAACCCTCCTTTTTGCTGTATCCCATCATTTTTACAGAAAGACAAATTGCATCATCTCAGTGAGGCTCACTTTCTTTTCTGCCAAATCAGGGTGTTCAGGATTGATCAGGCTTTATCTAAAATACTTAGTCCATCAGGAAAGCACATACCTGATACTAAGTAAATAACAGTTGACATGTTTGCTTGTCTTCCTTTGATTTTTGCTCATCATGAAGAACAAACTATTAGAAATGTGTGCTTTCATGATCATGCTCATGCTGAGCAGATAACACTTTGAAACGAGAATTCAAGGGGCACCTGGGTGGCTCAGTGGGTTAAGCCTCTGCCTTCAGCTCAGGTCATGATCCCAGGATCCTGGGATCGAGCCCCACATCGGGCTCTCTGCTAGGTGGGGAGCCTGCTTCCTCCTCTCTCTCTGCCTGCCTCTCTGCCTACTTGTAATCTCTGTCTGTCAAATAAATAAATAAATAAATCTTAAAAAAAAATGAAAATTCAAGACACTGCGCTTGTTGAAACACACACTCACGCGTACACATGTGCAAGCATACGCAGAAGCCAACCCAGACCGGGGGTTGACCTGCGGTTCAGGTTGTCTCCATCTGAGAGGATTCCACTCAATGGGCAGCATTTGCTTCTCAGCCCTGTGCTTAGAGTCACTGCTGTCCCTGGAGCCCTGTATACACCAGTCCCAAAGAAGCAAATTTTCTAGGGCCAGATTTGCTTACAGATGACTTCATACTATTACTAGATAAAAACAAAACAAAACAAAACAAAAATCAAAACTATTTATGTAATAATAATCCATGTACTTTGAAGACAGTTTGGTTGGATGTTTAGATGATGAAAGGAATAAAACATTTGATTGGACAAACAGAGGGAAGGTGTTTTCAATTATCATCAACTAACATCTCTTTACTTCAAGGAGGATAATTTTATTTTATTCTTCCTCTTTGGAATTTTGGCCTGCTGAATAAAGGCAGAGTGTGTATAATCATAATTTTGGAAGTTTAAGAAGGCTGGACCAGGTGCCAAGAGTGATTCAGAATATCCTCTCTCATAATTTTAGGGTAGAACAATTTGCTTATTCCAACATTCTATTTTCATTAAATATTAAAACTCAAGCCTGCATAATGTTTTTTAACTAGCTAGGTTTAAGTGGTATGGGAAGGTGGAACAGTTACCTCTTCCCAATTTATCTTCTTTTTAATTCAGTCAAATTACAGCTGTTTGGATACAGCAATTCCCATAAGAAGTTTTCCTGGGTGAGTTGCTAAACACGTAGAAGTCCAAATGACTAAGTTAATAATGCATGTCAAAAGTATCAAACCAAAAATGTCCCTTCGGTCTCTAATCCTTTTTGAAAAAAGACACATATTTAGCATTAAGCACACCACAGGATGGAGGATCAGCCTTTTAAAAGATTTTTTGTTTGGATTCTTCAAGTGATCCTCCAGGGGGTCTCAAAGGCCCCCGGGCAATGTTTTATACCAGATTGTGTTTTGTTAACACTCCTGAACTTACTCTATTAATAATTAGCCACACTCGTATTTTAGAAATATTTTTCTTTTACTGTCAACTATTTTTCTTGATAAAATCTCAGAAGGTGCATTGATCAATGGGGGAAGGATTTAAGAACATAATACTAAGCTATGTGGCTCCAAAATAAAATTTAATGCACAAAGCTTAGTGTGAATAAAATGAGCAGCTGAATCTTTCAACCAGATGCTCACCAGTGGTTTCTCTGGTGGACTGGGCTTCTTCAAAGCATGGCAGCCTCAGAGCAGTTCTTAATGTTGGCTCCTGGCTCCAAGCATAATTCCAGTGACCAGAGAAGTAGTACCAACTTTTGTGGCCCAGCTTGGAAGTCACACTCTTACTTCTGCTGAATTATATGATTCTGTTCTGTTGAGTCACTAAGGCTAGCCGAGATTCAGAGGGAGGGGATATAGACACCATAATTTAATGGAATGAGTGGTCAAATAATTTGTGGGTCTCTTTTAAAACTGCTATTGATAAAAGATATATCAGCAAATGGTCATGGGACCTAAATAAATTAACTTTCATTATCAACATTGTAATTTGAGTAAGAAGCCAATGACAGCATTATAGCATAAACATACAGAAGAGACGCATGGAGATGGCATTCTAGTTAATTCATTACTCATCAGATTCTTATTGCTGGAGATACTACAGGCCAGATTATAGTTCAGAGGAGAGGATAAGAAACTCTGAAGATAGAAAAATCATAGGACCTATCCATCAACAAAGTTTTAAGGAATGTTGAGATTTTTAACATGAAACAAATTTTCCTAGGGGTTCGAATAGGGTAGGGAAAGTGAGAGAGGCTTGAGTCTTCAACCAGTTTACAGTGGGGTGAACCAGCTGTCTTTCAAAGGACCTGCCTCTGAACAGTATTATATTAAATTTCAACCAGCAATTTAGTGACCATGTGAGATTAATTTTAAATTAGTTTTGTCTACTCTGCTCATTTATCTTTTTATTATTAAAAAGTTTTATAGGTGTGTAAGAGTTTTAAAAACTTAACACATCTATGTGTGTACCTTTTAAAATGTCATTATAATAACAGTAATTCACATTACAGAAAAAAGGAGATTGAAGAAATGAAGAGATCGAAGAGATTATTTAAACAGCATGCAAGAGAGCTGAGGCATTACGGTAAACATTGCTGCTTTCAATATGGTCTGTGTAAAATTGTCATTAAGAAAAATATATGAACTGGCTTCTATACAGGAAGTAGGAAAATATAAAAAATCTTTTTAGTTAAAAACAAAACAGGTCAGGTTTTGAAAGCCTTGCTAGAGTGTTTAGTACACGTTTCTTAACTTTTAGAAGGTGTTCATTTAAACCATGTCAACAGTATAAAAATATTTTTTAAAAGATCACTGAAATATACTCTTCAATTATACAAATTGAAAACATTATTATGTACTAATATTTAAAATTCATAACAGAAACTACTTGATTAGAAATTGCAAGAAAAAAAATTCTTCAGATTAATGAAAGAAAGTTCCCTGGAATATATCAGGTTCTTCCAGATATTTAACTTCAATAATTCTTTAAAGATACTTTCTAGGATTAGTTAAAAATCAGTTAACTCTTTTTTTTTTTTAAAGATTTTATTTATTTATTTGACAGAGAGATCACAAGTAGGCAGAGAGGCAGGCAGAGAGAGAGGAGGAAGCAGGCCTCCCGCTGAGCAGAGAGCCCCGATGTGGGGCTCGATCCCAGGACCCCGGGATCATGACCTGAGCCGAAGGCAGAGGATTAACCCACTGAGCCACCCAGGCGCCCCAAAAAATCAGTTAACTCTTAAATCCAGAATTCTACATATCTCTCTATAATTTTTCAATTTTTTTTAAATTACCAAGACTGATGGATGTGCCTTAATGGAAAACACAAAGTCATGTTTTGTGGGTTTTTTTTTTTTTTTTATCATTTTAAGTTTGGGATATTGACACTAACATGAAAATTTTCTGGAAACACTGTGAATTACTATTGGGCTGAAACTAGTCTAGATGGACAGTTAAGAAAAGATGATAATGATGACGTAAAGTAAGACATCCTTAAAAGCAGCCATGTAACTTTGGCCAGATGTGTAAGGAAAACAATCCTCATGAAAACACTGATCTAATTCAGTCCTTTTTCAAACTTCATTTGGGAAAGTGTTCAGATGACAGCAAAACGACAGTCTTGTAAAGACTGTAGTTTCAAAGTTCCCCCAATGGATCTTTTTGTAAGCATACAAATTTTTATTACTATAATTTTATAAGGTACGGTTTTCTAGTTTCTCAGAATCAAGTGGAAGGGTGTAATTTCTTATGTTTAATGATTCCTCTGATTGTTTGATTACATTTTCTAAAAGACCATGATTCAAAATTTTTTTACACGTTTTTTAGTAATGGGTCTGTTGTTAGGACAGTGGCCACCAGAGGGCAGTAAATATGCCTGTTATAGGAACTAATCTACTAAGGTGTCAGGTCGTATTTTTCATTGCATAGATTTTGCATGGCTTGTATTTCAAATTGTTTTTAAATATTCTATACTATTCAGTAATTTTAAATGCAAACCTTATTATTACTAAAGTGAATGTTTTGGTCAAATATGTATGTGATACTGATAATAAAAATAAGAAGTAGTATTTACTGAGCAATCTCTTATGTGCTGGGTGTGAGGCTAAACACTTACTTTACCTAGTAGCTTCTTCTGAGCGTCACAGCAAGGTAAAGCCATTATCACACCAATGTCATAATGGAGAAAACCAAGATTTAGTGAGGTGAATAAAAGCCAAATATCTTTAAGACTATTTTTATTAACTGTTTCTTTTTGGCGGGGGTGGGGGTGGGGAAGGGTGGATGGGATGATGGTGGGCATAGTATTAGGTGTATTATATACTTAGAAAATATTTGCTTGGAAAGAGTATGAGAAAAGCTAGCTAATGCATTCTGAGTTGATACAGAAAGTAAAACTTGGAAAAATAAACTCTTGTTTACGAAGACAATGAAGGATATGATATAATAGCTTATAGCATAAGATATACATATATATGTGGGTATTTATATATAAGTATATATTAGTAGTTGTATTTGGTTCAAGATGATTTGTGGTGGGGCACCTGGGTGGCTCAGTCATTAAGTGTCCGTCTTTGGCTCAGGTCAGATCTCAGGGCCCTGGGATAGAGCCCCGCATAGGGTTCCCTGCTCAGTGGGAACCCTGCTTCTCCCTCTCCCACCCCCATCCCCTGCTTGTATTCCCTCTCTCGCTGTCTCTCTCTCTGTCAAATAAGTAAAATCTTTTAAAAAAAGATGATTTGGAGTGATATTTTTTAAAAGTTATGTTCTAAATAGTAATCAATGTCTGTTAAGTGATGGTTATTTTGCTATTAGTTATGGGCTGAGTTTTATCTCATAAAAACTGATAGGTTAAAGTCTTAATTCCCAGTACCTCAAAATATAACTTTATTTGGAATTAAGGTCTTTAAAAGGATAGTGAAGTTAAAACGAAATCAGTAGGGTGGGCCTTAATCCAGCCTGACCATAAGAAGTGGAAATTTGGAAATAGGCTCAGAGTTAAGTCTACATGAAGACAAGGCGAGAAAACAGCCATCTCCAAGCCAAGAAGAGAGGCCTCCAAAGAAACCAACCCTTCCAATGCCGTGATCTCAGACTTTTATCCTCCAGAATTATGAGAAAATAAGTGTCTGTTTTTTAAGGTACTCAGTCTTTGGTACTTTTTTTTTTTTAAGTTTTTATTTATTTATTTGACAGACAGAGATCACAAGCAGGCAGAGAGGCAGGCAGAGAGAGAGAGGAGGAAGCAGGCGCCCTGCTGAACAGAGAGCCCAATGCAGGGCTTGATCCCATGAACTGGAATCATGACCTGAACTGAAGGCAGAGGTTTTAACCCACTGAGCCACCTAGGCGCCCCAGTCTTTGGTACTTATTTATGCTGGCCCAAGATGACGAGGACAATATATTTTCCATGAAGAGTTACAGTGAAGTCAAGGCTGTATTTCACGGATCTATATCCCACATCTCAGCACCATCCTACCTTCTAACTACCCATAGAGGAAGTATGGGTAGTACTACTAGGTCTCCTAGTAGCCAAAGTCTAACCATGAAAACAAACTGGACTGATGAGATGAAAAAAAAAAAAATAGAAGATTGAAGAGAGAAAGAAAAGTATTTACATGAATAATGTTGAACCGGAACTTTTTCAGTCATAGTTTCAGTGAAGGTCTCTAGGCCACAGCTGCAACATTTTAAAATGAGGTGTGAGGCCCCGCAGAACTTTCAAGGAGGTTTCCTAACTAGTTGTGCTATCACAGCTGAACACTGATTTGCAGCCTATGCAATAATTTGGAGAAATAAATGGGAATTTAAGGAAGCCTTGGGAGAGCTCTGTCAGTGTGCTGTCAGACCTCTTTGCCTCCAGACTAGGGAGAGGGACTTAATGAGCCCACTCAGAAAGTTTGACACATGTCCCTAGAGCTGAGAGGACACACTCAACTGATGTCTAATGCACGCCTCATGGATCTAAAGGGTAATAGTATATGATTGGTTAGTTGTTCTGATGGCAGAAGGAAAGCATTTCCTGATCATCTAGAGAGTGACAGAGCACAGGATGCTTTGGTCTCTCCTGTGCACTTGGCGGGGGCCATCGTTGTGAAATACATGGAGTAGAGTTGTCTTATTTTCTCCGTTAGGGGGCAGCCTTGAGAGGCAAAAGACCTCAGCGCCAATAAATAGATAAATAAAAAAATATAAAAATAAAAATAAAAATAGAAGGACCATCAGATTTCCAGGCTCTGAGAAACGATGTGCTTATGGCCAACTGGAATAAATACATAATTATGCATTGATCAAGAAATCTTCAAATGACTGATCTCCCAGGAGGGAAGAATCCCCTTTGAAAGGCCTCTAGTTCTAGATGCCACCAGGGTAGATCACTACAACATCCAAAAGAGCCAAAGAAGAAATGCTCACCATTTTTCTGACTTCTCCCTGCTCTTTCCCACTCTTCCATCCTGAAGGGTCAAAGAGCCATCATTAATAAAAGTTGAGAAAGGGGGCACTGGGTGGCTCAGTGGGTTAAGCCTCTGCCTTTGGCTCAGTTCATGATCTCCGGGTCCTGGGATCGAGCCCCGCATTGGGCTCTCTGCTCAACAGGGAGCCTGCTTCTCCCCACCTCTGCCTGCCTCTCTGCCTACTTGTGATCTCTTTCTCTGTGTCAAATAAATAAATAAAATCTTTAAAAAAAAAAAAAGCTGAGAAAGGAGTAAGGAGGACAAATAAATTGAATCTGTTCTTCGTTACCATATCATGAACAATCTACATTTTTTTTATTATGTTCAGTTAGGCAACATATAGTACATCATTAGTTTTTGATGTAGTGTTCAACGATTCATCAGTTGTGTATAACACCCAGTGCTCATCAGAACACATGCTCTCCTTAATAGCCATCACATGGTTACCCCATCTCTCTCACCCCTTTCCCTTCTGTAACCCTCAGTTTGTTTCCCAGAGTCCAGAGTCTCTCATGGTTTGTCTCCCTCTCTGATTTCTTCTTGTTCAGTTTTCCCTCCCTTCCCCTAACGTTCTCTGCACTATTCCTTATGTTTCACATATGAGTGAAATCATATCATTTCCTTTCTCTGTTTGACTTATTTTACTTAGCATAATCCCCTCCAGTTTCACCCATGTCAATGCAAAAGATAGGTATTCATCCTTTCTGATGGCTGAGTAATATTCCATTGTGTGTGTGTATTTATATATACTTATTTATATTATATTTATATATTTATTAAAATATTTATATATTAAAATATATAAAATATAAAATGTGTATTTATATATATAATATTTATATATTTATATTATGTATAATTATTTATTTGATATTTTTAAAAATTTTATTTATTTGAGAGAGAAAGTGCAGAGCGAGAGTGAGAGAGCACAAGCAGGGTCAGGGGCAGAGGGAGAAACAGATTCCCCTCTTACCTCTGAGTGAGGATCCCAGGACCCTGAGCTGAAGGCAGACACTTAACTGCTGAGCCATTCAGGTACTCCCAATCTACATATTTAAATGAAGTTGCAGTTCATTAGTTATTGATGACCTAATAGTGACTTAAGAAGCCATGGACCTGCCCTAGTCTTCATTCATTCAGGGTATAAGGAAATGGGGAAATCATCTGAATTTGTTTTCTGATTATACTCCATGAGTCTTCCTTCCACGATATGATAATGCAATTTATGATATTCATGCAAAAATAATCTATAGAAATCCAAATCTTGACATCAGAACCTTCAGACACATAAATTGATTTAACAATATTGTAATGAATTGGAGTAGACAGTATTCAGTCTGAATAACCAGTACCTCGTAAAACATCGAATTTACCCATGAGTTTAATGCATATTTGACATAATGTTTACTATCTGGGCTAGGAAAATTTCTTGATTAGACAGCATTTCCTTAGGTTTCATTGGGTAACACGCTTACAGCATATGGAGCTCAAGAGATGAGTTGTTCATTTAAGGTTCATGTAAAAGTGTCAGGCAGTACAGCAATTTAACTCTCTTTCCCCCCTCACTGCCAACTGCGACTTGGCATCATACAGCAGGGCTGTACGGCACAGGGTTTTGGAGACCGCAGTTTGGTTTCTGCAAGTCTCATGGGCAAGCACAGCAAATTTTCAAGAGCACTGTTATCCCCAGACGGTGTATATAAAAGGTCATCTAATTTGAATTGCTTTAAAAAACAGTATATTACAAATATATCTGATTTATTCTGCCTGTTCATTTAGTTACTAATACTATTAGCTGTAGCAAATCATAACCATTGATTACTATTCACTTCCTAATCGTTAATCAAAAGAGCCATGTTTTATTGTAGGGTCAGCAATCAATTTTAGAGCTATGGAGAATTTAAAGAGCGGAAGATAAAGAAATAAAAGTAACAATTTCCCTGGAGAAAAATTTACATATAGGAAGAAAAATCAAAGCCTCAAACTATACCCCAAGAGTGAGTGCTATTTCTTTGTAAAAAAGTCTACCATTTATTGAGTCCTTGCTCTCGGTTAGGCATCAAGCTGATATTATTTTCCTTTTCCAGGTGAGAAAAATATGGCTTGAGGGATTAAGTAGCTTAGTTAAATGGGGAGGGAATGTCAGAGATGGACTCCGGTCTAGCGTTGTCTGACATCAAAGCTTACACACCAGACACAGCACTACTTTGCCTCTCTTGAAAGGCTTTCCACTTGGAATCTCAGCCTCTGTATGGATGGTTGGACAGAAATTAAAAGATAATAGTGACGATTTAAAAGCAATTCTGAAAGTTATGTCATTTTCCTTTTAATTCCTGAAATACAATAAAGGTTTGTGTTCTATAACATTCACGCTAAAAAACAAGGGCTTATGCTAAACTGAATTATAATTATCTTCCACCTTGACTGTCTAGGAAGACGCTATCTAGGATTGGTTGATTAACATGGTGGTATCAGACCTAAAGCTGTTTCTGTCTTACTTTGCTTAGTGAGTTGTCTTCATCCTCATACCCAAGACAATTCCTACCAGCATGTCCCATTCCAGCCTGGGAGCTGAAGGGAAAGAAACAGAGGGCATGCCCCTTCTTAACAAGACCTGGAAGTTGCCTGTATTTCTTCTTCTTCTTCTTTTAATTGAGATATAATTAACATTAACATAACATTTACATTAAAAATTATAGAATGTGGGGTCACTTGGGTAGCTCAGTCGGTTAAGCATCTGCCTTCAACTCAAGTCATGATCCCAGGGTCCTGGGATTGAGCCCCACATCAGGCTCCCAACTTAGCAGGGAGTCTCCCTCTCCCTCTGCCCCTAACCTCTGCTCATGATCTCTCTCTCTCTCTCTCAAATAAATAAATTAATTAATAAAATCTTTTAAGGAATTATAGAATATGTAATTCAGTGGTTTTTGGCATATGCAGAGTTGTGCAACCATCACCACTACCTAATTCCAGACTTTTCCATCAACCCCCACCAAAAAACAACTACCTCTTTCCCCTGGCAACCAAATTATTACTTTTATTTATTTTTTTTTGTCTTCTGCTCTTTTTTTTTTTTAAAATAACTCTAAAATTGATTATTTTCTCTTTCTATGGGTTTGCCTATTTTGGACATTTCATATAAATGGAGTCATGCAATATGTGGCCTTTTGTGACTTCCTTCTTTTACTTAGCAGAATGTTTTCAAGGTTCATCTATGTTGTAGTATGTATCAGGACCTTATTTGTTTTTATTGTAGGATAATATTCCATTATATGGACATGCCTGCATTTTATTTATCCATTCACCAGTCGATGGGCATTTAGATCGGTTTTATCATTGGCCAAGCCTTTGTCATAATGATCTTGGGGATATTGAGAAATTTAGAAGATTATGGCGACTAAAAATGGCAGCTAAAAAACCTATTGATAAATCTAATTTCTATTACCCTCAGATAAGGGAAGTGTAGGTATTTGGAAACAAATAGTCTTTACCAAAATGCATCCTTTTGAGCACAAATAACGATGCATTCTCTTCTTCCCATGTAAAGAACACAGTCCCCAAGAAAGACAATCCAAATTTCCGTACCAGGGCCATCTTCAACTTAAAATCTTGGATATGTGAGAGAGGTGGTCCTCCAAGTACATTACCTCCAAATTAAACGACATGTTATCTGCCCCCCAACACATCCAATATATAATGATGATGGAACAGGAAAATCACACTTTGAGCTACTACTTGGAAAAGGCAAGAATGGAAAATAATAGCAATCAATGATCCGTATAAAATACCACAGACTACTGGACAGGAATAGAAGAGCCATGAGCTAGCAGTTGAGGAAATTCCTTGGTTAGGCTATCTGGTTTGCTCCCTGGAAGAATCTATTTTGTTCATTGCTCTCTGTGATCCCAGATACTATGGTCTGGAAGGTTCTTCCTTATCAATTAATCTGCATAGTGATGCCCAGAGTGAACATAAAGAGAGAACCAGCCATCTGAAAATGGACTTAGGTGATGAGGGAGTAATCTTACTCTGGTTTTTAGCTGCTCTGTTGGCTTACATTGTTTGGCTTGTATGGGAGAAAACTTCTGGGCCACAGACTTAACTCTTGCTAAAATGATCTTTCCAGAGCCACTTCTTAAAATTATTTCAGTTGGCCTTATTAATTCGGCAATGTCCCAGATCTTCACCTTAGATTTCAGATGGCAGACTGAGAAACTCTATCTAGAAAAGAGCCAAATTCTTTTCAATTTCAGCATATACACTTGTAGCATTACTCTTAGTCATTTCTTGTTCAAATGTGTTGGAAGTGCCAAGAAACAATGAATATATACCAATTTTGTGATTTTCTCACATAATGTCTCCGAGCTCAACTGCAGATAATTTTCCCCACATGATTCCCCCATGGCATAATAAAGACTAGTTTTCCTTTTTTGTGGTTTCTGTTGTTGCAACTGACTTCTAGATGATAATTGCTAGTTTTTCTTGTTTTTTGTTTTTTTTTTTAATCAAATATTGCATTTGTTAAGATATTCAGTTACTGTGATACAGATCTAAATTTGCCCTGCATGCGATCGGGCTATAACTAGGTGAGGGGTGGGTGGCACAAAGATGGCCTTGTACCAGGGATTCGGGTTCATTTCACATCATTACTACACTATCTGCGGGGCATTGCCTTTTATCACAGAGTTCAAGGTGGCCCATCACCTTGTCTGCATTCCACCTAAAGAAATGGTGAAAAGATGAGGGGAGGACACACTTCGTTTTAGCGGTGCGGCTCAAAAGTTGCACAAATCACTTATGATCACATCCCGTTGAGCAGAAATTGGCAAAATGACTACACCTGGGTGCAAAGGCATATGGGAAGGTAGCCTTTGTTCTGAGCAATAATGCACTCAGACACAAAGCAGGGGTATGTTTTTGTTTTTAGTCAGGAGGGAATAAATATTGGGGAAAACTGGCAATATCTTCCTCCGTTCCCACCTGTCACTATAAGAAATCACAATAAGAATTGGCAACAATTTAAAAACTATACTGCAAATCAAACTGTATATTTTTATTATAACAGTTACACTGAAATCTGGCTTTTCTGATTCCAAATTAATCTTTTTTGGGTGCTAAGTCTATGGTATCATGGAAATGCAATAATTAGTATAATGATACTAATTTCAGGGTAACACAAATTAGATACTGACAAGTTCTTGTCCCTCTTACTCTTATTCTTTACACTTTACTTTCATACTCTTTGAAGAAATATATTTGAAGAACAGAAAAGAGTAAACACTCTATACCTAATTATTTCTCTTTGGCTTAGTGGGTATGTGAGAAATAGAGGAAGAGGATAAAAACAACAAAATAAATTTTAAAAACCTAGCTTTTATAGAGTTGATTTTTAATTCATACATTGATTAATACAAGTGTCAGATCAAGAAGTGTTATTCCAACTAATGTTAAAATAATATTTATAGGTAACACTTTTATATTTTATTTATTTATTTGAGAGAGAGAGAGAGAGAGAGAGAGCAAGACAGAGAGCATGTATGTGAACAGGGGGAGGGGCAGAGGGAGAGGAGAGAGAGAATCTCAGGCAGACTCCCCTGCTGAGCACAGAGCCCTACGCTGCTTGATTCTGACCATGAGATCGTGACCTGATCTGAAGTCAAGACTCAGTTGCTTAACCAGCTGAGCCACCCAGGTGCCCCTTTTACATTTTAGCTACAGAAATTTTGTTCACCCAAGAGTCACCCTTCTTGGCTGAAGGATGTCACTTTGATGCTTTCATTTCCTTGCCCATCAACTTATAAGATCTCATATTAAAAATAATGGTCTCATTGTGAACATTGGTTTCATACATTAGGATTAATTCTCTTTGAGGATCTGACGCTCAAATAGAATTTGATAATTTATAGTGGCCCATGTTTTATTTTGAGAATGAATGTACTTAGGACATCTTTTGGTTGCTTTTAGTAGGGTGCTAATTTTACTTAAAAATCTAAATCTAATTTTCCTCCTTTTTTTGTGGAAGTAAAAATTAAAATCAGGTGTCAGGTGATCTGAATGATTATAGGTCTCTTGTCATTCTTTCAACAAATTCTAATGATGAATCATAGAAAAATTCCACTTTCATTACCCTAATAGTTTTGGGAAACAGTGTGTTCTACAGACCCCATTGAGTATATGTCTCCTCCAAGGTCATCATAAGGTCTATTAAAAAAAGAAACAGATTCTCTTAACGCATTCTGGCTTGGAGTAGATTTGTTTTTATATAACAACTTAGAATTTGGGCCAGGATACATTGCTGATTGGTTGCCTATGTGAATGTATCCTGGCCCAAATGGCTTGCAGACGAATGCTGCTTGGCCAATACAGTACCTTAAAAATAAGACTGAGCCTTCTGGTTCTATAAATACTCCCATCAGTTGCCTCTTAAAAACATATCAGGAATAAACAGGCCAAGGGAATAAAAAAGAAATAAGACTGAATTGATTGCAGATGTCTTAAAACTTATATAGGTTACATAAAAAATCATATTTGCAGCTTTTCTTTAAAAAATAGAGGTTAAGGTTTGGCCATGTGAGGTCCCCATTACCATATGAGCTAAATAGAGGCTGCCCTCTTAGGAGGTGGGGAGGGGGTAGACTTGCTGGCTCAGTTAGCTGATACTGGTCTCTTACTGTGTGCTTTTTTTTTTTTTTTTAAGATTTTATATATATCCTTCCTTCCTTTCTTCCTTCCTTTCTTTAGTGCATATGCACAAGCAGGGGGAGGGGCAGTGGGAGAGGGAGAAAGAGAATCCCAAGCAGATTCCACACTGAGCGGGGAGCCCAAATTGCAGCTTGATTTCATGACCCTGAGGTCATGGCCTGAGCCAAAATCAACTCTGATGCCTAACTGACTGAACCACCCAAGTGCCCCTCCTGGTCTCTTCTTGTTGTCAGATGTTCCACATCCGGCTAGATCTATGAATACTTGACGGAGTTTCAGCGGACTTGGAAGGATGAGGAGAGAGGGGATGGCAAGCAATGTTTGCAGCTAAGCCTGCTCTTTCTAGAGATTTCCAACAACGCCCAATTTCATGTTCCACATCCTTCACAAAAGCTCCCCCCAAACTTCTACTTCCCATTGCCCTTCCACCCCAAATGCCTTTTTAGGAGATGCTGCTGTCACAAGGATAAAATGGAGCTATTTTCTCAGTGCTTTTGGATTTCTGCTACTCCTGGGGTCACCTCCAAGGATTATTGTCCTCTTCCTCATGGAAAGGGACAAAAAGTGGTTTTATTTTTATTTTTATTTAGCAGGAGTAGCTTTGATTCAGAAGTGGGATTAGACATAGCATAGTGTAATGGGCACTGTGATAAATTGTAAGGGAATTTTGGAATTGTATCAAGGAGCGTATTCTTGAGGAAGGGACTCAATGTGGCATTTCTAATTCTGGTTGAAATGTTAATTTCATTTACTGAGTATAGGTACAAAAATAGTGTTCATTATGGTTAAGAATGTAGACATAGCATTTGTATTATAGACCCTTGGAATAAATCCAAGAATCCCTGTAGCATGGATTAGGCATCTGTACTGTAGAAGGTGTTTCCTTGTTACTGCCTTACATGACGAGGTCATAGCCCTAGACAGACATGTGGAGTGAGATTCACGCATTCTTAAAAGTTTCAGGGATACTGGGGTGGCTGGGTGGCTGAGTGGATTAAGCCTCTGCCTTCAGCTCAGGTCATGGTCTCAGGGTCCTGGGATCGAGCCCCGCATCGGGCTCTCTGCTCAGCGGAGTCTCTTTCCCCTTCTCTCTCTGCCTGCCTCTCTGCCTACCTGTGATCTCTGTCTGTCAAAAATAAAATAAAAATCTTAAAAAAAAGGTTTCAGGGATACTGATAGGACCAAAGTGACCATATAATCCATCTCCGAAATTTAGAGAGAATTGATGTGGAGCCTCAGTCTCCTCCAGATATAAAGCAAAGCTGTTGGACAAGATAAATTCAAATTTTCTTATATTTTTATTATGACTTTTATGAAATAATAAAAAAAAATTGCAGGTGAAAAGTGACAGCAGGCAAAAATTAAAATCTGGCAAAAACAAAACCAGGAACTTGTGGACTCAGCAATAGAGTTAGGGAACTGTGCCCCTTTTTATTCTGCATCCCAAACAGTCAAGATTGATGCTCAATGCTTCCGCTCTTAGGCAGTGATCTGGTGCCTGCGTTATTTACTAGAGCGCTCCGTCCTTGGGTACCTGAAAAACCTCAAGAGGATACAGGATTCTGCTCATAATTGCTGCATCTTGCTTGTTATGCTGTATTTGTCAGTAGCCTTCTCATTTCTTATTTATTTACTCAAGCTGAGTTACATTAGTCAGTAAATTATCTCTCAGGGCTTCAGTTCTGACCAAGTTATTCTGAATTCAGGTATGCTCTCCTGGTGGATCCCCTCCCTTCAAGATTTGCTTTCCTTATTTTCTTTTTCCTTTTTCAGCATGTGTAAACTTCGTCATTTTTACTGCTTGCTTTTTCCCCCCGTCTTTGAAAAAAAGTGAGCCAAAGTGGTTTTCATATTGATCCCCATGGCATCTCACCTGTCACTACTTGCCGTCTTGATGTGCTTGCTCTCTTGGAGTGTCTCTGGACTGCTCTCCTGTGTTTCAAAGAGTGCTCATTGACCTTGGAGATTAATCTGTGGTTGGTGATATATTTTTAAAAATTCACTGAAGTTCAGGCACTGTAATTTATGACCGTGGTTTACTTCAGTCAGATCTGAGATATTATATAAAATCATAAAAATGCTGGCATATATGTGTTGCAAACTTGTCTGCCTGGACAAAATTATTCTCTCTCTCTCTCTCTTTTTAATCCATTTACTTGACAGACAGAGATCACAAGTAGACAGAGAAGCAGGCAGAGAGAGAGAGAGAGGAGGAAGCAGGCTCCCTGCAGAGCAGAGAGCCTGATGTGGGGCTTGATCCCAGGACCCCAGGATCATGACCTGAGCTGAAGGTAGAGGCTTTAACCCACTGAGCCACCCAGGCGCCCCCCAAATTATTCTCTTCTTAAGCATTTTTGTTTCTCCAGGATAACTCTATTTTGGTTCATAGCATCAAAGGGCATTTATTCTATCACTCATTATTCTTTCTGGGACAATAAAAACTTTTTGCTACTTAATTGTTGTTCCAACATCCTAGGTTGGAATAAAGTCTTGGCTTCTAGTTTGGCTGAGCCATTTACTGATCACCCAACATTGGGCATATCCCTTGCCCTCATTCTAGCTCAGTTTCCTTAACAGGAAATGGGCATGCTATTAATTGGTCATCCTACTGCACAATATTTTTTACAAGGAGAATACTGGGTGTATGGAAAGGGAATTGAAAGTTAGAATGCCATATACAAATAGGTTAATAGCATATTGTCCCAGGCTGTCAGAGTAACTGGCATGGATAGTAGACATGAGACAAATAATAAAGTCACATATTCAAGTTACTTATATTCATAGATTTGTAGAGCCAAAGGTGACTTTATGCTGTGCCCTCATGTATAAGTCCCAGGAAGACTCCCTGTGCTAATTAATGGCAAATCTGGAGAGCATCTAAAACTCCTAACTCCTGGCCTTGTTCATTGAAAGCATACTTTTGGACCATGGCTTCTCATCAGTGTGTACACACTGTGCATGTGTTTGGCTTTGTGAACAATCACTGCTGGTCTTTAGTGCTCCTCGGTGGGAAAAGAGAGAACTATTTCCCTTATGTTGAATGTGGGAATGAAGAATATAGAAAAAGTAAAATCATTCTATGCATGTGACTTGCAAAGTAAACTAGACGTTTTCATGAGATTTTAATTTCTTGGAGCACCCGAACATCTCTCTTTCCAACTTTCATCAGCCTCAGTCCAAAGCCTTCATAGAAACTTTTGCTAATTCTTAGGGTTGAGGTACACTTTTCTCTTGGCCTTCACTGCCTCCTGGGTTCTGGCTTCCCTATGTGGAGCTTTGCTTTTTCCATTACCTAAGCCCTGAGGTGGAAATCATTTACAAAAATAAATCTCTGATATGAAACACTCATCAGGTTAGAGGACTTTGTGGAGGGGTCAGCGGCTTATAGTAAAGAGTCAATTGCATAGCCTACAGATTTCTGCAACTTTTGCCAGCCCCTATCTTTCTATTTCTATGCTCTATTTCTTTTTGTTATCTTTATGTCAGATTATCTGAAGAATTCTAAATGTTCTCCTCCGTAATTAGTGGAGTCATTTCGTTCTCCTATGGGAAAACTTGGCAAAACACAGAGATACAGGTTAAAAGTAGGGGATCAGTTTATTTATTCAAATTATTTTCAGCACAGTTGCTAAGAGAAGCCCTATTGTCACTTCTTTGTAAGTAGCATTCCTTTATTTTGATTTATAAACCCTTATTTTCTTATGATTATATCAATCAAGTTACTAAAACCTTAAAGGCCAAATTGATTGTTGAGGACTTTATGTTGTAACAGAATATTCAGTACAAACTCTATTAAGTAATACAACTTTAAGGTTGATTTAATTTAGCAGCTAAAGAATATAAAAAATAATAATTTTCATGTGTGGGTGGCCCCTCTCAAAAAGATGGGTGCTAACTTTTGCCAAGGCTACCTCTTTCTTGTCTATACTTGAAGACTGTGTCTCTCCCTCAACTTTAAAATTAAAATTCTGATTTTATGCCAGTTGGACTTATTTGTTACATGCCTATTCTGAATCAAATCACTACAATCAAGTGGGTAACATTGTGCTGATTGATTTAGACCAATAAATGTCCACCATCGAATTTGAGTAAAAATTCAGTTCCTCCAAACCATATGATCCAGTGAGGAGGAAGTTTATTCCCTAATGAAAATCTTGGGGTTGATATGATGTTGGGTAAAAGACCAGCAATTATCAACTATTTTCTACAAAAATTCTCTCTTCTCAAATTGTCTGAATCCTAAAATGTGAAAGCCTATTATTTGCATCTAACTTTTAAAAAATTATATTGATCACCTCTTTTAGATGCAGAGACAGCCAGTGTTGAATATTGTTAGTCATAAACCAAAGCCATTTTTCACCTTTTCTAGACTGTGGTAAACATTGCTGCTTACTGAATATTAAGAACTTGCTATCTCCTGGGTGCAAAGACTTTGAGACTGGTTCCAGCCAATAGTTTATTTTATTTTATTTTATCTTATCTTCTCTTATTTTGGCCAATGAACTTTTGATGGAAGTGAGATGCCTCACTACTGGGCCAGACCATATAAATGAAAGACTCTTAAGATTTTTTTTTGTCCTTATTGCAGCATCTGGCATAGATCCAGAGAACAGCTGTACAAGCCATGAAGCTCTCAGAGGAAGGACACAGAGCAAGTATCGATCAGAGCTCCTAGTTGACCTGTAATGGACATGGAGAATGGATAAAAATTAAAATTGCTCTTTTAAGCCACTGAGAGTTGAGGCTTGCTTGTTATCACGGCATGACCTGGCCTATTCTAGCCTACACATAAGGATCAAGTTTTGGCCTGGCATATCGTTGCCTTAGAGAGGCCAGAGACTACATTTTCCAGTCTGCTCTTACAGTTATAGGACTCTATTTTTCCCAACAGAATGGGAAAAAAATTGATGTATTCAACTTCCATGTTGCTTGTTTGAAAGGTATCTGTTTCTCTGGGCTACTGCTTTTACCTCAGTCCTGGTTAGAAATGGTGATGTCTGCAGTAAGTGTGAACTCCTCATGTTAAGGATGGCAAAGCTTACCCTTGTGGGGAGCTGTATTGGAGGCCCTGGACCTCCTCGCTTTGCCTGAGCCTCAGGATTACTCAAATTCTTTATTGGTAAAGCTTGATACCAGGTAACATCTCTGGTCTGTGTGTGTCTGATTTGACAAGGTGATCCTTCAAGTTATTCCAGATTTGTGCATTAAACAGGGTTATGTTTCATATCCACCAATCACAATAGCCATTTATTATCATTTTGGCAAGAAATATGGGGAAAATATCATGAGGGCTTGATGCCAAGTTAGCTGCCTACCAACCTTTGTATGAAATGGTGAAAACCCAAAGGATATTACTGGGATAAGTCTTATCAGTGGAATTTTTAGGAAATCCTTCCAGATCTGGTGGAAATGACTAAGTGGATAGACAAGGCATAACAGGAAAAAGAGCAAATTAATTAAATGGTGTATTCCTGGCCATTGTTAGCAGCCTTGATAAAAAGCCAGACTTGTAATAGAAGAGGAGGTGGCAGTGGGGAAAAAAAAATCAGGAGACACTTATTTTCATTTGCCACTCAGCTAGGACTATTGATTAATCAAAAAATTATAAAAGTGTCTAAAGACCAGGCTCAAGTAACTACAGAATCCCAAGGGGATCCTTTCTGTTCAAGCATTAGGACAGTTAGCAACAAAATATTAGAAAAGTCTGGGGAATAATTACTGGCATAGTCTCTTAGAAATGTCAGTCAGGTGCGTGGGAGGCTTACTCAGGCATGTGACTCTTGATCTCAGCTTGGATTGTCATCTCAAGGTCATGAGATTGAACTCTGGGTAGGCACAGAACTGAGCACCAGTCAGCTTGAGATTTTTTTTCTTCCTGTGCCCCATCTCCAACTTGTGTGTGCGTGCGCGCGCGCTCTCTCTCTCTAAGTAAAAAACTATATATATAAATAAATTCCTTTTAAAAAAAGAAATAGCAATGAGGAAGCATGGTGCTGACACCATATATTGCTGAATGTAAGTGATTATTTGGGTTATAGCTGACCCTTAAGTGACTCAGAACTTTTATGGGCAAAGGCATCTTCATGGTCTGCAACCAACAAGCTTCAGGGGAGGAAGGTGAGGGAAGGTGAGGGGTCTTCCTCAGCCTCATTCTTACCTCTTAAAAGGTAATGGTAAATTTTCTCTAGCTGTCCTGTCTAGAGGAATTTAATCCCTCCATTAACGGCTAAGCCATAAATTCTGAAAAACATGGACTGAAAGGCCAACATCTGCTTGCTTAATCTCTAGCAAGTGATTTTAGACTGTATGGAATGATTACATTAAGTGGCCTGGGTCTGGTAAGAAGAGCGTTCTTAAGAATATTAGATATGGTGCCCAGTGTGAAATAATTCCTATGTTTGGGTGGTGGGGGGGAAAGAATGTAGGAATGGTACTCTATACGGCATGGCGGTAAACCTAAGAGGATTAGAGGTACAGCTGGAGGGAACCAAGGTAGGGTAGAATTACAATTTGGAAAATGTGACTGGATATGGATAATTTCTTTCCCTTTCCCTGAATGCATGCTTGGGATGGGTATTATGTGCATATCAGGGATGTTATTCTTTACCAAAAAAATGTGCTAAATCCATCTTTCATGCAATTTTAATCAGCCATGGTAAATGGGAATCTTTGGAATCAAGCCTTTCTAGTGATAAATATTAAGCTATGGAGAATTCTAAGAGAAAAACAAAATTGCTGCTCTCATCAAGGAATGGTTGGGGTGGGAGTTTTAATCCCTCTCTCTCTTTGTAATAGTCCTGTCTGGCCAGTACTTATGGAAAACAGTGTTTAGAGGTTAATACTAGGCTACTGAGCATGAGCCAAGGTGGTTCCTTTGATTGCTTCAGCTGTACTTGACGCAGTAGAGACTACCCAGGAAGTGCATAGTCCAATGGGGACTGGTATGATGTTACCTACTTGGCTGACGTGTGCTTTTCATACCAGATTTGGAGTCCAGCCAGGTGCAGTTTGCAGTCTTGTGGGATGGAAATCAACATGCATACACTGTTTTGATACAGGGAAATATGAATTCTCAGGCATATTGCCACAATTTAATGAGGTAGGACTTGAACTTGATAACCATTAGAGCACATTAGTATGCTGCACTGATGACATGATTATCATTGATGCCTCAGATGAAGAGGCTCTGGAGGACAGATAGAGGCTGGCTGACCTATCCAGCTAAAATTCCAGATTCAGCTTTGTCTGTGAAATTCCTGGGAATTACATAGACTGGAACAACTGAGGACATTCCCATAACTAACAAATACATTCTCAGACCTTGTCAATAAGGAAGATACTAGATGGTCAGCAGGATTCTTCAGGTTTTGGTGAAATAATATTCCTCTTCTAGGATCCTGATGGCCCCTCTTCACAAAGTCAATAGGTTATAAGAGGAAGGAAGGAAGGAAGGGAGGGACGGAAGGAGGGAGAAAAGAGGTAGGGAGGGATGGGGGAGGAAGGGAGGAATGCGGGGAGGGAGGGGTGGCAAGCAGGCTAGAAAGAGGGTCATGAATAGAAATAAAGATTAAATAGCTTGAGAAGATGATATAGGCAGTCCCATTTGATTATTATGAACTATAACTAGGTATGAATCATATATAGACCAAAACCTTTGGCAGAAATCGAACATGGTGAAGACAGCTTGGGTTTTGCATTTGTAAACTGTCTGAAACTGCTGCTCATTGTAGACCCTTAGAAAAAGTTGTCAGCTTATGACCAGGCAGCATTGAACACTACCCTATCAGAGAAGACTTAGGGTGAGAAATACCCATCATGTCTTGGGTGATGTCAAAGCAATCTGATGGAGAAGAGATAGAGAAGCCAACAAAATCAATGATAAAGTGACAGCGGCATATTCAAAAGCATTCTAAGGGTGGAAAGTCACCGGGCGTTCTTAAACACACACACAAGGAAGTTGATTTTATAGAGCCCTTATCATAAATAAACTTGGAGTCTACCAATTTGCTGGAAGATATCTCATGAACTATTTAACTATGTATAAAATGGAGATGTGTTAAGGTTCAAAATGGGTTTCTCTAGAAGTGAGGGGACTGCACACTTAGCCTGTTGATATCCTTATTAACACGGACCCAAACATGAGAACAATGTCTCTGGGGAGCTGCATGAGAAGTCTGAGCAATTTGTCTGCTTTGTCACTGCCTCACAACTGCTTAATCTATACAATTATTTGTGAGGTATGATATCTGAATTCTAGGAGTCTGATTTGACAAGACGATTGTATATTGTCTCAGCTATGACATGAAATATTTACTTGGATTAAGAAAAGTAACTACAACAAACCACAAATCTGAAAAGCTCATGAAAATCCAGAAAAATGGTATAATATTTTTGTTACTTGGTGCCAGACATGCCTCTATGAGACTCTTTTTTTCCTACATGATTTGGCTTAATCCTCTAGAATTGCCTCTTCACATGATAATGATTTTGAAGTATCATTTTGTACAGGAAAGGTAGGAAGATAATTCTGACTTTCCTGTAGCCTGAACATTTTGTTCTTTATTATTGATGAGTTAGATTAGGGGTCCATGAGAAAGAAATCCTCTACTTACAGTTTTAAATTACTGAGGATTGGAAGATCCTACACAAAATGTTCCTTGGTACATTTCAATTGTTTCTCCTCCATTACACATATATTTTGATTGAAGGCACTGCAGGACATCTACGTATCACCTGACCTTGCATTCCTTGTCACTGACACTGGCTGAGTTGGTGCAGTGGGTGGCGGAAGTATTCCTGGAGGCCATTCTTTTCCTTGGTGGCTGGCGATAACTTAATTACGCACAATAGTGACTTTGAATTGCACAGAAACACCCCACTAAACACAAAGAAAATGTCCTGCTGTCAGCTCACTTTCCCTTTAGCTGGATCCCCCAAATCCCTAGTCATTTCAACACCACCTGACATGAGGGCAAGTATGACAAAAGGGAGGAAGTGGCGGAAAGGGCAGCAATTCTAAAACTAGGCAAAAAAAAATGCTTCATTTTTGTCAATTTCATATTATGATACTGTGAACACAGTGCTGGGGGCTGGGGTCTTCCTCATGTGCAAGCGGGGAGTCCTGAGTATTAAACTTCATTACCATCATGGTAAGTCTGCCTCTGGGGCTAGATCATGAAAGGGTTTGAAAACTTGGCAGAGAGAGCTGGATTTGATTCAGTCTGTGTCTAATACATACAAGGGATGTTATTATGACCAGATAGTTTAGAAATTCAGGTTGAGTCAAAAATATGTAAGATGGTCTTCATATCCTTACATTGTCAACCCAGTACTCATCAAATTATCTTGTTCTCATACCAGGGTTCTTCAGAGAAAAATGTTTCATCTTTGCTAAAGTTTTCCTAATAATGGGATATTAGGGGAATATGGATTGGTTTTGTTAGAATTAAATATATTAGCAATGCATTAAATCATCCCCTGGCTACATCAGATGGCTATCACTTCCCTAAAACACCAACATAGAAATTCCAGCTCAATCTTTCCTGAAGGTCATCATACCTTTCAGACTTGCAGAATCCAGTACCCTTATTCTGATGTATTTTTTATTCTGTATAAACAAATTACCAGCCGCAACCCTTCTTCTTCATTGGTTCAGATGAAATGGGTATCAGAACACACTGTTAAACTGCTTGTCCTTTAGCTGGCATTCTCAGGAACAGCTCCTGTGGTTGCCAGGACTGAAAGAATAATGCTGCAGTGGAAGAAGCAGCCTCAGAGATTAATTTGTCTGAGGATTTAAGGTGGAGAAATTTGCGCCGCCAAAGAAATGGAAACATTGAGAAGTCAGTGGAATGCTGACCCTTCTGGCAACAACAGTAAACTGTCCCCTTGAAATGGAGATGTGGCCAGAAATAGCAATCCTGGTTGCATTTATTCCTCTGCCTCCAGCTTCGTGATGCTGTGTTAGACATGGGCCATTGCACATTTGGGTTGAGTTGGTGAATGGTCCCCATTCTGACTATAGATTTGCATATTTAATTGCTTATTGTGCCTTTCATTTAGGTTATCACCGGCACTTCAAATTAACATGTCTACCACCAAAACTTAGATTTTATTCACTGATCTAATGCTTTCAAATCTGCTCCCCAATTTGCATCAGTAAACGTGACTGCCTCCAGTCAAGTATCTAGTTTTGTGAACACTGTCCTCTCTGCCTCCATTTTCTTATAACTTCTCATTAGTGTTCTAATGTTTCCCATGGTAGCTTCCTCAAAGGATTCCCTGCCCTCAGCATTTCTTTCTCAAATCCACACTACTAAACACAACCAGAATATTTTTAAAAAGCAAAACAAAATCTAACCAAATCTAACCATGTCAGTCATGACCTTAAAATCATGTAATGGTTCCTTCTTGCCATCGGCATAAGAGCCAATTTTCATAAAGGCATAAAAGGGTTTCTCTGTCTGGTCCTTGCCAATTTTTCCAACTTTGTTGACTGTCCCAGTAAAACTCTACCCCCTGCCTCATTCTAGCTACACCAAAGTACTGTAGTACCCATGATTCACAGTTTTGCCTTCTGAAATTTCAGTTACCCATGGTCAACCTTGGTTGACCAACCCTGGGAGCAGATGGTCCGCCTTCTGACATATCATCAGAAGGTCAAATGGTAGCCTAATGCCATAGTCACAAAGACTTGGTAATTCACCTCATTTGATCTTATCACATAGGTATTTTCTCATCTCATTCAACACAAAGAGAGAAAGGGCAAGTACAGTACAGTAAGATATTTTGAGAGCTCACATTCACATAACTGTTATTACAGTATCTTGTTATAATTGTTCCGGTATTAGTTATTGTTGTTAATCTCTTACTGTGCTACTTATAAATTAAACTTTATCAGTTAACTTTATCACTTAAACTTTATGTATAGGAAAAAATATAACACATATAGGGTTCAGTACTATCTATGTTTTCAGCTATCCCCTGGGGGGTCTTAGAACATCTCACTGTGGATAAGGTGGGACTACTATAATTTGCTCTTTATCCTCTATGCTTTTGCATAAACTATTTCTGTCTGCCTGGATTGTTGTTACCTCACTTGTCTACAACAGGGCTAACATTTCTTCATCTTGCAACCTGTGTCCTAAGTATTTTTTTTATACGTCCCTTATGTAAGTCATCAAACTATATTGAAAGTATGTGTTTCATTGTCTATAAGGACAGGAACTGTCTTATTCACTTTGTATTCCTAATACCCAGGCCACTCTCAAAATATGTTAACTAATCAAAAAAGGAATGTGTATTTGATGAATGAATAAATGTAGGCTGTAACTGCCACAGGCCACTCACTCACCTACCAAGAGAGATGCTATGTTTTTTTAATCCATCAGGTATGTGTAAAGCAGGTAAAGTTTGCTGAAAAACACCCTATAGACATAGCATAAAATATGGTTGTTCAGATTAAGGAAGCAAGATAATCATACCAAATATTAAATACTCTTGTGTTTGATTTTTTTCTAACTGACAGTAGAGAATCCCTATGTTAGATTCATCTAGTATGTGTTGTGTGAGAGGGCTACATAGCGAGTAGAATCCATAAGTGAGATATATGGAGGGTCTTTGGGGAAGATCCAGTAGAAATGGGACATGAGACATGGATTTAAGAGATATGTGGGACTGGTGACCATTTGGTTATAGAAGAAATTAAATAAGATTTAGTAACACGATCATATGGCTATGGCAGAAGACAATACTAGTGCTCAGTCTTATTATGATGCAATCTTAATTGAGATTATATCATTTAGAGTGGGTGCAGCTCCCAGTATAAAATTAAAAAAAAATTTAATCATCCAGTTGATAGCAATTACATTTTAAGGCTATTTGTTTTGTTTTGTTTTTTGGATAAATGACTTATTAAAACCATTCTGTATTTAAAATCTTTTAAAATGTTATTTTACTAATTTTGTATTTCACAGATAATTGAAAAAAAATGCAGCAGTATGTAAAGATATGTAAGATATAGTGGATCAGTTTATAGATAATGCGTGATCCTCATATACATTCATAGTTCTTATAGTGCCCAAAGGGGTCTTTGTATTAAGAATAAAAGCTGTTTACTTCTCACATACAATCATTTTGGAAATCCTTGAGAACAGCAATATTAGTCCATTTCTGTAGCATATGTCGGTTTCTTCAGCACTATCATAGTTTGCCATGTAAATGTATATTTTGAAGCAAATTAAAAAATAGAACATATATTTAGCTTATTAATCTTTCTCCTCCAAACCTTTGTGATTTATTACACAAAATATTATAAAAATAAACTTTAAAGGGAGAATTTGAAGTAGGCTTTGTTCTACATAAGGGAGACACTAAAATGGGTGGATCATTGGCCTATTAAATGTCTAAAATAACTGCTTTGGTTTATTATCTTTAACAAATGTATCTAGAGTTCCTATGTATACATCCAGTTTTTTTTACAAGCTTGTTGAATAATATGAGACTGGAAGTACAATTGGATATTCCTAATCACTTAAGCAGTGTTTCTGCCTCTACATTTAGGTTTCATCCAAGAACTAATTGAGGGTGAAGCTTTCTTAATTAACCACATATCAATAGGTTGAGAATCTAAATGTACTAGTACATTAATTATCCTAATTTAACCATACATATCCCCATAAAGCTAAAACTATTCACCTACTAGTAATCTTGATATTTCTGTATTTTAAATAATGCAAGTTAAGACCAATGTGGGAAGGGCTCAAAACCTAGTCTTAAATGGATTATGTTTGCAAAAGCTTTGCCTCAGGTATTTTCATAAACCTGAGTCTGCAAAATTTTTAATTGGAAGGATATAACCTAGGAGAATATTTAAAAGCAATGCTTTGAGAGTGGCAATAATCTACAGTGTCTCCTTATTACTACACTTGTGAAATCCAAATTCTCATCTAGTAAAAATTTCCTTCAGCGAGCCATCTCATTTTTTGTCTCATCTTTCATTTTGAATGTATCTTCAACCAAAATGATGTTTGTTTACTTTGACATTAATTTTTACATTTTTCAATTTAAATTTCTTTTCTAATTTAAAGGTTTTATATACAAAGCGTAAAAAAGATAACATCATTACGCTTTATGAAATCCTTGCTCTCCTTTTGTGCATTGAATCCATACTGAAGAATATAGCTCCTGAAATTGCCCCTCCCTTCACTTTCATTCCTGCAACATTAATTTTTTCCCTTTCTTTTGGGTCAATATCACGCTGATATAAAGAAGTTACAATAACTCTATCATTTAAAACAAAATTCCCTTTACTCTATTAGCTTGTCTGGTTCTTTCTGCTGCCTTTATTATATCTAGCATTTTATGCTGTTTTTTAATAGCATAAAATATTTAATATTTAAAATATAATACATATATTATATAATAAAATATTTAATATTTAAAATATAATAGCATAAAATATTTTAATATTTAAAATATAATATTTTGCTCAATATTATATTTTCCAGATCTTTTCATTTTGAAGATTTAGAGCACTCATTTCTGCTGTATGGTGTTCCTTTGTATGAAAATACCATAACTTATTTACCCATTTCACTATTGAAGACCAGATAAATTCCTAGTTTTTTGTTTATACTTAGAATGCTTCAGTGAAAACATTTGATTTTTATTCCTGGAGTGTAATATGAATGAGAGACTCACAAGACTATACAATTAGAAGTGGGATTCCTGGGTCATAAGTTATGACAAATTTAGATATACTAGATATGGAAATTTTTCTGTTGGTTGGTACCATTTTACAACCTTGCTAGCAGGTGCAAGTTTTCCAGTTTCCTCACATCCTTGCCAGTATGCTTGTAAATTTGATGGGCAAGAAATGGTATGCTATTTTTGTCAGTTTTATTGAAAGTATGATTTATATGCAAAAAATTTATGCCTTCCTGGGGTTGGTTCTTAGATGCCTAGATGATGGGATGGACAAGAGAAGCCATGGAATGGGACCACCCCCTTCTTGTTTGTGGCATTGAGTGCTCTAATGCTGGAAGTGCTGGGCAGAGAAGGGAGACAGCTGTATGACTCAGGCTGTGGGAACTCAGTTTCTAGAGTCCTTGGGAGGTAGGACCCTCACACTCATGCTCCTCCAAAATTCACAGAATACCACTGGGGCCAGAGAGGTCTTTGCTGGGCTCAAAGCTAGCTCACTCACTCACCCCACCTCCCAGAGAAGGGACAGATTTATATCCTCAGGTGACCCTGAGCTCTTGGGACCCAGGACTGACACCCCTTTCAATCTATCTTAGAGACTGTGGAGGAGGCCCAAGAGAATCAGAATATTTTTAAGATCATTTGGTAAGTTTTGTTAAAGGTATATTGCTGTGAAACAACTGTCACTATGAAGATATGGAACATTTAAATGACCCCAACAAGGTGCCTCTTCCTCACTCAGCACCTCATACCCACCAGTGGCTTAACAAAAGCTGATCTGCTTTCTGTCACTGCAGACTAATTTTCCCCCTAGAGTTTCAAAAAAAGGAAATCATACAACATATACTCAAATATGTCTTACTTCACTCACCATAATATTTATGACATTTATCCAGGTTGTCATGTGTGTAAATACTTCATCCTCTTTTTGCTTCTAGGTAAGGATCTATTTTATGTATACCTTAAAATGTATTTGTCTATTCATCTGTTGATTGACATTTTGGTTGTTTTCACTTTTGGTTATGCTAATAAAGCTAATATAGATATCGTATATGTGAATTCTTGTGACATATTTTTTTTTTCCTTAGGTAATACTTAGGAGAATGACTCTGCCATATGGCAAGCATATGTTTAAGCTTTAAAGAAAATGCCAAAGGATATTCTCAAATGGTTGTACTATTTTACATTCCCACCAATAATACGTGAGTTCCAGATGCTTCTTATCTTCACCAACACCAACACTAATACTACTGATATTGAATGACCTTTTATGAGTTTATTTCAAATATTATCTTTGGAAAAATGTCTTTTTAAATGTTTGGTCATTAATTCATAGACTTTTATATTTAAATATATTTCTAAAAAAATTTTTGTTCATATTGACAGTTACGGGTCAAGGTTTATTGTTTCTATGTGGTTATACAGTTGTTCAGGAAAAATATATTAAAAAGCAATCCTTTATCCATTGGATTATATTAGCACCTTTGCTGAAAGTCATTGACCGTATATGTGTATATTTATTTCTGCACTCCCCATTCTGTTGCACTGATCTATATGTCTATCCATTTGGCAATACCACATCATCATGATTATTGCACTTGATTACTGAAATTCAGAAGTGTACTTAATTCTCTTGCTTCAAAATTATTTTGGCTGTTCTAGGTCTTCCAAGTTTTTATTAAAACAATTAGAAACATCCTGTTATTTCTACAAAAATCTTGTATCTTTAAAGGAATTTATCCAGTTTTTCTAAGATGTCAAGTTTATTGGTACAATTTGGTTGGGATTGAGTTGAACTGATACATAAATATTGAGGGAATTAATATTTCAATGTTATGGAATCTTCCAATCCATGAACATTATATATTTCTTTACTTTTCCATGATTTCTTTAAATTTTCAGTAATTTTTTGTGCTTTTCAAAGTTCTTACATGTCTTTGTGAAGTGACATGGAAATTTCACAATTCATGGAGCACTGGGTAGTATACTTATAAGGCTCTGGGCTCAGTAGTGGGGAATAATCAACACTAAAGTGAACACCTCTTTAGTCATACCTAACAAACCTTAAAAACAAAACCCCAAATTATCAAAAATTTTCTAAGTAACTGTAACTCAGAACAAACTCAAGAATATTTATAGGACTATAGAAATACCTTCCACGTAAGAAGTTAAAGTTCAAAATATTTGACGTTCAATTAAAAAAAAAACCAGGCAGGCACAGAAGTAGGAAAATATAAACCATAAAAAGGAGAGGAAGAAAGCAATCAATGAAAAGTAACTCAGCAATACAAAGTGAAAACAAAAAAATTCACTGGATAAGGACATAGCAATAGAAACTATCCAAAATGAAACACTAATTAGAAAATTGAGCAGAGCAACAGAACCCATGTATAAATGGAGTCCACAAAAGAAGGAGAGGATGTGTACAGAAAACATATTTGAAAAAGTGATCCCCAAACTCTTTCTGAATTTGTGGAAAAGTATATCCCCACGTACAAGAGACTCTGCTAAAACCCAAGCACAGGAAAATGGCACCAGTACATATAATCTGCAAATTGCTCAAAACCAGTGATAAAGAGAAATCTGAAAGCAAACAGCAAAAATGACACATTACGTATAGACGAACAGACCTAAAATTGTGGCAGAATTTCTGTCAGGAGCAAACCAAGAGAGAAAGAGACATCTGCAACAATGCAACGTCTTAGAATATTGGGAGGGGAAAAAACAAAACAAAACAAAACTATCACCCTAGAACTCTATCTTCAGTGAAACTCCTTGTAAAAATGAAGGCAAATTTAAGGCTTTTTTTTCAGAAATTCAAAAACTGAAATGATTCTTCACCAGCAGACCCATGATAGGAGAAACGTTAAAGGAAACCCTTCAGGCCAAAGGAAAAGGACACCAGATTGAGATATGGATCTACACAAAAGGAAGACCATGGGAAACAGTAAGCAAATGAGTAAATCCATGTGTTTGTTGACTAGGGCTGCCTTAACAAATACCCCAGAGTGGCTTAAAACAATACCGCTTTATTGCCTCTCAGTTCTGGAGGCTAGAAGTCCAAAATTGACATATCCCAGAGTCATACTCTCTCTGAAACCTGCAGAGAAGCATTCTTCCTTGCCTCTTCCTAGCTTCTGGTGGTTTCCTGATGTTTCTTGGTTTCTAGATGCCCCTTTCAATCTCTCACATGGTGTCTCTCTTGTGTGACTATGTCTCTGCATCTCTGTATCTCTTCTCCTCTCTAAGGACACCAGTCATACTGGATTAAGGACTCTCTCAGCTCCAATATGACCTCATCTTAAGTAATTACATCGGCAATGACATGATTTCCAAACAAAGGCAGATTCTCCGGTACTAGATATTCAGATCTCAACACATTATTCTGTGGGACACAATTCAACCAATAACTAAACATAGGTTTTTTCTTATTATTTACATTCCTTTAAAAAATAACCATTAAAACAATAAGAAAATGCAGAGTGCATTTATTCTGTGTTAGAATTCCAGGCCTCCTGTTAAATGAATAGAATTGTTTCCATGTCCAAGTTGCTCCAGTGTAAAAAGTATCTATTTATAGATGCTATTGTGTGTGCCTGTGTGTAATTTAGTTTGAACTGAAATATAGAGAAAATCTGCTAGCAAGCATATATGCCATCTATATGACCCCTGCTTATTATATTTAAATATACTATGGTGACAGTATTTTTATGTTCCTTGGGAAATAAGTTGGCAACTCAGAGATCTGTAACTAAACAGTATGCAGCATTAGATAAAACTGAGAACCTCAGAAGAATAAATTAAAATGCATCTGGCTCAATGATCTCCTTCAGTTTATGAGGGAGGAGCTCTGTAACATATACACAAATAGTGAATGAGGCATCTCAAAGACTCCTAAGATAAAAGTTATAAAGTTATAATCCTTAAATGGAAATACCAAGATAATTTTTTTTCTCCCAACAGTCCGTACCCCAACTGATCTTGAAAGAGAGGTTCCTCTCTCCACCGACCTTACCACAGAAGCATTTATTTAGGCTAAAGCTGTTTATGAGATGCTATAGAATGAAAAAGCTCTAAAAGGGCTGTTCAACTGAAATTATTAATGATAAGCAGAATAAGAAAAGACAGTTTAGTATAAGACAAGAACAAAGCAGTTTCTAATTAAAATAATTTGGCTTTGATAACACTTCTGAAAGTATTTTTGAAACAGCAGTGGCTGCTTGGAATACATTTCACAACTTAAGACTCAAGAATAATTATGATCCATCTTTAACAGTCGGCAAAAAAACCCATTAACTGATGCTAATACCTATAACCGACTCTAAATTGCGGGATTGCCAAGAATAGAAAAAGAAGATAATAAAACTAAACTCATGGCTCTCTAACTCAAGTACTTTGAGACCACAGAAAAGTTATGAGGTCAAACAAAAGGAAGGGAAGCCACCGGCTCTACCTTCTGATAGGCCAAATGCCCAACCTGAATTTCCATTTCCTCTTCTCGATTAGCATATCCTAGAGAGTTGCAATTTTGTCTCTGCTCTATCATTTGTTGTTAGAACAATCTAGGTCTTACATTCTCGCATACTACTAACATGCAAATTTAATTTCAACACAAGTGCAAGCAATTCCTTCCTAGAGATCAAGATTCCCCAGCCTTTCCTTCTTTTCTAAGGTTTTTAATGCCCTACGCATTTTGTCCTTCACTGTCCAAGTGTTCTTTAAGTCTTATTCTGATCAATGTGCATTTTACTGAATGCTTCCTTTCTTTATGACTTCCCACCCATTTCAAAAAGGCTAAAGTTGTGTTTATAAGTTTGGGCACCATCTAGTAGATGTGAGATGAAACATACTGAATTTTTCAGTAAAAATTTTCAGAGCTTGCTGCCTTAACTGAGTGCCTACCCACTAGTTTACTGCTCCAGTGACAACTTACAAGGTATTTTTACTTTTTTTTTTTTAAGATTTTATTTATTTACTTGACAGACAGAGATCACAAGTAGTCAGAGAGGCAGGCAGAGAGAGAGAAGGAAGCAGGCTCCCCACCGAGCAGAGATCCCGATGCGATGCGATGCGGGGCTCCATCCCAGGACCCCGGGATCACAGCCTGAGCCAAAGGCAGAGGCTTTAACCCACTGAGCCACCCAGGTGCCCCAAGGTGTTTTTACTTTTATATCTCCTATTAGTTTGTTTTATTGTGCTTATGTGTTTGGATTATGAGGTTGATCATTCAGTGACCACCAGACTAAATATTACCGACTCTTTCCCAAGTTGCTCTGCCAACTTTTGTGGCCAGAGGAACAGGAAAACATTCATGATGCAAATCCAATTTCTTTTGCAAAAAAGACAGTTATGGTGAGGAGTCATTCCAATACCCCATGACATATTAGAAAACATATTTTATTTGTACAACACCTCTGGGCACTTAATGAAACAATATTGCCTTCTTTTCTATTTGTCCCTGATTTAGATGCTACTTTTTTAATGCTTTCTACCTACTCTTATTTCACAATTGTAGATTTATGCTCCAGCTTTTATTCTGTCCCATCTCATCTTGCTAGCAAATTTTTATCTGTTTCATTTTATTTTTCGCATCAAAGTTTCCTGACACTTGGATTACAAGGCCACATGCAAAGTCCTTTACTCTCTCAAATCCTCAAAAATATGTGGATGGGGGCACCTGGGTGGCTCAGTGGCTTAAGCGTCTTCCTTCAGCTCAGGTCATGATCTCAGGGTCCTGGGATCGGGCCCCACATCAGGCTCTCTGCTCACCGGGGAGCCTGCTTCCCCCTCTCTCTCTGCCTGTCTTGCTGCCTATTTGTGATCTCTCTCTGTCAAATAAATAAATAAAATCTTAAAAAAATATGTGGATGATATGACACTTGTTGTTATTCTGTCCTTATATACTTATTAATCTTCTATTAGCTCTCTTTCAAAAGAGGTTTATACACAAGATGCCTCTTTTTCACTTTTTTTCCTCTAGCCCTGAAAGATCATAAAGATTCTAAAATAAAACTACACTTAAAAAAAAATCCCAAGTTTGCTTCTTATGGCGCAAAATAATTTTGCCTTCCAAAGTAAAGTCACAAGATAACAATTAGTTCAAAAATGCCCAGCATTCTTGGCATGGCTAGCTACTGTCACAGACAGATCTTGAGACATGTCTTATTTGTTAAGCCTCTTTTAGTTGAATGAAGACTGCCACTCCTGAACAACTATCTTGTTCATAAAAAAATAAAGAAATGATCTTTTTCCTGAAAGGTCAGGCGCCATGCTTAGAGAGTTTTCAGGGACTAAAAGAATCTCTTTGTACCAAATCACTTTTGTGACCCTTTGAAAGACTGTGTAGGTCACCTAAGGATATTCTCTTCTTCTTCCCTCATAGAAACCACTGGATGACATACATGAGCAAAGAGAAATGATAGAAATAATGAAATGTAATTTCTATGCTTCTAATCTTCTAACATGGCTCAATAGAATTGTCAATCCAGCCCCATTTGTTAGGCCCATAATGGAGGTTATTTTGTAAAGAAAAGAAAGGCAGATCAATTTCCACTGTAAATTGCATTTTATAAACAGATATTTGGATTTCATCCAGAGAAGAAAGGCTGTTCATATTAATCTGTTTTCATAATCACATGAAAAATTTTAGAATTGTGTTTGTTTTACCCAGAAGCACAGGCTAACATGGTCAATGTAAAAAAAAAATGTTTGGGACCCCTATATGTACTCAGTTTATTATTTATTTATTTTAAAGATTCTATTTATTTATATGACAGATAGAGATCACAAGTAGGCAGAGAGAAAGGAGGAAGCAGGCTCCCCGCCGAGCAGAAAGCCCGATGTGGGGCTTGATCCCAGGATCCTGGGATCATGACCTGAGCCAAAGGCAGAGGCTTTAACCCACTGAGCCACCCAGGCACCCCTTAACCATATTTTATTATTTCCATCATTGACCCTTTGCTCTTGTGTGCCATCTAGTGGCTTTCACAAGAAAGCAAAGATTTGTTAATACAAATTAAGATTGATCCTGGGATATGAGTCCAAATCTAGTCACCTTAGTGTCTTTTGTTTGTTCATACCAAAGACAAAAGGAAAATACATTTCTCTAATTTTTATATTGGTATTTAAGTAGATGCTGTGGTGTGAGACACTCTAGTGGATGCTAATGGTGCTAATGGCTGACAGATACCTTCTGCTATCAGGGATGCCCTCAGCCAAAGAAAGCTGCTTCATCCATATTCATGTCTTTTTTCCCCGGGACAGTCCATAGCCAATGACTGGTTGACATAGTGGGTGCAAAGACCTTGCCATAATCTGAAAGGCCATACCAGATCCTAATTTCACCAAAACATGTTTTGGGGCCTTTGTTATAACCACAGTGCAGTCTGAATTTCCCCTTTGCCCAAAGCTGCTATCACTGTATTCTTATATATATTGTTCTTGCATGTAATTTCCAGTGCAAACAAATCTCTTCTTAGACTCTCCAGAGAAACTTATCTAAGATGGTTGGTATCAGAAATTGTCCTAGGAAGCAGGCATAAAATGAGATTTGCTAAATGTATCACCTACTGGTTAGACAGCAATAAAGACCTGATCTTTGGTCTTTCCCTGACATGCTTTAGTGTGCAATTGTTAAGATTCTCACTAGTTCTTAACTGAATGGAATGTACTTGCTCTTATTTGTTTGAGAAGTATGGGGGAAGAAATAATTCTAAGGATTAAGAAAGTAATGGTTGTTGCTGGGTAAGATCAATGCATTTTAAAAAGGCAATGAAAAGCTGAGTATGATTAATCACCAATTTAAGGCAAAATGTGAAAGTCAAAAGACTTTTTGGCAGTGTATAAAGAGAAGTTGATCTTTTTCGTTCAGAGGACAGAAAAACTGAGGATTAAGAGCAGGGCTTAATTTTAAAGGTAGCTGATCTCTAGAAAAGATTTAATTATCAATCCCAGCAAGTCTGTTATACAGGGTCATGGCCTTAATTTGGATGGAGTAGGAAACAAATTTGGAATGGGATATCTAGGTCAATGCATTTGAGAACCTTGAAAGCTGAGAGCACTGGGTCTTTTTTATACTGAAGGTGAACACTACCTCCCCCATACCCTATTACTGTAAAAACAGTGCAGAAGCCTCTGCCTTGCATAACACTGTGACCTACTCTTAGATTTCCTCCTGGTCACCAGAATGATAGTTAAGCTCAAGTCACAACATAAGTCAATTAACAAAATACTGGATCAGCTAATGGAAGACTTAAGCTATGCCGAAGAAAAGTTGCGGGACCTAGCTAACATGTATCTGCAGGAATTAGAAGACTAATGCATGGTATTGGAACTTGAAGATGCAAGGTCAAGTGGAATTTGATATGCACTTGGATAAGGAAGAATTTACTGATGTGAAGACATTCAACTGCAGTCTAGCACTTAATATCTAGGGAAGAACCTTACGAGAAAGTGATAACATGTTGCTAGGATGGTCTTTGAAAACTAATAAAAACAATAGCACACTTAATGAAGTGGAAAGATAAGACATTTGATGGTAGATGGTGGAATATCTATATAATATCTCAGAGAAATAGGCGGACTAGAGCAGATACACTACCTAAGACTAGAAAATCTATCAGTTAACTATGTTCCATATGAAGGCCTAGAAAAACCTACACTTACCAGCATTTTAAGTTTTATGCTGGTGAGAGTGCTACCATGATTTTAAGAAGTTCAGTGGTGACTATCCTTTTTAGACTAGACCTGATGATAGGAGATGTCATTATAGAACTGTGGAAGATAGAATCTTAAAATAATAAAGTCTAGGCAGTGATACTTAATCATAGGTAATGAGATGGACACATATATCATATGAAAGTCATAGTCCAAGAGAATTGACCTGCATCAAGCTCTGGAGATGGGTATCAAATCATGGTGTACCTGAGAGTAAGAGAGATGGGCAGACAATGTAAGAGTTGCTGAAAATGCATATCAAAAAATTGGGGATGCAAAATAAATTTAAGTCCACTACTCCAATAAAAAGTCAGAATTTATTGCTTAGTTTCTGGACCTGAACAAGTTTTCAGACCCAGAACCATTGCCATCAGGAAGAACCTGTAACATCACAGCAAATGTATGCTAAAGTGATTCCCCCAGGACTTCCCCAAAGGAAATATGGCATTCATTGGGCTAACTATAGCTGGGAAAGAAGAATACCCAGCCATTTCTAAGACTTCTGGATGCGAAATATGAGATGTTCACTGGGGGAATCAAAGCATTATCAACAGCCCTCTCATTAAACACTGAAATTATGGGAACCAGATAGTAAATGGAATCCTGAAAAGTTTGGTTCACGATAGGTTTGTTGGGTGCATGTGCCTATGGGGTGGACATATACAAATCATGCACTTGGAGGAATATCACACCTGTTTTTTGGCCTGTGGGGTAAGAGGTATTGTAGTGGCATTGTAAGTCTGGCCAAACTAGTAAATCAAAAACAATATTGCACCCAGAAAGAGTGACAGATATTAGTGTTCTTTCCTTTAATGATGCAAATGATGCAGCTTTATGGTCTTCACTACATCTCCACTTAATTCACCAATCTGGATCCTGGATTCTGGGTGATGACAGTGGACGAATGCAGAGTAACCACGTAGTAGCCCCACACATACTCATGATGACAGATAGTGTATCTGTGCTAGACTGGATAACATAGACTTGAGTGTATGGTAATGCAATTAAGAACCCGACAGAGGGACGCCTGGGTGGCTCAGTTGGTTAAGCAGCTGCCTTCGGCTCAGGTCATGATCCCAGCGTCCTGGGATCGAGTCCCACTTCGGGCTCCTTGCTCATCAGGGAGCCTGCTTCTCCCTCTGCCTCTGCCTGCCATTCTGTCTGCCTGTGCTCGCTCTCTCTCCCTCTCTCTCTCTGACAAATAAATAAATAAAATCTTTGGAAAAAAAAATAATAATAAAAGAACCCAGCAGAATTTTATCCGTACCTATCAGGAAGGAGTATTTGAAAAGTTTTGCATACTATGAAATTATCTGTTTATAGTCTTGTTCAGAACTATATTGATTCTCCTGCGTTTTCTCATAGTTATTATCTGAAAGGAACTGGCCCAGTTAGATTTTCTATATGGTACTACATTAGTCCAGTCTATCAATGACATTATCTTAATTTTGGATCAGCAAGAAGTAGGAAGTACATTAGAGATCTTGTGAAGATATATGCATTCCAGAGACTGGATAATAAACTCTATGAAAATATGGGTGTCTTCCACATCAATGTTTCTCATGCAGAACTCAACTTCTCCATCTAATCAATCCTGGTTTCCTCATTGCCCTACAGTTGTTCCTAGTACATACCTCAGTAAAGTTCCTGCATTGACCTCTCTGTATCAGAATCCAGAACCAAAGAGAATCCAGAACACCTAAATGTACACAGTACTTGCTCTCATATACATCAAAGCTCTAAATTTGAAATCTCCAGGATACCAGAAATTTCCAATTTTTGTTCATAATGAAATGAAACAAACTGTATGGCATAAATGTGTTGATCCAGTTTGTGACTATAAGTTTCCCAACATGTAAAATGATCCAATTAACTTTAGAAATTAGATATTTGGCTTACATTTAGAGCTAGTCAAGATTAGCACAATCAATACTTTATTATATATTACAAAGTAAATCTGACTAACAGAACTATAGTTTTATAGAACAATAGATTTTTTATTTTATTCTATGTAGTCTCATTGGAAATAAATGTTACACATGCACTGGAAAAAATGCTACAATATATTCCAGATAATTTAAAATCTAACTATGATTTGATTAGTCATTAAAAGTAAAAATCCTAAAGTATATATGATCATGGACTGAACCTCAAATCATGGGCTAGAAGCACACTTAGCACCTAAGTGTCTATAATGCTGGTAAGAGGCTACTTAAGCTACATCGTTAATAAAATGCAAAAAGGCTCATCTCACTAAGAGTCTGGACAAGTGTCATATAATGTGTAGTTGGAAAGAGTTTAAAAGGGGATCAAAGTAGGATGAAACTATTTACCCCCTGCAGAACTAATTCTGAAAGAGGGTGGTGTTGAAAGCCTCCCAAGGAACATTGTGAAACAAGAGATATGTCTTCCTTTTTTTAAGAGAATGGTAAAATAAAAATGAAATACACATATCTAATGGGTATAATGTGTTCATTTATACAAATTAGTATAACACACATTGAAACAAATAATGGAATTAACAGTTGTAAAACTTCTGCTGAGCCTTAGCCATGCAGCTAATGTTCTCTCTAGACCCTGACGAAGTCAATCTACTTTTCCTCCAGAAGTGATGCTTCAGTGAAATTCTGTGCCTTTCATCATTTTGCATTCTTTCATTTCATTTTCATCATTATGGTTTCCCTCAAATGGATATATCTATATATAAAACATTATTATTTTAATTTATCTTATAGTGATGGCATCTATCCTTCTGCAAATGTTTTCATTCATCATTTGACATTATGCTTTAAGACTCATCCATGTTGATTTGTGTCATTCTAATGAAATCAATTTAATTATAATATTTAATCATATAAACTTTTAAAAATAATCCTTATTCTTTAGAGCAGTTTTAGGTTCACAGCAAAATTGACAGCAAGGCACAGAGATGTCCCCGTACACTCTCTGCCTCCACACCTGCATAATTTCTTCCATTATCAACATCCCCTTCCAAAATGGCATATTCATTAAATTTCATGAACCTACATTGAAACATCATTATCACCTAGAGTCCATAGTTTACATTATGGTTCACTGTTGGTGTTGTACATTCTATGGGTTTGGACAAATGTATAATGACATGTATCTGCCACTATAGTACTTTCAGTTCCCTAAAAATATCCTCTGTGCTCTGCTTATTCAATCTTCGCTCTCCCTTAATCCCTGGCAACCACTGATCTTTCTATCATCTCCATAGTTTTGCCTCTTCCAGAATGTCGTAGAACAGGAATCAAGCAGCATACAGCCTTTGCAGTTTGGTTTCTTTCACTTAGTAATATGTATTTAAGTTTCTCCCATGGCTTGCCATGGCTCAATAGCTCATTTCTTTTTGACGCTGGATAATATTTCATTGCCTGGTTTGCCACAGTTTATTTATCCATTTACCTAATGATCACCTTGATTGCTTCTAAGTTTTAGCAATTTTGAATTGAGCTGCTGTAAGTATCCATGTATAGGTGTTATGTGACACGGGTTCAGTTCTTTTAGGTAAATACCAAGGAGGGCAATTGATGGATCATATGGTAAGAGTATATTTAGTTTTTTAAGACATTAATTATCTTCCCAAGTGGCTGGATTATATTGTGTTGCCACCAACAATGAAAGAGAATTCCTATTCCTCTATATCCTTCACAGTATTTGGTGCTGTCAGTATTCCAGATTTCAGCCATTCTAATAGGTACATAATGGTATCTTACTGTTGTAATTTGCATTTCTCTGATGACATATGATAAGGAATGTTTTATATTTGCTTATTTGCCATCTGTATATCTCCTTTGGTGAGGTGTCAGTTATGGTCTTTGGTTCATTTTTAATCAGGTTATTTGCTCTTTTATTTTTGAGTTTTAAAATTTCTTAGTATATTTTAGACAACAGTCTCTTATCGGATGTATCTTTTACAAATATTTTCTCTGAGTCTGTGGCTTGTCTTTTCATTTTCTTGACAGTATCTTTTGCAGACAGAAAGGAAAAACTTTTTTAATGTAAACCAGCTTATCAATCCTTTCTTTCGTGGACTGTGCCTTTGGTATTGTATATAAAAGGTCATCATCAATCCCAAAGGATTTTTTCCTATACTATCTTCTAAGGATTTTACACTTTACACTTCTATGTTTTGCATTAGATCTGTGATCCATTTTGACTTAATTTTTGTAAAGCATGTAAAGTCTTTGTCTAGTATATTTATCATAGCCTTTTTGAAGTTCTTTTCTGCCATTTCATGATCTCTGCCATTTTGGGGTCCATTTCTAGTGACCAACTTTTTTCCTGGTTATGTTCTGCTTCTTTGCCAGTCTTGAGATTTTTGAATAGCTGTGAGACATCCCAATTTTAAGGTTATTGAATGCTTGAACTGGTTGTTTTCTTTTAAGGGGCGTTGGATTTTATCCTGTCAGTATATTAAGTTACATGTATATCAGTCTGATAGATTTGAAGACTCGTTAAGCTCTTCAGTGGGTGGGCCAGAGTAGCCCACATTCTCAGGCTAATTTAGCCATGCTACTCACACAGTACTAAGGAACATCTCATATATTCATTTATCTAGTTTTTTCCATTCTGTCTATTGGAGACTTGAATGTTTTCTAGTCTTGTGTGAATTCTAGGAGTTTTGCATTTATAGCCCACTCATATGTGTTCTTTCCCCCTCAGAAGTTGCTTTTTGCTGCATGTTATGTGTTTTCACTCTAGGCATGTGCAGATTAAGGTTTAAAGACTGAATGGAAATCTATTGAAATCTGATGGGGGGGGTGTGTTCTTTGTTTAACTCCTTTTTCTCCAGTACAATTTCCTGCATATTTTTAGCTGCCTTAGTCTTCACAACTCTGATGTCTGTCTCCATTACTTCCTGAGATGTCTCTTTACCTCAGTGAGACTACTGGACTCTGCTTGAGTTTCACCTTTCTGCATTACAGCCCACAAATTGCCACTAGCCAGAAATTTAGGGCCATCAGTCATAGTTCTCATCATGTGTATTTCCCTTTTCTCGCAGATTGCAATCCTATATTGCCCATTTTCCAATGTTTTAAAATCATTTGTTAAAGCATATTTAGTAAAATTTTCTGGGTTTTGGAGCATAGCATTTATTCTGGATCCTGTTTATTCATCATGCCTGGAAATGGAAGCTTATTGCAATACCATCTTTTTCCATCTAAGCTGGCGAAAATATTTTGGAATATGAAAGCATACACCAATTTTAAAAAACAGTTTCAATAAGATCTATACATTTATTATTTGTACATATTGAAAATGTCATCACCAATGCATTGATTTATTATTCATTTGTTTTTTGCCCATCCAAAATATTGACTGAATAGAAACAGAGTACTTTTCCCACAGAAGCTCTCACTTCATTTTGATTTTGATTTATAGAATACAAAGCATAGTTTCTTTGCCACATTTAAAATTTTAAATTATTAGATTAAGGTCTGTTTTAAGTACAGCTTATGACTTTTAAAATTTCTTCTCCATCTTTAACTATGGCCATTTTCATTCTTAATATCATCTGTTTCTTTTTTCTTTTATTCTTCTTACTTAAACTTGAAATAGATGTATTTATTTGCTTAAACTCTATAGATACCCAGGTTTTAATTTTGTTGCAGTCTCTCCTAATTTTTTATATATTTCATTAATTTCTTTTCTTTCTTTTTTTTTCAGGGAGTTGTAGTTTTCCTGTGTTAGCCACACCCCCCACCCCCAACACACACCAATTTCTTGAGTTAAATCCTTAGCTTGCTAACTAACAATATTCTAAATTTAAGTACATTTAAATATATATTGACACATGTTTCCTAGACTCATATAGAGTTAGACTGAAGCTGTTAATTCTGGGCCTTGTGCTGTGAGCAAAATAGTCTGTAGTACTTCCAATGGGGGGCAGTTGAAAATATATTTGAGCTTGTTGAGTACTCTTCTCTCATATTCTGGTGACCAGAGAAGCCATATGTTTTATTGTCAGCATTATAATTGGTCAAAATTCTATCACCCTAGGTTTTAAATCACTAGGTGAAACCACTCATCTCTTTACTCTCCCTGCTGTCATCAACCAACATACAATGAACATATTGTAAAATGAGAAATAAACATCTGCAGTTTTAAACATGTGTTATTTTGCAGTTAATTTGATATAGCAGCATCACATAATGTTTTTGCTGGAAAATATACAAAAATTTTACCCCCCAACTTTTATCAAGAAAAAAAGTATGTTTCAAATCAGACTTATAAGAGTGACATTAGACAGATGGTAGAAAAGGAAGCCCGGGGCCTCATTCCCCAAAGACTCACTGAGGTAACAACACTGTATAGTCCAAAAAAACCTTTATGAGAACTCCATAAAGCAGTTCAGAATTTTTAGTACCCTAGGCAAGTGCAAAGCCAAGAATAGCTGTATTGAAATGAAAAAAAGAAGGAAGAAGAAGAAGAAGAAGAAGAAGAAGTGGAAGAGGAGGAGGAGGAGAAGGAGAAGGAGGAGGAGATGGAGGGGGAGGGAGAGGAGGGGGGAGGGGGAGAAGGAAGAAACTAAAAATATGTAAATCTGTGATACTGATAACATCAGTGGAGAGGGAGATGTAAAGGAGAAGAGTTTTTGTTTGTGATTGAAATTAAGTTGTTATCAGTTTAAAGTAGATTGTTAAAACCATAAAATAATTCATGTAATCTTCATGGTAACCATGAAACTCAACAAACTAGGAAGAGAAGGAAATTGCCCCCCATGATAAAGGCCATAATATGGAAAGCCCACAACTAACATCATAATCGATGATGAAAGCCTGGATTTTTCAAGTAAGAACAAGAACAAGGCAAATATAATTTCCATTTTCTTTCTTTCTTTCTTTCTTTCTTTCTTTCTTTCTTTCTTTCTTTCTTCTTTCTTTCTTTCTTTCTTTCTTTCTTTTTCTTCTTTTTTTTTTTTTTTTCTGGAGGCTGCTGAGCTGTAGCCCTTTCCCAGTTCTTTGTTTACCCATTCCTTAGGTCCCCTGTGATCCCACGTTGCAGGTTTAGAGGCACAGTGGGGAGGGTCTGGAAGTCTCCCCTGGGCATCTGTTCCTTATTTTTGTGGAATGGTGGCTAGGAGAACCAACAAAAAATCTGGGAGCCCCCTTTGTCAGTCTTGGACCCTGCCCTGCTTTCCATGGTACTTAGATTGTGTGGTGTTGGGTGATCTGATAATGAGTACCAGGATAGATCTCTTTGGCTACATTTTGTCTTTAAAAAAGTTTTTTTTTTTTTTTTTTTTACTGAGATATATTTGGCATGCAACGTGATATAAACTTAAAATACAGAACATAATGATTTAATACATTTATATTGCAATTGCCTGCTTTTGCCATTCTAATCAACATGATACTGGAAATCCTAGCCATAATAATTTGGCAAGAAAAAGAAACAAATGGCATCAAAATTAGAAAAGAAGAAATAAAATAATCTCTGTTCATAGATAATATAATCTTAATATCATTTCTTTAAAGAGAAAGACAACAACAGAAAAAGAAATTACCTGAAATCTACAAAATGAGCAAAGGACTTATTAGACATTTGTCCAAAGAAGACAGACAAATGGCCAAGAAGCATATGAAAAGATGCTCAACACCACTACTTATCAGTTAAATGCAAATAAAAACCACACTGAGATATCAACTCACATGTGTTAGAATCATCACCATCAAAAAGTCAGAGAATGACAAGTATTCATTAGATTTTAGAGAATTTAGAACTTTTTTTGCACTCTTAGTGAGACTATAAAATGGTGCTGTGGAAAATAGTATAGTGGTTCGTCAAGTGTAGAGTTTCAGTTTGCAAGAGGTAAATGTTCTAGAGATTTGTTGCACAATAATGTGCATAGAGTGAACATTACTGTTCTGTACACCTGAAATAGTTAAGATGGTAAATTTTATGTTATATGTTTTTATCACAATAAGGTAGAGTATAGTTGTATATTAATCGTTTCCTTTATTACCAATTCATTCCTAATATATCAATCTTCTTCATGTGTTTAAATTCTTGATTTATTTCTAAACAGCACCACAGAGAGAAGTTTTATGCATCTTATATTAACATGTTGATTTTATCAATAGGATTGATAGTGCCACAGTCAATGTTATAGAGTCCTTGACCCAATTCAAGAATCTTAGATCTCTGTTAAAGAAGAAAGTCACAGTTTGTACTGTACCAAAGCCACTTCTACTCTCTATGTTCGAGCTGACATAAATCTTTAATTTTTGTATAAAATTGCCAGCTATCTAGGAAATACCAAAGACATAATATGTATTTTGATCACAGATATAGTTGATTTTAGATAGAAGATAGTAAAACTGAGGTCTTTGACAGGGGAATGGTGTATTGAAACAAAACATGCAACTACATAAAACATCACCGAATATGTTTAAAATGTCAAAATAGATTAACAAATATATCTGAGCCAGATCAACATGATACCTTGGAAGGGAAAACTCATGCAAGTTGGTTAAGCTGTTTGAAATACATTATTGAACAATATTGGTGGGAAGCAACTAGATCCCACTAAAGGAAAAACAGTATTAATGAAAAGGACCTAGCTCATAGAATAAGTTCATATTGGGATCAACTGACACAACTGTGCTTTATCAAAGCTCAAATACTGCAGAGAAAGAAAAGGAAAATTAGATGTTTACTTATATTGACCAGACATGTGCTCTGGAAGGGAAATGAGAATGTTACTAATATAACAGTGGAAGTGAAGTGAACATGGGTCTATAATGAATTTGCCATCAATAGAAGACAGAAAGAAGCAATATGGTAAACTAAAAGGGAAGAGAAGATTAAACTGAAATAAAGGTAAAAGAAATGATAAAAATGAAGGTCAAGGTAAGATGATATTGATCACTTAGAGAAGGTGGATGTTCTTTGTAATCACTGCAGCAAGATAATATTATATTAAAAGGTGGCTCAATAAGGTGGAAATGAATACCATGAAAAAGAGATTTAAGAGTGTGAATTCAAAAGTTAAAAGAGTCTTCAAAGTGAAAGATAATGTCTCCTGGATTGAAAATAGGTAACAGAGGGAAAGAAAAATCTGGAATTCAAGTAATAAACTCACTAAGAATGTTGAGAAGTGTGTGGAAATGCCAGCAGTAAGGGAGGCATGATTTTCCTTACAGAGTACTGTGAGAAAAAGAGGTCATCAGGAAAAGAGTTTAGGAAGCCAAAATGAGACTAATAGAATAAGAAGAGCATGGACAAGATTATAAAAGTTGATACAGATACTTGGAAAGAATACTCTTGAGTTGACTGTGGGTGGGTTCAAAGTCTGGACAAAAAACATCAGTGAATGATTTATTCATGATGTGATAAATGTAACAAACAGGAATTAAAGAGGCAGATAGTGTAAATAAATAAATAAATATTAAAAATCCCCCCTCCCCCTTTTTTTAGTGACTTCCAGGGAAGAGGGCAGATTTGGATGACCCCAAGCTCACCAGGTCCCATGGATACAACTGGATAACTTCCACATCAGTGTAAATAACCCACAAAATCACCCAAAGTCTGGCAAAACAGACTCTCTACACCTAAATGTAGAAAAGAGGCTCCACTGCCTGAGGGACAACACAGACATAGAGGGGAGAGAGAAAAAGACCCTGGTGCCAAACACTCTGGGTATGGACAGCCTGAAAGGGGAAGACGAGTCCTTATGTCATTTGGCTTTGAAAACCAGAGGACCTAACTTCATGAATACTTATAATCAGTGGAGCTTAACACCTGGAACTTTAAAGATGAGAGGACTCAGCTCTGGAAGAGTCAGAGGGTAATAGGAAACTTAATACCTGCCCTTAAAGTGACAGCACATGCCTTGCTCGATACAGCATAGAAGTAGCAGTTGTTATAATGCCTGGGGTATACTGGAAGG